>NC_139944.1:20593225-20903225 GCF_963454915.1 Gymnoscopelus microlampas | reverse complement strand
TTTCAAAATTAACTTGACTAAAAGTACAAAAGTATTGGCATCAAAATGTAGGCCTAGTTAAAAGCACAAAAAGTTAATTTACTCATTATGCACAAATTTCCCATTTCAAGTTTTCAAAATGCATAAAAATCTTTTGAAAATAGCAGATCTATAAGCTCACAACAGGTCGTGAAGCGTCGTGTTGTGAGCTTGTATATCGACTATTTTCTAATAGCCGAAGTATATATAGGGCTGAAGTGGGTCAAGTATGTTTTGTAATAATAATCAAAATCGGCAAAGCAACTAGTAACTAAGTCTTCAAATAATTTTAGTGGAGTAAAAAGTACAATATTTGCCTCTTAGATGTAGTGGAGTAGAAGTAAAAGTATTGAAAATTGGAAATACTCCAGTAAAGTAAAAATAACTCAAAATTGTACTGAAGTACAGTACTACTTTCCACCACTTCCATACTGCATCCAGCATCAGGCCATGGGCATCAGACCAGGGGCTGCAAACTAATGCAGCCTCTGCTAATAATCAATGAAATCAATGAAATCTCCATATACTTCGGCGTACAAAAGTGTCGCACAAAAATATCAAAAATAGCCAATCTACAAGCTCACGACGTGTCGCATGTAAGCTTGTAGATCTGCTATTTTTGAAAAATGTTTATGTAAAATATTTTTCTATTTCAAATAAAATTGATGTTTTTATTCTATTTTATTTAAATAATCGATTAAACTGATTAGTTCTATTAACTGTTGCACCTCTATCAAGACAGATGGTCTCACGTGCAGCAACACAGTTTACTAGCTGGACTGACTGACTGACTGACTGGCTGGCTGTCCTCTGCACAGAGAAGCTGGCTAATAATTTGTCAGCCCCCGTAGGGTATGAAGCCAGCATGTCAACAACGGGCCCAGTGTTCCTCAGGCCAATGATGGAGATTAGAGAGCAAGGCTGTTCCGGCCACTCGGCGGGGGGGGGGGGGGGGGGGGGGGGGGGGCGTTCAGTGGCTGGCAGAGTAGGAGGGTAATAAATGGATGAATGGAGGGTTGATATACCTGGGCCTCAGGGGACCACATGTATCAGAGAGTGTGTTTTGCAACAGTGGCAGCCACCAGGGAGTCAGGGACTAGCGAGAGACGGAAGGGGCTCTAGTCGTGTATTATGCGTTTGCCAGCTTTGGTAACTTGACACTGGTAACGCACAAAAGTACTCTAATTTGTTAGGGTATCTGTTACTTCACAACAGGATGTGCGGGCCGGCTGTCTTTTGATGCAAAAGAAGTGAAGAATGTCTCTGTTATTGAATTGTGAGTGGTGTTGTTGTGCAACAGTGTTCTTCCATCCCGTGCAGGTCATAAAGTTAACCTGTGGAAATATACTGCTGAGCATGAAGTCAAAATGTTTCATGGTTTGAGGAACAAAACATATTTGTTCAGATTCAGAACAAGCCCTTACACCATACATGTTCTCCTTTCTATCTGTGAACTCACCTCTGTTATCAGCTGTCCAAACAACACCGTGTGCCTACTGCCCACGCACTGGTTGGCAGCCTCCACCTTTGTTCCATAATTTACTTCATAACAGCCCCTTATTGCATATTTTTTTCTCCCTGCAGGTCTCCAACCCCCCAAGAGAAACATCCTCTATCTGCACGCTGGGAGGCATTGACATAAATTATATCAACCATACACACACAGACAGCATACTTTGTGAGCTCTGTAGTGGAGGAATAATATATAACACACACACAACTGACACCTAGTGGTCAAGCTATGTAAAAGGACATCCTGCATGGAGGTCTGTGACCTCTGAAAGGCTTGAACCCAGAGACAAAGAGCATTTTACAGCTTATGTTGGTGCAGAGTATCCCCGTTCCAGAAAATGGATCATCAACGAATCAAAAAGGACAAGTCATGCTTGGAAAATAACCAACGGTTGTTTTTTTCAACCTCCAAAACATAAACAAGATCTTAATCTACAACTTCTGTCTGCAGTACACAGGTGTACAGTGCTGTGTGCACTGTGGCATGCCATACCTGTATCATCTTTTGGTTGATGTTTATTATTATGTTCATTGATGCACTGTTTATTACTAAGCTACTGCCTTGAATGCCAACGTGCAGTTAAGTGAATGAACATGATGTGCTGTATTAAAAGGAAATATCAGGTTGAATCACCGGTGTTGGATTTCACCTGCATGTGCACGTCAAGATCCACAAGCAGATAAGCAATAGAACACCTGTGTTATATCTCCAAGCACACACTACGCATTTCCTGTACCTATGATATCGCAATAAAGCACACTTGAGAGTAAACAGTAGTGTTAAGAAGATTCCCCAAACTCTAAGTTTAGTATTATTGTTTATGTTTTTTCCTCTAAAATGGACCCTTTGTTTCCACTTCAATGTGTGCTGAGTGCACAGCAGTTAATTGGCCAACTAGTTGCACCTGCTGTTGATTTGATGATTTCCAATCCCCTGCACCTTTAAAACCAAGTGTTTGGCCAGTGTGTCAGGTCTGGTACAGAGAGCAGCAGCAGAGGCTTCAGTGTGTGCGTCCATTCTAAGTGAGTTTGTTTTTGAGTTTGGATATGTTTTTTTGATGTGCAGTATAATGAAATTATGTTTATGTTACTTCGAATACATGTGGGTAACTTTTCTCCTTGTTCTGTATTTTGTTTTGATATACAGAAAACCACACACAATTAAACTGCAAATGCTGTAACCCCCTGCACAGTAGGAAAAATAAAAACCACAAAAGAAAGAAGCACGTTGTCATTTACGCACCACGGTGATCACACCTACCAACCAACAAATTCTACTATTGAAATTTTTTTACAAGTAGTGTATAAACGTTGCAGCAAGAGATGAAGTTGAAGAGAGCTACAGCATAGAGCACTGGCTTTGTGAAATAGCCAACACTCATATAAGCATGGATTGTTTCATGCAAATCTACTGGTGACAAATGAGACGTTCTATCCTGATGTTAATGGTTAAACAAAACAGCATGCAAAAGTTCATGCAAATTCTACAACAAAGAGAGACACATTGTGCCATGTTTTTTTTTTTACTGTAATAGTAGGTAATAGGTATATAATATAGGTCGAGTTGAAATGTTGAAAAATGGAAAAACATTGAATGTCTGAAAATCACAGACCTAGACAGGCCATTATGATATTCTTTCTGGTGAAAAAAAACTTTTTTTTAACTGGTTTGTATTTGTAAACTAAACACCCAGTCAATGGTATCCCATCTAGGTCACTTTAGGGGTGATGAGTCGGTGACATACAATGGGGAACATCATTGTAAGGAAGTCAACAGGTGTGAATGTTCAAATTACCTGAAGAAGCTCCACAGCCGATCAAAATGTTGTCAACTTTGTGCCAATAAAGAAGTCTTTGAGTGTGGGCTCTACCATTTTGAAGTAATTAGGCGGTGAACATATTTTTCTAGTCATCACTAAATCAGACAAGTTTTCTTTTTGGAAATTATACGATGCCCCCAAAAATCCCAAGAAATAGGACTACAGAATAAGGACTCCTTTTCACAGTAGCCATAATGAGACATAGTCAACACCACAAGCAAATGTGAGGAAAATATCACCACCTCCTGCTCTCAGTCCTGACTCATGATGAATAGTAGAAATAGCGTGTTTTGTTCCAAACTTTTCATATATTGACACAATCTACTTGGTTTTCAATTATGTACTCTAAGTGTGGTGTTGAAACCTGTTTCTGCATACATTGAGTGAATGAATTCTGGTCCCTTGCTCACAGACCAGAGACCTATATCATACTTATATCATGGCCAGGTAGCTACACAACCCATGGTTCTACATACAACATCGCTTTAAATACCTCAATTAACTTTGTTTATTCAAAAATATTCAAAATCATGGCAATGTCATTGATTGATACTCCAGGCATAAAATATGTTTAATAACCTAGATCGAAGGTAAAGATGTAGTGACCATACAAGTAAGTACAGTATGTGATTTGTACTGATCTTTCCTCTCTGACATCATCAGCCATATACTTTCAATAAGTCATTATATTAGTCAAATGAACATCACAGGTGCCAATGTTCCCATGTTAGCTAGTACAGTGCTTTGGGTGTGGAGGCAGTACTGTGTGCTATCATTTGTATTCATGACCATCAATAACTGGAAAGAAAGAGCAGACAGCAGGCAATCACAACTATTCATCACGTCACTTTGGGGCTTTAAATGAAGGTGAGTTTCAAAGTGAGCTGTTTGGTATCACCACTGATAATTTCAACTGCTAGCACCCAATTTGTTGAGTCTCGACTGCTATGACATTTGCTTTCTGCCTCTGGTTTTAATTCTCCCTCGATCCTCAGTGTACCACTGATATGAAGAATGGATACTATACGCACTTTAAACTGTTGGTTCTGTGCTACACGTTTGGACTCGCTGGCTGTCCCAGTTCACCCGCATGGTTCCAGAACATCTCTACCAATCTCTTCAATATGTCTGGGGACATTTTGCTTGGAGGACTCTTCCCAATCAACACGGTCACCAGCGATCTGAATCAGAGGACGGAGCCTCACAACATCAGCTGTAACAGGTATGACATTAAGTTATTTTGATTAATTCATTCACAGTATTTTTCATGATATGGTTAAAAACACGCAGAGTAACCCGCCTTGCTAGGGTTGACTAAATAGGATTGTTTATTCCACGTTTTGAGGATCATGGATTCATTGTGGCTTCTCAAAACAAAAACATACAACTTGGTTTATCTGGTTTTCACTTCCTGTACTTAATTGGTGCAGAATAAATGAGCAAGGGCTGGCTCTGGCTCTGGTGATGAAATACACAATGGATGAGATCAATGCCGACCCAACGCTGCTCCCGGGCCTCAAACTGGGCTTTGAAATCTTCAACACGTGCAGACATCCTGCTGTACTTATACAATCGACCCTCTTCCTGCTCACGGAAGACTCTACAGAGGAACTGACTGTTAAGTGCAACTACACTGATTATCAGACTCGAGTGACGGCTATCATTGGTCCCAGCAGTTCAGATATGGTCTCAGCCATAGGACAACTCCTAGGATTCTTTCTTATGCCGATGGTTGGTTAATTCACTTTTTGAACAGCTACAGTAAGAAATAGCAGTGTCCTCAATAAAACAGATTGCAAACTAATGACAGCCAAGGATTATAAGCAGCAGACATGTATAGGAATTACACCATGATTCAAATCCAACAGCTTTCCTCTGTCCTCAGATCAGTTACCGTGCCACCAATGACAAATTCAGCGACCAGGTTCTCTATCCCTCCTTCTTACGCACCGTGCCCACTGACAAGTGGCAAGCAGAGGCCATTGTTCACCTTATGGTGGCGTTTAAGTGGAAATGGGTGGCGGTAGTTGCCAGTGATGATGAGTATGGGCGCGGCGGCCAGCACGACATCTGTGCCATGGCAAATAACAGGTCCATCTGTGTGGCCTACGAGGGTTTGATCCCCATGTACGCTGGCACTCAGCACATGATCAGTGAAATCCTGGACACTATCACAAGGACCGAAGTCAAAGTTGTGGTGGTCTTTGCCCACCCAGCCCAAGCTAAGGCCTTGTTCACAGAGGTAGGCATGAAAAACTAATGACAATCAAACAAAAACACCTTCCTGTATCATCATATAACAAATAGCATTGTTAGCTTGTGGATCTGCTATTTTCACTTTAATTATTCCTCAAACCTTCTTAAAACAAGAATGACAAGTCATAATAAAGCCGCATGCGGCAGGCTTTTTTGGCCCCAATCTTGTCAACAACACAACATTTAACTATAAAGAAATGAAGATGACAAAAGACAGCTAATGGTTGTCAGGTGATGGACAATTAACACGTTGCAGAATGAATGAAAGATGCAATCAGAGTGATGCACAGCGAGCCACACAGTATAGGCAAAATAATAATAGTATTCAAATAGTAGCTTTAAGGCTACTAATCATTTATAGAGTTCTCAACGGGCCTGAAAATGAAGGCTCGGCCCTAACTGGGCCCGACTGGGCCGGCCCGGGGCTCGGCCCGAACCCGACTATTGCCATCATGTTAGGCCCAAAACCCGAAAAAAAAGAAAAGAAGATTTTCGATTTTTTGTTTTATTAAATATTTTTAATATTATTATTCTGTTCTGAATATATATTTATCTATTATGAAGATGGCGCTGACGGCAGCGGACATTAACTTACACTGTGCTTACACTGTGCTGATTTAAATGAAGTTAAATCCTTATCTTGCTCACGCACCTCTGTGCAATGAGATGCATCGTCTGCATTTCTCTGCCTCTCTCGACCGAGTCTTTGTCTCCCCCCTCCCGACTGTTTGAGACCGACTCGAGACTGTTGTTAACCTATTAGCTTAAGTTTACACGCGTTGGGTGAACACTTTTATAATACTGAACTAAACGCGGGTGGATTACATTGTATTGTGAAAATCAGAAAGCACCGTTTCTGCCACTTGTGTAACTTAACAAAACACGACGGCATAGAGCACGCCGGTCAGTTATCGTAACTCACAAAAACACATTGAACAGCCTGTTATACCTTCAAATTAAAACCATCTGAAAACGTCAACAACGACACATGTGTAGTGTACTGCGTGTATGCACGTTCTCGCGCGTGGCTTGCTATATATGGAAAACTCGCTCCTGCGTTCTTCAATTGATTTCTGAACGAACCTGACCACTGAATGTACACTATTGTTGAAGGCTGGTGTACTGTAGAGCGAAATTGCCGTGGGTTTTTGTATTAAAAGGGCCCTTGATATGGATGCATCATGCGGTAGGCAGTAGCCCTGAAACATGAATGTGAACCATGGCTACATATGCGGCAATGGATTACAAGAACGCTCGTCCCCAAACACACTCGCCCGGGTCTAATCCGGCGGCCTCTGTCCGCGAAATGAATGGGGGTGAGTGTGTTTTGGGGCGAGTGTTCCGTTTACCTCGCCCAGAATCGCTTTTTTTTTACTCTCTCTCACATGGTTAATACATTTGATTTTGGGATGTACAATACATGAAAATTACGGGATTAATAACGCAACTTGCGTCGAGAACTAATGGAGAGTGGACATTACCGCGTTTGGCTAAAAACAGTTAGTAACATCATACAAGCATACAAGCTAACTATTAGCCAAATTCGGCTAGCGCTCAGACGAATCCACTGAGAGAGGCGTGTCTAGTCCATAGCTTGGGAGGACGAGGGCGCCCGTTCAGAGTATGGGAAAGTATCCCATTGGCTTAAACGACAGCCAATCACGCAAAAAAAGTGTCGCAAACATGAATACATGTCGGAAATCTGTCGGGTCAGAGTCAGACTGAATATAGAGCCGCTATGCTTTTCAGCATGCGGCTAAAAATTACACATTTTGAAAAATGTTGCCTATGAAATGGCCAAAATAGAGATGACAGGGTGAAAGTAGTTAAAGATCATCTAAATGTAAGCAAACTGTAAAATGCATTAGCACACAAGCTACTAATCTGTATATTTTATGTCCATTGTTCCAACCACTGCAGATGTGCTGCTACTAGTTTTTATACTGTATTAACATACTCTACCAAACAGCTTGTCATTAAAATAAGTCCCGGATTGTAGCTCAGAGTTGAGAGTAGTAGTCAGAGAGTAGATTGGAGTTGTGGGGATAATAGTAATCTGATTTTGTGTGCGATCAGGTTATCAGGAGGAATTTGACTGCCGTGTGGATTGCCGGTGATGATTGGGCCCTCCACCCTTACGTGACGACCCTCCCCAACATTCACAAAGTAGGTACCATTATTGGATTTACAGAGAAGTCCCAGACCCTGGACCTTCTTGCCAGCTACACCCAGGAGCTGTTCACCCGCATAAAAGAAGAAAAACGTCCCCCTCCAGCCCCAGAGTCAGCAGCAGCCTTCCCCAGAGATCCCTGCCCACAGTGTTGGAGCTTGTCACCTGACAACATTAGCATGGTGACAGAGCCACTGATACAACACCAAGCATTTGGTGTGTATGCTGCCATCTACAGTGTGGCACAGGCGTTGCACATAATGCTGAAATGCAACGACACCAACTGTGTGTGGAGCCCTGAGAGCAAAATCTACCCATGGCAGGTATGCTCTTGAATTACTTAACATAACTGAACCCAGAAATTGTACAACAGACATATCATTATGTATTAAGTCTGGAACAAATCTCTGGCTTGGCAGCTTTTGGAGGTGATAAAGAACGTCTCCGTAGAGCTGAATGGGACAAGTTTCACATTTGACAAGGGCGGCAACCCAAACATAGGATACAACATTGTACACTGGATGTGGGGGAGCACAAGTGTACATTTCCAAAAGGTCGGAACCTATTATCGGACCTTTTCCATCAACGGAACTCTCATAAAATGGTACACAGATAAGGTAAATGTTGTGATTCAGAAGTACATTTCAAATGGATAAAGGATTTTATTTAAAGGAGAATTTTGGACTAAAGTTTTATTACCTTTTCTATGATGTTATGATATCTTAGGATGAATGGTACAGTAGAAAAAATTCATAACTCCACCCCTTGTCAGCCACAGCTTAAAAGCCCTCTAAGCTGCCTCATTCACTAGAATGGGGAATCTCACTTACAGTTGAAGCGGATAGGCCTTAGGTTAGATCACATATTTTAATAGCTTTTTTTTTTTTTTTTTTTTGTGAGATCTGATGTTCATAGTGACAGAACACTATGCAACCAAAAGAAAAACAGAAGTCTCGCTAGACGAGATTGAAATCTCGTCTAGCAAGACTTCTGTTTTTTTTTTTTTTTTTTGGACAGTGTTCTGTCACTATGAACGTCAGATCTCTCTCTAAAAAAAAGAAAGAAAAAACTATTAAAATATGTGATCTAACCTAAGGCCTATTCGCGCACCTTTTTAAGCTGTGGCGGAACAGGGGTGGAGTTATGATATTTTTCTACTGTACCATTCATCCTAAGATATCATAACATCATAGAAAAGGTAATAAAACTTTAGTCCAAAATTCTCCTTTAAGCTATGCAAATTCTATAAGACCACAATGAATGTGATTTACTTTACCACTGCAGGTCCCTGTGTCTACGTGTTCAGCTGAATGTAAGAACGGTCAAGTACGCCGTGTTAAAGGCTCCGCTTCTTGCTGTTTTGACTGTATTGACTGTTTAGCGGGAACATACCGAGCAAAACGTGGTAAGACATTATCTTTGTGATATCACTCTTAAATGAACATTTCTTCCTTTCTTTGTAAAATGATGAAGTCAAAGCAAGCCATAATGTGTTTAAAATATACCGTTTCCATAGCCTCATGTTGTCTTAATCCTCTGTGCTGACAGAAGACAACCAGTGCACCAAGTGCCCTGAGGGCCAGTGGTCCAACTTCCGCAGTAATAATTGCACAAAGCCTACCTTTGACGTCTTATCCTTGGACCACCCTGAGTCTGTGGCATTGATGGTGGCTGGGGCTGTGTTGCTGGTGTGTCAGGGGTCAGTGGGCGTCCTGTTCCTGAAGAACAGAGGGACCCCACTGGTGAGTGCCTCTGGAGGAGTCCTGAGTGGAGTCCCTCTGCTCAGCCTGATGGGAGGTTGTCTCAGCCTGCTGCTTTTCCTGTGCCAACCAGGGGACCGGGTGTGTCGTCTACAACTGCCTCTCACCTCCATCTTGCACACAGCGGCCCTCTCTGTCATCTTGGCTGTCTCACTACAGGTCAGGACCATGTCACGACAGAGTATACAGCAAATGTGAAACACATTCAAATATATGGCTGACTGCTGTTAATCTTTTTCAACAGATATTGTATGTTACAGAGTTCCCCCAGAAAGCAGCCTCTCACCTGGATACAATAAGGGGTCTTGGAGGCTGGCTGCTTGTGCTGGTGTGCTGTGGTGTGCAGGCAGGGATCTGTGCTTGGTACACACAGACTGGACCCTCACTCTCCGAGGACCTGGCCAAAATGAAAATAAACTTTCTAAAAGCGTTTCTGTCTTGCCCGGAAGAGCCTTGGTTAGGCTTTTACCTATTTCACGGATTTAATGGTTCATTGGCTCTCATATCATTCATGTGCACCTTCATGGCAGTGCAACCGGTCCGACAGTACAACCTAGCCAGGGACATCACCTTCTCCACCCTCATCTACTGTGTCATATGGCTCACTTTCATCCCCCTCGCCTCTCTCAGATCTCAACATAAGTTAAAGCATATTATCTACGTGTCTTTCAGTCTGGTGAGCAACCTGGGGTTAGTGGCAGCCTACTACCTCCCAAAATGCTACCTGCTGTTGAAGAAAGCTGATCAGAATACTTTGGAGCACTTCCGCACCTTCCTAGAGGGGGCGCCAACAACACCTCAGGAGTAGTCTGAGCCACAGTCGAGACTAGAGGTAGATAAACAGCCAGGGTCAAGCAAAGAGACTCAACACTAGTGACTATGCGCTTTCATGTATATCATGTTACATGGGCTCGCTAAGGTAAACTACACAAATTAATTTAGTAACAGTAGTTAGTCTCAGCTCACTGTATTCCTAAAGATTTAACTGTTCATTCAAATCTTTTCATGGTAGGTCTAACAACTTGATCTTAGAAATGATTTTTCCCGATTGCAAAAATATATTTCCTTTTTATAAACATTTAACTTTTTTCTTTACTTTTTGTTCTTACAATTCTTAAAAGTAAATTAGTAGCATTAGTAGTAGTAATATTTGCTTTAGTTGTTTGGTTCTGGTTTAGTTAGTGTTAACATTCTGTTGGGAAGTGTGGCTTTTCCAAAGACTAAACCAAACTAACTCACTGGTGGCTGTTATAAATAATTCCAACAATAGGGCTTGGCCACAGTGTCAGTGCAAGAGAGTGAACACAGCAGGGCTGTTTGCCTGCCATTTACAGACAATCCGCCCAGTTGATTACAGGTGTTAAACCAAATTTATACTTTGTGGTAGACTATGTGTAATCTGAAATTATCAGATCTACAAGCTCACAACACCTCATGGATGTGACACGTTATGGGCTTGTAGACCTGCTATTTTCAATGTACAACACCATTGTATGGCGGAGCATTAGGCATTACAGTAAGTGTTACATTGGCGCGCCACATTGTGTTTCTCCTCAGCAACACCAACCCACACCCTACTGGCACAATATTACTTTGTGAAATAGTTATTATAAAAAAATATATATATACACGTATATATTTGACTAATCTCTCAAGAACAGATTCTGCCCAATATCACGAACAGCAGAGGTCGCAGTTTTTCATTTTCTGTGGGGTCTGGCTACGCAAGACTAATATTTGACAGACTGTGTGCACTTATTTAATACGTTTGACAATTCCTGAAAACTTTCCTAAAAATAAATTGATTATATTGAATCTACCAACTGCATGATTTATAAGAAAGTAAATAAAGGAATGCTGAAGGTAGATAAACCGTTTCGTACAGTTTCGCAATCTTATCTGTTTTTGATCATTTGCACTAACATTTACAACAATTTACACCACCCTCCTGTAATCTTTTTTTTTTTCTTTTTTCTTTTTTACTCACCAAAGGAAGAAAAAAAAAATAGCAGTAGATTAGGTACAACAAAGCATAAATATACCATTAGAATTATTTTATACTTCTGTACAGTTACCTGTTGTTTCCCCAACCCCCTTGTTTGATATCATTGTGACTATTCTGGGTATTCTAATGTGTGGAGTACATGTGTATTTGCATGTGCAATTGTAGACAAAACTATAATTGCTGAAGTATTAAGTTGTTGTTTCTTCAAAGGGCCAACAACAGGAAATATGCATACCGGTATATTTACTTAGGCAAAAACCTTAGGAGGATTTGCTTGCATGAGTGGATATGTCATGCATAGCATACATGCAAAATCCAGAAGAAACAAATTGAGCTGAATGCAAACATGCAGAAAGAAAGTTTTCATCACATAGACTTCCTAGATAGTCATCAGGTTCACGAACCCGATGAAATTGAAAATCTTGCAAAAAGTGAAACAGAATGTATTTTTGAAACATTTAAACAACACAAATCTGGTACAGGAGTCACAAAATATTTTTAGATGCAGAGGCAGAGGCGTGGACAAATACATACTTTGGGGGTCGTTGACATGAACATTTTTGAGAATCACTGGGTTAAACAACATTAGAAAGCAAGCCCAAATAAGCAACTAAACTTTAGATACAAGCCAAGAAAACACAACCCGCAACTACCAATATTTACAAGTGACTTTACAGAAAAACAAGCCCAAAGTCGCTTCTAATAAGCAAACATGGCAACACTGTCCCCTACTCACCTAAGAAGTGACAAATTTGAGGTTTGCTGTGATAATAAGCCAGTGCAAATCAGGTGACTGAGTGATTTGCTCATCTCCACTGACCAATAGTAAACCAAAGTGACTTAAAGAGAAAACCACAACCAAATGTCAGGTAAATTCTCCGGAAAGACTGACACCACCTGTAAAATAAAAGCTACATACAAAAATCATCCTCACTCCTTATTCCTACCAAGAAAACATAACATACAAATGTGGGACGTGTGATTTCAATGTATAGTTGCAAAGATTTAATTGTACAGATTTAAATGATTAAAAAAAACTAATGGAGTTGGATGTCTATTTCCTGTTCATTTACCAAATGTAAATACGAACCAATAGCAGTTGTTCCATGTTCACACGAGATCTGTGGTAAAGGCATTTTGTATCGCACATTCTTTGTATGCATCCCTGTGTAAATAAGCCTGTGTCCACACACAATTCATCACAAACACTCAGACAGAAGGCACAGGTTACAGGAGGCCAGCAAGGGGAGCGGCCCACTACATCACTTGACTTTGGAGCTTACAGGTGAGCGACAGTGATCCATCATCTACACTCAGGTATGACTACAATCATCCCTTCATCGCCAGTGTCCTCTTGCTATACAGTATACTGATTGGTCCTGCTTTTCAAGTGCTCTTTTAAATAAGTATCCATCTGATCCCTGTCCTTGCTTCTTGCGTCTCATCTTCAGCATGGCAACGTCAGCTTTCAAACTGTTGCTTCTGTGCTCCGCGTTTGGACCCACTAGCTGTTCACCTGAATGGTTTCAGAACATCTCTACCAATCTCTTCAGTTTGCCGGGGGATATTATGCTTGGAGGTCTCTTCCATACACGCCAGGTCACCACCAGCGTCGGTCCAAGAGTGGAGCCTAAAGATATCCCTTGTGACAGGTAATGCCATAGTAATAACAGATAATAAAAGATTATATTTTTCTTCATATTACATAGTTTCTATCAAGAAACTATGTAATATGCATCCGACTATCGATTATCTTCTTAGCAATTATTCTATTAATTATGTTTCCGATTCTGATAAACACTAGATTTATCAACAAATCAACGCTTTGAATAGTTTTTTATGATCAATTAAATCGATTGGTCTGATTAACCACTTAAACCCTATTTTATACTTTGGCATACAATGGTGTGGCATGAAAACAGTATTTTTATACAGTACTTTTGAACATCAACATAATTTAATATAATCGATAAAAATCGATACAGGTACATTGTCATGTAACAGTATGTGCTCCTAATTTCTCTGCTCTGTCTGTGGCCCAACAGTTTGAATGGTTATGGATTGGGTCGGGCTCTTGTGATGAAATATGCAGTGGATGAGATAAACGCCGACCAGATGCTTCTCCCGGGCATCAAGCTTGGTTATGAAATCTTAGACACATGCAAACAAACTGCTAACATTTTGAAGCCCACCCTCTTCTTCCTCACCGAGAAATCCACCGAGGAGTTGGCTGTCACTTGCAATTATACCGATTACGAGACCAGGGTGGTAGCTGTAATCGGCCCTTCCAGCTCAGATCTTGTTGCGGTTATTGGAAAACTTCTAGGATTCTTTCGGATGCCAATGGTATGTTCATAAATACATCCCCCCAGGAGTCTATATTTTACCCCATTCTTTTTCCCCTCTACACCAAATCTCTCTCGAAAATCTGCTATTTTCGCCGAATGTACCTCTACTTTGCCAAATGTTCACTTACTGTATTGTGACGTCCCAGAAAAGGGACACAAGGATTCATGTGACTAACATTGTTCTGTCTTTAGATTAGCTATGGTGCCTCCAGTGAAGAATTCAGCAACAAGAAGCTCTATCCCTCCTTCCTGCGGACGGTGCCCAGTGACAAAGGCTTAGCTATCGCCATGGTACACCTGCTAAAGGAATTTAAATGGAACTGGGTGGCAGTGGTGGGGAGTGAGGGTACATATGGACGCCAGGGCCAGCAGGAGTTCTCCCGCGTAGCAGGAAATATGTCCATCTGTGTGGCTTACGAGGGAATAATACCAGTGTACGATGATCCTGTGACAGGGGTTATAGTGGGGGCTGTTAGTGACACGATACTTCACTTTGTGATACAAGCGCCAAATTTTCCACAAAGTTTCTTCTGGACCTACTTTTTCACAAAAGCCCGTTAGCCACCCAAAAAACAACAATATGGCTGCCATTTTCCAAAATGGCTGCCGGCGAAAGACATGCTATGTGGTTTTTTGACCTGGATTGTGATTGGATAATCCAAGTTTGATTATTTTGGCATCAGAATATAGTTTTGACTCCCCCCCACCCCATCCCCCCGTTAGCCACCCAAAAACCCCCAATATGGCTGCCATTTTCCAAAATGGCTGCCAGCTAAAGACATTTTATGTGTTTTTTTTTACCTGGATTGAAATTATTTTGGCATCAGAATATAGTTTTGACTCCCCCCCGCCCCTCCCCCCATTAGCCAAGCAAAAATATATATATGACTGCCATTTTTTTAAATGGCTGCCGGCGAAAGACATTTCATGTGGTTTTTGACCTGGATCGGGATTGGATAATCCAAATTTTTCTGAGGGTGTACTGTAAAAAGGTTGTGCAGAATGCGCACCACTGAGTTAAGGGACTAACGGGACACAGGTGGAGAAATAAAACTAATCACAAGGTAATGAGACAAGACAGGAAACGTTACGACAAAATAAAACAAACACAACAGTAAAGTAAAAACTAAGTAACCACTTAAAACAGGACAAACTAACACATTCCAAAACAGTATTGTACTGTTATTATACAGCACTGTACTTTGCTCTACTGTACTGTTCTGTTATTGTACAGCACAGTACTGTACTGTTTTGTTATTGTATAGCACAGTACTGTACTGTGCTCTACTGTATTGTTATTGAACAGCACTGTACTGTACTGTACTGTACTGTACTGTACTGTACTGTACTGTACTGTACTGTACTGTACTGTATTGAACAGCACTGTACTGTACTGTACTGTACTGAACAGCACTGTACTGTACTGTACTGTACTGTGCTGTACTGTACTGTACTGTACTGTATTGAACAGCACTGTACTGTACTGTACTGTACTGTACTGTACTGTACTGTACTGTACTGTACTGTACTGAACAGCACTGTACTGTACTGTACTGTACTGTACTGTACTGTACTGTACTGTACTGTACTGTACTGAACAGCACTGTACTGTACTGTACTGTACTGTACTGTACTGAACAGCACTGTACTGTACTGTACTGTACTGTACTGTACTGTACTGTACTGTACTGTACTGTACTGTACTGTACTGTACTGAACAGCACTGTACTGTACTGTACTGTACTGTACTGTACTGTACTGTACTGTACTGTACTGAACAGCACTGTACTGTACTGTACTGTACTGTACTGTACTGAACAGCACTGTACTGTACTGTACTGTACTGTACTGTACTGTACTGTATTGAACAGCACTGTACTGTACTGTACTGTACTGTACTGTACTGTACTGTATTGAACAGCACTGTACTGTACTGTACTGTACTGTACTGTACTGTACTGTACTGTACTGTATTGAACAGCACTGTACTGTACTGTACTGTACTGTACTGTACTGTACTGTACTGTACTGTACTGTACTGTACTGTACTGTACTGTACTGTATTGTTGTTGGTTACCAGTTCACGATTTAGTGAAGAATCTAGGCCCTGAAAAATCCATTGGCATCCTTTTCTTTCACACTTTCACTGGATGTGATGTTGTGTCAGCCTTTCGTGGGAAAAGGCAAAAAGACAGCATGGCAAACCCGGCAAGTGTGGCCTGAAGTGTCTCATGTCTTCCAGAAGCTCATACCCACCAGTAACAGTGCATGACAAGAACAGCACTGGTGATGGGGTTGATGATGCAAGATTTTACCTGTTTGCATGGAAGCAGAGGTCCTATGATGCCATTCCACCTACAAGGGCATCTTTGCACATCATGTGAAGCATGCCACTTATCAAGTTGCCCCTGTCTGAAGCCAGGTAACTGTATGGCAAATGTCATACAGAGAGCCCTGCCAGCTGGGGATGGCGAGCAGAAGATGACATTTGGCAAGTAGCGTGGATGACACTCTACAATTGCCCAGATTTGTGAACAACTGACAAAAGCCGGTGCAAGACTGAACGTCGTGGTAGATGCAAGTGCTACCGCTTTGGCGTTCAGTGCACACAGCTGAGTGCCTGCAAATGTGACGATTACAACAATTTGTGATCCAGACATTGGGGGGGGGGGACTCATATGTTGATACCAAAATAATCCAAATCCAATCACAATCCAGGTCAAAATACACATAAAATGTCTTTCCCCAGCAGCCATTTTGGAAAGTGGCAGCCATATTGTTGTTTTTTTTGCGTGGCTAACGGGGGGAGGGGGCGGGGGGGAGTCAAAACTATATTCTGATGCCAAAATAATCAAAATTGGATAATCTAATCACAATCCAGGTCAAAATACACATAAAATGCCTTTTGCCTGAAGCCATTTTGGAAAATAGCAGCCATATTGTTTTTTTTTTTCGTAGCTAACGGGGGGAGGGGGCGGGGGGAGTCAAAACTATATGTTAATACCAATATAATCAAAATCCAATCACAATCCATGTCAAAATACACATAAAATGTCTTTCGCCAGCAGCCATTTTGGAAAATGGCAGCCATATTGTTTTTTTTTGCGTGGCTAACGGGCTTTTCTGCAAAAGTAGGTCCTAGGCATTGTTCATGCCAAATTTGGCGCTTGTATCACAAAGTGAACTATTGTAACATAAAAATGGACTTAGTGGCCCGCACTATTAACGCCATCCTGGACAATATCCAAGCAACCAGCGTGGGAGTGGTAGTGCTCTTTAGCACCTCTAAAGCAACTAAGATCTTCTTCAAAGAGGTCAGTAAAACAGAGCACTGTGGTTAAGCAAATAATCATTTTGACAAATGTAAAACCCATTGAACAATTCAGTGATTTTAGCCATTGATTCGAGTTTTTCCTTAGAATAGGCCAGGGTAAGAGCCACATAAAGCTATGGGTGCATCCTGCAGCTGCCGCGGGTTTGAATCCAACCCGAGGCTCTTTAAGGCATGTCATAGTCTCTCTCTCACGCTTTTCCTGTCAATCACTATCACTGCAGATAATAAATAAGTAAGTAAGTAAATGAGTAAATAATTAAATACAAATTATATTAATAATAATATAATAATAATAATCTTTAACCACACAAACCCTAGTGTCCCTATTCTGGCCATGTCATAATAGGCAAACATTTGTCTGAAATAGGCAAACACTTGATACCAATAAGAGATCTACAAGTTCACGACACGTCGCAACACAACACCTTATGAGGTTGTAGATATTTTAGGCAGAGATTCGGTGAAGAGGGAAAAAATCAGGGGACCAAGACCCCTGTGTGTAAAATAAGTGGTTAAAAAATAAATAAATTAATGTATTTGTACTATTTAACACAAACTACACATTTGCATTTAATTTGTATCTTTAACTAGGTTATTAGGAGGAATTTGACTGGTGTGTGGATTGCCAGTACAGCTTGGTCAGTCCACGATCGTGTGTCCACCATCCCCAACATTCACAAAGTGGGCACAATCATTGGATTCACAGACAATACCCAACCTCCACACTTGCTAACCAACTACGCCCTGGAGCTCTTCACTAAAATAAGTGAGGAGAAGAAGAGGCCTGGCCCTGCTCCTGCGTCAGGAACGACTCCACAGTTCCGTGATCCCTGCCCACAGTGCTGGAGCCTGTCACCCGCAAACATCAGCCTGATAACACAGGCCTCAGTGCAGCGCACAGCTTTTAGCGTGTATGCTGCAGTCTACAGCGTGGCAACGGCATTGCACACTATGATGGGATGCAATACCACCGGCTGTATGTGGGGTGCTGACAGGGAGATCAGACCCTGGCAGGTGAATTTATAACTGAACTTACAGTACTTAACTACTTCCAACCTAGCATCCCTATTTTGGGCATGTTATCATAGGCAACATTTCTATAAAATAAAAGGTTTTCATTGTCAGAAATTGGCAAAAGATTTCTAAAATAGCTGATCTACAAGCTCAGAACACATAGCATTGTGGTAAACATTTGATATCATTTGTACGCCTTCATACTTATTTTGTAATAAAATCTTTTACAGTTGTTAGAAGCATTTAAGAAGGCTTCCTTGGACACGAATGGAACATTGGACATGAACGAAACACATTTAATGTTTGACAAAAACGGTAACCCAGACCTCGGATACAACATGGTGGAATGGGTCTGGAAAAACGGTACTTTGGATTTCATAAATGTGGGAAATTTCTACAAGAACCTGTCCGTAGACAGGACCCTCTTCAAATGGCACACTCCGAATTCAGAGGTAAAATATGTATTATATTTCAAACAATTCAATATAAAGCAAGATTTAAGATAAAATCCCACTGAAGTTTGCATAAAGCAAGATATAATATTACAGCAAACCCCATTGAATTGTAAACTACTTTAAGTTAATGGCGTGCTGTGGTTGAATATAAATGCTACATGCTGTACTAGTTCTGTTGTCCCAACTTCTGCAGGTCCCTCTGTCCACCTGTTCAGCAGATTGCAATCCCGGCCGGGTGCGCAGGGTGAAAGGCTTCCATTCTTGCTGTTTTGACTGCATTGACTGTATGGCAGGCACTTACCAAGCAAATAGTGGTAGGTGATTGCTTTTAGACTTTAGACTCACACTTTGCAAATGAATCAAAGTCTGAAGTTCTCTTAGCCTCGGGTAAGTCCTATATCAATGAACCAATGTCAAGGCTCGATTGCTTGAGTGCTTTTTGTCCCTTATTTTAATACTATGTACCTTGGACTTATCAAGTCACACACCTGCAATTTGTCTAAATCAGTCAAGTCTCAGGTCATTCTCATGTCCAACAGTCACAAAAATTGCAATTTGAGTTGACTAGAGCCCTCACTTCTGCTTTGGAGAATGCCATTTGTATGAATCTGACTTATTGTTCTTCACTGTAATTATTGCAAGCCGCATCTAATGTTTGGTGATGGCTGTTATTCTGAGCTAATTCTCTGTCCTACCTCCCAACTTATAGAAGACATCGACTGTACTGCATGCCCTCAGGGCCAGTGGTCCCACATCAGAAGTACTAACTGCACAAAGCCTACCTTTGACGTCTTATCCTGGGACCAGCTTGAGTCTGTGGCATTGATGGTGGCTGGGGCTGTGTTGCTGGTGTGTCAGGGGTCAGTGGGCGTCCTGTTCCTGAAGAACAGAGGGACTCCACTGGTGAGTGCCTCTGGAGGAGTTCTGAGTGGTGTGACTCTGCTCGGCCTGATGGGAGGTTGTCTCAGCCTGCTGCTTTTCCTGGGCCAACCAGGGGACCTGGTGTGTCGTCTGCAACTGCCTCTCTCCTCCATCTTTCACACAGCGGCCCTCTCTGTCATCTTGGCTGTCTCACTACAGGTCAGGACCATGTCATGTCAGGGTATAGCAAACATCAAATGCATTAGAAAAATATCTGACTGCTGTTCATCTTTTTCCACAGTTATTTTATGCGACAGAGTTCCCCCAGAAAGCAGCCTCTCACCTGGATACAATAAGGGGTCTTGGAAGCTGGCTGCTTGTGCTGGTGTGCTGTGTTGTGCAGGCAGGGTTCTGGGTTTGGTACGTACAGGCTGAAGACTCACTTTCCGAGCACCTGGCCAAAATGAATATTAACTTTTTAGAAGCATTTCTGTCTTGTCCACATGATCAAACAGCCCTTTTTCTAATGCAAGGCCTCAATGTCGGCATATCTCTCATATCATTCATGTGCACCTTCATGGCAGTGAAACCGGTCCACCAGTACAACCTAGCCAGGGACATCACCTTCTCCACCCTCATCTACTGTGTGATATGGGTGGGTTTTATCCCAATATACACTGGTTTGGCTCCTAGGTTGAGCTCCATTGCCCATGTATCTTTCAGTCTGGGAAGTAACGTGGGTTTCGTGGCCGCCTATTACTTCCCAAAATGCCACCTGCTGTTGAAGAAACCTGAGCTCAATTCTTCAGAGCACTTCCGTACCTTCCTTGAGGGTGCACCACCAACACCTCAGGAGGAGACAAGCACACCTCCACCACAACCATCTGCATCAGAACCCCAACCAGAAGCACAACCAGGGCAAAACCAATGACTGACTGACTGCTGGTGTTGGCGAGCAGTTTCTTTGCAAAATTACTCAAGAAACCAGAACTCACATTGTCATATTGTCTCAGGTGGATATATAACCACGTGGACAACAATGACAGATGTTATAAGGCAATGTTATGTTTATAATTTTGTTTCTGCAGCGGTGTCTGTCCATCCACTCATCCTAGCTATATGTTATTTTCTTGTGCATTTGTTTGGCTTTCACTGTTTCCCCCCAGGTGTTGTGATGGTCAGCAGGTTTCCTGTTGTCCACCAACCACCATGTGCTTTTGTTTACACCTTTGTCCTCCCTTCTTCATCTGTCCCCTCTTCTATGTCAGTGGTTCTCAAAGTGAGGTCTAGGGGTCCTTGAGGGGGGAGGGGGGGGGGGGGGGGGTACCAGGGAGGCCCCAGCAAAAATAGTTAACATAGCATGCTGCATCACAATCATTTTAAACACTTTATCCATTTATATGGTAGCTATTCAAAAATAGCAGATCTACAAGCTCACAGTACATCACTACTATTTAGTATTTACCACATACATCTTCTCTTCTGGGGGTCCCTGGCACAACGTATGTTCAGATGGGGGTCCGCAGGCTAATATGTGTAAGTTTGGGGGTCCTTGGCATGGAAAAGTTTGAGAACTGCAGGGCAGATTCACACCTTTTTCAGTGTTGTGAGTAGTGCGTCGTGTTCACTCCTATCTTGTTGACCTGTGTGTTATGCGTGCCATGGTGTCTGAGTCAGTGACCGTCAGTCTTTGCTACAATGAGAAATTATAGCTGGTTTTAAAGCATAGCAATTCATTTGGCCATTTGGTCTCGGTCAATATTTTTGTTAGGCTAGGCCATAGAGTTAAAAATAAGGGCCGTGGCGTCGCGGTCTAGGCACCCTGGTTGCAAATCCTTAATAGGATAGGGTTCGCGTCCCGTTCCCGACGGCCTTTGCTGCATGTCATCCCCCATCTCTCTCCCCATTCTTCCTGTCGACATACTTTCCCTGTCCCTCTCCAATAAAAAATACCAAAAACAAATCTTTAAAAAAAAAGAGGCATATACTGCATGCAGTTTGATGGCTTTTTGTGTGTGTGATAATATTGACCATGGAGAATAACCCAGAGTGAAAAATAAACAATATGCAATGTAATTTCAGCGTGTCTGTTATTGTGTGGATGGCAAAATCAGCTAGTTTACCAGGAAATGTAGAAAAGCAAATGTCCAGAAATCTTCGTCTATGCGTGCATTTTCCTCCGTGGAAAGTCTGGTGACGCAAGGTTAATGTATGCAGCAGTGGGTAGAGAAGGTGGTGGCCTCTAGTGGCAGTTATTAGGTGTATACTAGCCCTGAAACATGACTGTCATGAATGAACTTCAACCTGGTGTTTGCACTTTCTTTTTTTCAGCCCGTACATCTACATAAACGTTTAAATTTAAAATATAAAGTATTTAAATCATGGCCATGGATGTTACAATTATGTGCGGGTCCTTAAAAGTACCTGTATGTTCCGTATTGTTCAATAAAAAAGCATTTTAATCCGATTGGTGGCCATTTTCTTCATATTTTCTCCTGATGCTTTTTACTAGCGACCTTATCGGTTGGGAGGTGTGTTGCACTCTGATACATTATAACTCTATGAGAAAATGGGGTGCATTTCTCCTTTCCGACATGTCGCCTTTCCGACGTTGACGAACCCTATACCTAACCCTAACCCTAACCTTAACCGCACGCGGAAGCCACTAGTCGGAGTGGTGAGATGTCGGAATGGAGAGTGAACACCGAGAAAATGGCCACCAATCGGATTCAAATGCTTTTTATTGAACAATACGGGAAATACGGGCACTTCTGTCTGAGGACCCGTATATAATTGAGTATATAAACATCCGTGGCCATGGGGTAAGCACTTTATATTTGAAATTCCAACGTTTATGTACAGGCCAAAAAGGGAAAATCGGTCGTGACAGACGACAGTAGTGTAATCCATGGCTAGTGAAAACTTCTGGGAACTCAGATGTATACAGGAGTCACACAGCAACTGGGTTTAAACTAAACCACAGGTTATTGTTCTGAGGTCACTGACATCAGGTTTACAACGCAGGTTTTAACTCGTCTTGGCAGCAGAGCCTGGGGAAAGCAATAAAGGCACAAGAAAATAACATGGTAGGAGCAGGTCGTGACAGCTTGTGTTGCATTTTTTACTCCAAAAATGCAGTGGTGGGAAAAGTACTGCATTTTGTTTTTTAGTAAAAGTATCAATACTGCAATGTAGAAGTAGTCTGTTACAAGTAAAAGTCTGGAAATCAAACTGTACTTGAGTAAAAGTACAAAAGTATTGGGCATTTTAACTGACGTTAGATCGTTGTGTACAGGTCTACAATATAAATAGATCCCTTTATCTTTTATCATTTTGAGGAAACAACGTGACTTGTCCAAAATGTTACAGATATAAAACTGTGGCAGAGTTCATTGATTGATCCTAACTGTACAGAGAAAAATCTGTTTGAAGCAGCTGTTAACGAAATAACGCTACCTAGTTTAATGAAAACGTTTGACTGAACGACAGCTAAATGTAGTCGGCTGTAAAGTCAGCAGTCCCCTGGCAACCATGTAGCCAATCACAGCGTGACCATCTCTCCCGGCTATGGGGTCTTGACCGCTTAGCAACGGTTGCTACCAACAGAAAAAGCTAGAACCTAAGGAGGTTATTTGGCAATTATTGCTGTAGGTACGCTGATTTATAGTTTGCTTGTGCTAAATAAATAATTGATTTATTTCGTCAGAATAACAAGTAAGTAGCTACATTTTAACTTTATGAAGCATGTTTAACTTTTAATGACATTTACGTGTAATTTTGTGTACATTTGGATTAGATTAGAATAGTTTATAGCAATAGCAGAGGCAGGCACATACTTGAGCTATGGTATTAATGCCTTATATTTACACATTATTGTAATAGTTCTTTCTTGAACCATCCAGCAGTTAGAAGCTACTCAAATGTTTTACTTAAGTAAAAGTATCAATACTGCAATGTAGATATACTCTGTTACAAGTAAAATTCCTGTATTCAAAATGCACTTGAGTAAAAGTACAAAAGGATCCGCATCAAAATATACTTAAAGTGCCAAAAGTAAAAGCACCCATTGTGCAGAATGTCCCACTCATTGTACTGTACATTTTCAACAGATATACTGCAGCTGTTTGTAACAATGCCTCGTGGATTAAGATCAGCCAGAAGTGCTCACTCGGACAGCAGTGAGCAGGATATTGACGGCATAGGTAATGTTGATGATGCTGGGTATGATTCACATTCTCCTATAGTCAGTGATGTTTTGTTTCATACATATGATGGCCAGTGGTGGACAGTAACTAAGTACATTTACTTGAGTACTGTACTTAAAAGACAACTTTGTTTTTTTACAACCAAGGTTTATGTTTTCCATTTTCAAATACAGAGGAAATAGCTGATGACGTTCAAGCTTGTAGATCTGACAATTTCACAATTTCTGAATACTTGAGTATTTACTTGAGTATATACTTTGTCAACCGCTGGATATGTATGATGGCTACAGTGTTCACATGGCCTCCTTTCAGTAACAGAGATGTCCAAACTCCAGAGACAGTTCAGGATCATGGATGGAGACCGGCAGGTCTACAGCATCCAGGCGCAGGAGAGCATTCGCAAACAACGGTGCATATGCCATTATGTTATGATAAGGGTTCAACTTGTGAGAAAAACATTTTCCTTGCACTTGGAGGCAGTTAACAACGTCTCCCTATGTCTCCCTAGCAGATCTACAAGCCCACAACGTGTCGCATTGTGACACGTTGTGAGTTTGTTGATCTGCATTGAACCCCCCCCCCCCCCTTCCCCCAGCAAATCGAACCCTGATTATGATCATCACTCTGTGTTTGTGTGTGCTTCTCATCTAACGTTTGTGTGTTTGTGTGTGTGAACAAAAGCCAGGAGATAGACAGGCTGCGGAAAGAGCAGGAGGAGATTCAGCGAAGTCTTTTAGTGTGTGAGAACGTGTCCCGTCGACAGCAGGACAGCGAGCACACCCAGTGCCTGCGTCTGCTACTGGAGCAGAGGGACGAGATGGACCAAGAGTTTGAAAGAGAAAAGCAGTGTCAGCAAGAGCAAGAGCATGAGGTGATATTTCGCTTCAGTCTGCAGACATACAGTTCTCAGAAGGGCTGGGCAATTAACTGAAAATATATTGATGCCGATATTTAGAACCAATAACCGACCTAGTCTTGCTCATGTAGGTTAATCGAATAATCGAGAGGCATTTTTTTTTTAAAGTTATACATCAATGATTTGTCTTGAAAACATTCTAATAGATTTTTTATAATCAACTAAATCGATTAGTCTGATTAACCATTTACCCTTGTATTATACTTTGCTGTACAATGGTGGCATACAAAAATAGCTAATAATATCGATATGAAGTCATATCGCCCAGCCCTAGTACACAATCACACACGCGATAATCTGCCTGTATCATCTGTTAGCTGCATGCACCAATAACCCATTCGTACAGACACAAAACATGAGGCCACATATCTGTGATGTGGGCAGATCTCCGGCATTGAGAAGAATCTGGTGGAGCATAGAAAAGAGGGCTGCAGCACAAGTGACAGACAGAGGGCCGAAGCCCGGCGGACCCAGAAGGCCATACGCACCCTAGAGAACAAACTGGACAGAGTAAGTAACGAGGGCTGCCATCACACCATGTCTTACATTAGGCCTTAAGCCTAGTTTATACTTTATACATTTTCAGCCTTACCCTTTGACAATGAATACCTGCATGCATACTGCGTAGTTTTGTTCTTATTTATGTTGTATGATGCAGGCCCTGGCTTGCTTCAGTGAGCAGATGACCAAAAACAGCCACCTGAGAGATGAGCTGGAGAGCTTACGCATGGAGCGCGTCCATTTCCAGCAACTGCGCCACAGGCTAGACAAGGTCAGAGGTCACACCACAGGTCCATCCAAAAACAAGTTTAAACAAAGACATGGTTCCTGTTAAAAGGATAATGTGACTTTAACCTGTTATTTTTGTTCACCAGGAATTTGCAACATTGTGTGAAAAAAGTTTCTATATCAGTATTTTAGTTACCCAGAAAGCAGCTTGTTGTTGAGCACCTGCCATGGATGACACTCTGCAGTGTACCATATGTAACAAACAAATACTTTTAACAGTGGGGCTCTGCAGGAAGCTAGTAGTCTATAAGAGGGTCGCTAATCTTGCAAACTGCTGGACCGACCAGACCCAAATGTCTTGTGCACACTGAGCAAATTATTTCACATATGTTTTATACTTTCTGAACATTTTCTGTTCTTTAATTTTAAAATGTAAGTCAATAATGGGGCTCAGATCAGGCTGAAACCTTGAGTCATACTGACATAGATATGTCATAGACAACTGACATTACAAGCTGCCTGAGACTGGTCTGAGATCCACATTGGAGCCACAACACGCAACACTGATTCAGTTTTAAAGTTGAATGTAGTACTTATGAAGTGAGAAGTGAGATTATGGTCCAAACTTGTAATGTTAACCAGAGCAGGACATTTTTGACGTGGCTTCATCTGTAATGTGACAGGAACTGCAGGAGACTCGCAAGGTGATCGGGGAAATGATAAATGTGTCGACGGCTGCTTACGAGGCCAGGTGAGGTTTCACTGAGACAATCAAGAGATGTAGAGAAATCAGAGTGAAAAGTGGCTAAGGGTGTTCTTCCTTTGTTGTTGAATGTTGACTTTACAAGGGTGGAGGCTCAGTCAAAGATGACCACGATGAAGGAGAAAGCAGTCAAGGACGTGGCCCAGTACAATACTGACGTAAAGGAATCTGAAAGGGTTATCGCACATGAGCGACGTCTCAAAGAGTTCATGACCACCAAGTGTAGCGAGAGGACCGGCCCAGACGATGGCCTGGACACTGGACGTAGACGAGGTAATACAACAAGGCAGGATGGAAAACATAATATGCAATATTATTGCTGTTTTGGCAGCATCCGATAATGGTAATTAATTTAGCAATGGTAATTGTGTAATTGTATCTTTATTTAACCCCACAGGCTACTAACATTTGTTGACTGCGGTCCCCCACGGGTCTGTACTTGGTCCCTTCCTTTTCCCCTCTATACCAAATCTCTTTGCCCAAAATAGCAAATCTACAAGCTCACTTGTAGATCGGCTCTTTTTGTTGAGCGTTCACCTACGGTATTTCCGCCGAATGTCCGCCCGCTATCATCATGACACAGGTTATTCTGAGGACACAGGTTTTTACGACACTGCAGGTTTAAACTCGTCTTGGCAACCGAGCCCAGGGGAAACCAACACATAGGCATAAGACAATCCCTGAATAGGGATGCTAGGGTTGATGTGGTTAAAAGGTTATATATTCCCCAGGCCGCATGGTCATGGTCGGCTGTTGTCAGTGGTGTAAAGTAACTATGTACATGTACTCAAGTACTGTACTTAAGTACAACTTTGAGGTATTTTTACTTTACTGGAGTATTTCCAAGTTTCAGTACTTTTACCCCACTACATCTCAAAGAGGCAAATATTGTACTTTTACTCCACTACAATTATATGAAAACTTTAGTTACTAGTTACTTTGTAGATTTTGATTATTATTACAAAGAATATTACAAAACCACACACAGCCCTATATACATTTTGGCCATTTGAAAATAGCCGATCTACAAGCTCTCAATGCGTCGCGATGCAACGCATTGTGAGTTTGTAGATCTGCTATTTTCAAAAGATTTTCATGCATTTTATACATTTGAAAACGTTGTGAAATGGGACTACTACTCTTGGTACTTTAAGTACATTTTGATACCAATACATTTTGAATTCCGGACTTTTACTTGTAACAGAGTACTTCTTCATTGCAGTATTGATACCTTTACTTGAGTAAAACATTTGAGTACTTTTTCCACCACTGGCTGTTGTCGCCCATTGCTAGAGGAACAAACAAAACCAATGACCATTCCTATGTGTGGTAGTGTCTGAGCAGAAGAGGACAGAGTCTGGAGAGGAGTCGGTGGAAACCCTGGAGGAGGTGTTTCAGAGAATCCAAGGAGTGACGGGAGAGGAGGACCTGGACATGGTGGTCAACAGGTTCATCCAGGGTCAGTCCCACAACAAACAACATAAAACCTTACCTGAGTGTCAAATTAACACTGTACCCACTGTTTGCAGTTGAAATCCGTCATTAGTGACATCTCTTGTGTTGTTGTTTTTCTGTGCAGTCGAGGACCGTAACTTTGCACTCTTCAATTATGTAAACGAGCAAAACAACGAGGCCGTGGCATTGAGGGATCAGATAACCCAGGTGTGTATGTACAGTACTGTACTGTACAGTATTGTGCTGTACACTGTACGTGCTGTACTATACTTTCCATTTCCATCTTGCTCATGAATGAAATGCTGTTATGTGTGCTTGGTGAAGACCCAGGGTGAGATGGAGCAGTTTCGAGTTGAAGATTTAAAACAGGAGCAGCAGCATCAGGTTTCGCTGAGAGACATCGATGAGAACCAAAAAGAAACAGAGTCACAAGCAGTAGAGCACGAAGCACAAGCTAGCGTCACAAGCACAACCCTGGAACAGATCAAAGCAGGTTTAGCCTCTAATGATACTTAAACACATGTACAACACATGCACAAGATACAGCATTTGATTCTATAAACCAGTGGTTCTCATAGTGGGGTCCAGGGAAACTCTGGGGTCCCTCTGGAGTTTCCAGAGGGACCCTTACAAAATGAGGAAAATGTTAAACTTTAACCCTATTTTATATTTCAGCTATTCGACAGCTACAAGCTATATCTACAAGCTCACACCACGTCGCAATGTGAAGAGCTGTGAGCTTGTTGATTGGCTATTTTTTAACAATATAAATCTTCTCTTTTGGGGGTCCCTGGAACAAAATTCTGTCAGATGGAGTCCGTGGCGAAATTCAAATCAATTTGGGGGTCCTTAACATGAAAAATGTTTGAGAACCACTGCTTGAACCCTGTGCAGCACACGAGAAAACATGAACACACAGATGGATTTACGGTAGATTTTTTTTTCTCCCACTACTAGAGGTGAACAGGATCTTATCTAACATGGCATGTGACCGCTCGGTGATGGAGGACACGTTGGGCTCCTCTGCAGGGATCAGGGAGGACAACATCATGTCCTACCTGGGTCTAGTGGAACAAAAGACCAATGAGCTGCTCACTATGCAAGCCTTCCTCAACTCCAAGGTAATCTATTCACTTCTCTGCTCTTAACCACTTAAAAGTAACCCTATATCCTCATCACCATGCCGGCCTGTGATGGACATTTTCGTTTAACAGTACAGTCAGTGCTTTCATTGCACATTACATGAACAAATTAGAACCACATTTTTTTTTTAAATCATATAATTGTTTTGTTTATCAAAGATTTGCCACGGACATGGAACAGTCTTGCCACAGATGTGTCCGTGTACGGACACATTGATGTCCTCTGCCCTATATACTTTGTTAGACCCCAGGGGTTTATACATAGCCCCCTCATTTTTTCCTTCTATACCAATCTCTTTGCAGAAAATAGCCGATCTATAAGCTCACAACGTCACAACGCGTCACAATGGGACACATTGTGAGCTTGTTGATCTGTTATTGACGAATGTTCACCTTTTTTCACAGAATATGCCTATTATGACATACTGAGAATAGGGATGATAGGGTTCATGTGGTTAAATGTGTATGTAAAACTGCATATTCTATGTGTATGTGTACTTGTGTAGACATATTTGTGTTGTATGCTTTATTCTTCTCTGCAGTCTAATGTCTCTCCATCTGTCTGTGTCTTATAGGATATTGATAAGGACTATAATCCAAAAGACCTGGTCAAATTTCTGTTAGGTCAGAATCCAGAAATGCTGAGGCAAAGTATTAACATTCAACCTCCAGTCAGCAGGTTTGTGCTGTGCTAGCTCTGTTGTCTCAAAGTAATTGTTACCAAATTCATAGATGTGTTTTAAGACTTTCAAGACAAGTTATTGTGTGTGTGTGTGTGTGTGTGTGTGTGTGTGTGTGTGTGTGTGTGTGTGTGTGTGTGTGTGTGTGTGTGTGTGTGTGTGTGTGTGTGTGTGTGTGTGTGTGTGTGTGTGTGTGTGTGTGTGTGTGTGTGTGTGTGTGTGTGTGTGGTTGCACTTCTCAGAGTGGACTATGATATAGAGTCGTCTCCTATCACTGACGATGAAGAACAGCCTCTCTCTCAGGAACAGCTACGCCAAAGAATCGTGACAGGTAAGTGCAACAAGAAGTGCATGATTGATTAGTAAGGATTGATGTAAGGATTGTAAGGATTTAATGTAGAAGTAAACTGACAAAAAATATGTGATACAATGACGAAAGCAAAGAAAGACAGTAAACAATAATCATAGTAGTCTTTGAGGAACACAGCCCTTTGCACATCATCTGATTTTGCTGAAATTATTCGTAGGTACATTGGACAGAAGAGTCAACCCAACAGGCAAGAACCAAAGGCTCCAAGACACAAATAAGTAACCTGCCCAACAGCAGACTGCATTCCATGGAGTCATTGTCAATGTTAAGCCCAGTCCACACCAATGATTCGCAACGCGACTAGTCGCAACTTGCAACCAGATGCAGGAAATTGCAGCGGTCTGAATTGACACGTTGCAGGTCAGCGCATTTTTGGAATAATGTTGCAAGTGGTTTCAAGTTGCGACTAGTTGCGTTGCGAATCATTGTTGTGGACTGGGCTTTAAAGGACAACTTTGGTTTTTTACAACCAATGTTTATGTTTTAGATTGTAATTAAAGTAAATAAAAGATGAGTGTTAAAAAAATTAAATTTACTGCTTTCTATAGTTTTAGCAATTTTCACAATCTTTTTTACAGTGTTTTCACAGTGGGCGGGGGCATTCTGTCCGGTGGCTAAATATGCATTTTTTTAACACATTAACCCGGCGTTTTCTTTATTATTATTTACAGTAGCTCTTCTAGCCCCCAATAACTCACATCTGGCCATCTCAGACAGCCGGACCTTTTTTATTGTGTAAAAAAGGCATATTTAGCCACCGGACAGAATGCCCCCGCCCACTGTAAAAAATATCGCAAAAAATGCTAAAACTATAGAAAGCAGTAAATGGAAAAAAAATTACACTCATCATTTATTTACTTTAATTACAAGCTAAAATATAAACCTTGGTTGTAAAAAAACAAAGTTGTCCTTTAACACATCTACCTAGACTCTTTGGAGGTCTTGTCAGTGTGTGTAATACATCTACCTATAGACCGGTGATTCTCAACCTGTGGGCTGGGGCCCACTGTGGGCTGGACATTGCAAGTGGGCCCCTCAATGATTGGCAGAACACCATGTTAGTTCCATTCATCTCCAAGCCGCAACACAATCGAATGATTGACCGTTAAAATAAACATGCTCTGAAAATGCACGCGACCCATCTGACCACTTAACAGTGTCAAGTGGTCAGATGGGGTCAGGGGGACTAGAACACTTTCGGGATTCTCAATTGAGCCCTGATCCGGAAAAGGTTCAGAAACACTGACCTAGACTCCATGAAGGCCGTATCAATATAACACATCTACCTGAACTCCATAGTCAATGTGAGCACCCTCCTATGTAATACTCAAGCCTGTACGTCAAGCGGCTATTATGGCACACGCTGCGTCGTGTGACAGAGTATACACTCTAGAGACGTCATCCCCGTTTGCAAGTGCTGGCATGGTGATTATAGCAGCACCTGCTTTTGTTGCCTAATATAAATTAATTAGGTTTAGCTAAACCATGATGTCTGATGGGGAAAAAGCTTCAATGCAGGTTTGAATTGCAGACACGACGCAATTGCAATCTTTTAAACTTAATTGTATTATTTATTTGTACCACAACCTGTTACGCATCACAATAACGGTCTGTTACAGTTTCCATGTGATTTGTCTAGTTTGAACTAATTAGCTTTGGAGCCATAAAGACTGTCTTTTTCAGCCTCTGGAAACCAGCTGTCCTTTTGATGTGTGATTTGCCATCTGGCTTTCACTATGCAATCTGCTCACAACACAACTGTGTTCCCTTTTGGCAGCAGTTCATATATGCTGCTATGCTCAAACCAAGAGGTTGGGGGCAGCACATCCTTTAATAATTCTAATCATTATGCTATGACGTTGATTATGGATCCCTAAAGAAACTGGAGGTCACACTTCACTTTACAACGTCATTTGGAATGAATTTGCTAAATGTCATTTTTATTGAACACTCTTTTGTAAATTATTTTTATTTACATTTCCTGGTGGAATTTGATGATTCAATCTCATTCACGTTTCTGGCAGACAATGGTTTCGTTTTACAGTTTCAGGCAGTTTATGTATAGTCATGGGGGGAATTCCACGGTTCCACCTCATTTAGAAATCATTTCAGGATGTGTAATATTTCATTCTGAAACAGAAATAACAAATATAGTAGTGAGTAATCTAACTTCTGTCTAACTTAAGATCCTGTTTCCATATTTTAATGAATTTATCCAAACATCCTGGAGCTTTTTTTATGTGGATGTCAATGGCAATCATTTGTACATGGAACAACTTCCTCTACACAGGACAAAAATGTAAGATAGGAAAACTGCTATTCTACCTTAAGCATTCAAGCTCTGCAAAACAACTAACAAAGAGTGTTACTATAATTAGATTTGAACCACTTGAACTCTAGCATCCCTGTTCTGGGCATTTCATAATAGGCATTCAGCAAAAATAGACAAGCATTTGGCAAAAATTGCAGCTTGATGCATTGTGAACATCTAGATCTGGTATTTTCAGCAAGGAGATGTGTTATAGAAGGAAAAATGGAGGGGCCCTTGTATAGACTCTTGGGGGACCCTGGTCAATAAAGTATAGGGTTTAAGTGGTTAAAGTTTACATAATCATGTAATACTTTTTATCCCCAAGAGAATATTCAATGGGATTAATGGATGAGGACTCACAAAGAGTACACAAATGTAATGTTATTGTCATTGTAAATAGCATTTTATTAAAGGATGTTGTATAGGATTTTGTCCAGGCTGCTTTTGACACCAGTGTATTTGGGGAAGTGAAACTGCAACTCTAAACATTTATGACTCAGTTGGCTCAAGATAATCCTCCCTGAGGCTCAACTGTGTGGCAATGAAAACAGATTATCAAAGATAAAAGGGCACTGTGAAAAAGCAGGAGGGAGAGAGGGAGAGAGAAGAGATGGAGCCTATTTTATTTGAAATTCTACTCTCACTTAGCCCCCTCCACTCCCCAACAAATTCTCTGTGCACACGGCTCACTGCATTGCCATAGAAACCTTCTCTTTAATCACAACAGAACCTCATTTCCTGCTCCTGACAAAAGGCTCCTCATTGCCTGTGGAGACCGCCTGCAACAAACCAGGCCCGAGGCCCACCTCCCTCCATAAGCCCTACCTACCAGCGGCAGACCACCAATACTCAACCTCCTTACCCCCACCCTTGACGAGCTTATTTCCTACCTTTTCTTCCCCCTTGGTCATATTCTCCCTCGCGTACATCGTTTTTGTATGCTTAAATGCCCTTATCTGCCTCATACAAACTCATCTGCATCCTGTTCATCTGTCACACTTCTCTATACATCTTATCAAGTGCACAACAGTCTGCCTAACCTCCGGTTATGCTGGTCGGTTTTTCTCTGTCCCCCTTCCCTCTTTCTAAAAGCTCTCTATAAGCAACTGCGTCGTGGTATATCGCTGTGTTCCAAGCCGCTTTAATGCACCACGCAGTGGACCAATACGCGTCATATTAGCAAAGCCCTAAGTAACCGGCGTTCTATACTCCATCGCTGTTCCAGTTTGTCAGTCACACACAATGCACCATTTACTTTGAGACAGTTCCAGCGGCACAAACAAATTTAAGTAGTAAAAAAAAACCTAACATGTCTCTTCAATAACACTGTTATCTCTCTACTGTCTGGACCATGAAAATTCACCCCCACCCCCTCTGTGTGTGTGTGTGTGTGTGTGTGTGTGTGTGTGTGTGTGTGTGTGTGTGTGTGTGTGTGTGTGTGTCTTCAATCTCCCTATCTCAATTCTACACTCCCTATCCTCTCGCTCTTTCTGTCTGACTATGTTTCTCATTCTCTTTTCCTCTCTCCCGCCCCCCCCCCCACTAGTTTGTTTATTTGGGAATTGTGCCAGGTATTTCCCTAGTCTGCCTGCACCCAGAACACTACCTCCCTCTGAAGACCCCCACTCCCTCCCCTTCCCACCAATGCATGTTGCTAAGCAACCACCCGGCCATGAGGTCTGTAGCATTTTACATCCAATCAGACTGCTGCATTTATTTTCAAACAGCCTCATGAAAGGCACCCATTTCTCATGCATTTCCCTTCAGATAATGAGTTTAATCATTTTTCAATTTTGCGGTAAGTGGATGGTTTGAGTGGCACCACTTAGGTGTGATACCCCACAGGTTCTCAACGTCGGGTACGGGGACCACCAGGGGTCCAAATGGACTGTTACGGGTCGATTTGGTTCCATTTATACACTCTGAGAGTTAAACTAACACTGGAGATTTTACAGTGTAAGAAAATAGAAATAAAATAAGAAATGCAGCATCAAATTTGGGTCTGTGGGCATGCAACTGTATATTAAACTGGGGGTCCTTGAAATGGAAAAGGTTGAGAATCACTGACATATTGCATGTATGTACACCAACCCCAGCAAATATGAACATCCACATTATGTCCACAGGGCGGCAGCACGAATAATTTCTCTGCACCCACCCAGGCTGCAAGGCTTCTGCACTGCTGTTGCTAAGCAATCCTGATTCCCAGCTCTTGTACCTGTGGATCATTTGTAATTTTTACGGATGCTCCTGACACCATTTTGTCCTTCTTTTCACCATTTTGATTTCTCCCCATATCCCCATATTGTAGTAAAAAAAAAAGGTGTGTGGGCAGGGGGGGGGGAGTATAGGCTATATTTGTTGTGCTGTAGGTTGACTGCCGTTAGAATGTCTGCCTCAAGGGCAAAACTAAGAAATGCCACAATTTCATTTAGCTCTCACTGGGGGGGGGGGGGGGGGGGGGGGGTAAAGAAAGCCTGTGAGTATTTAAATTTTGTCAGACTCAGTGAGATGCCCGCCTTGCAAGAGGTTATAGTGTTAAGTTAAGTTAAATATTAGCCTTGAGTAGGCAGTCCAAGTTTCAGTTGACTTCATCTTGTCATGGAGCTGGCAGGAAATGTACTGTTGCATGATTAGGCATGTTGATGTCAGGTCTTATCCACTATTTTAAGCAAACAGCGCCTTCCACTTGGAGCTGTTTGTTTTCTTTGTGAGGGGAGGTGTCTGAGGTCGTTTCTGTATTCACTGGCCGTTTTGAAGGTGCATGTCCTAAAGATTCAGTCCCATGGACAATTTCTTTACTGGTTTGTGACTAGGGCTGCAACTATTGATTTTCTTAGCGATTATTCGACCGATTACTTCCTCGATTCATCGGCTAATTGTGAATTACGATTTTTTTATAATCGACTAAAATTGATTAGTCCGCACTTAAGCCCTATATTTATACTTGATTGTACACCGTTGTCTCTCAAAAATAGCTAAAATAGCTGATCTACAAGTTGCAACGTGTTGAGAACTTGTAGACCTGCTACTTTTTTTGAAATTTGGGGAATTTTGGAAATTTGTGCTTATAATGACATGCCCGAAAGATTTTCCCAAAAATCGATACTTTTATTAAAATTATTATTAATTTGTGCATCAGTTAAATTGATTAGTTTGATTAATCCCTATTTGTGATCATCGTTTTCTTCAAACTTTCCAGGTCCTTATCTCCCCGAACCCCACCCCATCCCCCTGTGTGTGTGTGTGTGTGTGTGTGTGTGTGTGTGTGTGTGTGTGTGTGTGTGTGTGTGTGTGTGTGTGTGTGTGTGTGTGTGTGTGTGTGTGTGTGTGTGTGTGTGTGTGTGTGTGTGTGTGTGTCAGTCACCCGGTCCCCCCCCCTGTGTGTTTGTCCCTCATCTCAGCTTTGGTTACCATGCAGATGGCTCTTTGTTGGTGCTTCACAATGGGACTGAGGTCAGCGTGCCTCATACCATCAAGTTCTCCACTCCAGCTGTCTCCTTGTTTTATCTCTGGCTTATCTGATGAAGAAGTCTTAAAACCACAGTCATCATAGACATAAGATGTAGTTGTCCGTAAAACAATCATATTGTTAAGGCACTTTTAATTAGCTACCTTCGAACACTCCCTTCTCATTTTGAAATCTCTTGAATCTTAGATATCTCAGTGGGACGCATGGCTGCCTTTGGATGATGTCTGTAAACCAAACGAGAAGGCCTAATGTCTGATCAGCTGGTGCAGAGGAGATGCAAATGTACCATCTGCTCTGTGATCCCACATCAATCCTGGTTCCTTAATGGTCATGTTATTATAGCTAATGCTATATTTACACTGATGTCATATAGGCTAGTTACGCTCACAAAAATCTATAAAAAGAAATGATTAGTGAACTAAACATAACCTGCCGTCCCGATATTTGGAAATTCTTAACTATGAATAAGCCCTTGAGATGTAGCATCTCGTTTTCGAGGGGGTCCTGGGGTGGCCTATGGGCATGTCATTAGCCAATAGGCGAAAGAATGGAAAAGAAGAAAATATTAGAATGGCGAAAACAGCCAATCTACAAACGCACAGCATGTCAACACTTTGTGAGCTTGTAGATCAGTTGTTTCACATTGGCATAAGTGGTTATGGAAAGTTGTAGGGCAGGGCTGATATACAGAACAAAGTCATGTTTAGTGCAGTTCTGACTCATATCAAAATGTGATTGACTAGTCTTTATCAAACATCTTTAATAGAAAGTGTATTGAGATTATAACTAAAGGAATGGTGATGGGGTCAAATTAGCACATAAATTATCCAGCTGTCTAATACACAAAATAAACTAAGAGGGACATAATATGTCCCTCTTATTATAACAGAGACCAGAGAATGATGTTGAGATGGAAATCTTCAAACCAGCAGGCAGCAGAAAATGTCTCCCTTGTAGAAATAGATTTCAATGGGACAAACCTGGTTAAATAAAGGTTAAATAAAAAATAAAAGAGCAGGTAGAATGAAAGGCGGGAAAACCTTGAAAGAGGAGGAGCAATGCATCAGAAGCCCCGTGAATTACTGGAAATTTCCACTTTCCTCTGGCAAGACAGTGGTGGAGGCGGAGCTAAGAGGTGAATTAAATCAGTGTTTCCCAAACATAGGGTCGTGGTCCATTTTGGGTCACTGACCAGTTTTTATGGGTCATGAGTAAATATCCTTTTTTTAAGGTTTGCTCTCTCCTAGGACAAAAACTAAATTGTGGAATAGAATCATGAAGCCATTAGATTTGGGATCAGAGTTCTCGGTTATCCTTAAGTTCTGCCATTAACTGCAATCAAATCTCTCACATGTTAGACAAATAAATATATATACTTGTATTATTATTGTTGTTGCTAATTTGTTTCAACATGTTATAACCACTTACTTAAATCAATGTCTACATGCTTCAATGTCCATGTCACCTACGGGTAACCTACTCAAGATAGGATCAAAAAAGATTGCATTCCATGAGGTTTAGCCATGGGTGGCTAGAGGTGATTGAGAGTCAAATTGCAGTGGTGGAAGAAGTAAAAACACAGGATCTGACACAAATTTTGACCTAATGGTCAAGATTCAATTCATCCCCTGAGCAAGCAGGCAGGCTTCTATAAGCTCAATGGTAAAATGTATAGAACTTGCGCAGGAAACCGGGGTTCAAATCCGGGGTAGAAGAGGAACGTTTAAGTCAAAGTACAAAAGTATTAATTTAGCATTAAAATATACTTCAAGTAGCAAAAGTGAAAGTACCCATTATGCAGAAAGCCCATCTCAGAATCATATACGGTATATCATGTTATTGGACAATAACTACTGATCATTACCCAATTAAACCTTATATTAAACTTCAGAAGTTCAAAAATAGCCATTCTACAAGTTCAACGCATCGCATCACGTGTTGTGAGCTTGTATAGTAGATCTGCCATTTTGGAAAATGTGTGATTATTTATTATTAATAGTCTAAATCTGCAAAGTAACTGGTAATTAAAGCTGTCAAATAATTGTAGTGGAGTCAAAAGTACAAGATTTCCCTCTGAGATGTAGTGGAGTAGAAGTATGAAGTATCAGATATGGAATACTCAAAATTGTACTTAAGTACAGTACTTGAGTAAATGTACTTAGTTACTTTCCACTACCGTTTATATCATTAACATAGCTATGAATACTTTATTGGTTTGTCAAAAGTTGTTCACTAGTTTAGTTTAGCAATCAATCATTGTAGGCCAATTATTTTTATAGTATGTGGGAGATTGTAAGGACAGGAATTTTCACAAAAATATATATTGATCTTTGATAAACCCTGAATTTAAAATAGCCACACCAATTTCATAGTTTTCAGGAAATCCACAATAAAAGGAAAAGTGTGTCAGTTAAATTTACCCATAAATCCACACTTTTGCTCAGAAAAATAACAACTGCACTGAGTTGGTTGCATGTAATTATGGTTATAGTGTTCATTTTCTGATTTATGATGCTAAATTATTATTATTATTACCAGATATGTAATATTGCTCCCTCACCTAATCCAAATTAAATAATCCCAGGGAGGGGTCAATTTCGTTGTCCTAATACGCTGATAGACCTGGTTGAGAGTCAGAGAAAGCTAGTCAGACCATGAAGAACACCGCTGTTCAAAACAAAGGAGCTCGGTTTGCCCCCACCAATTGTTCCAATTATGGAGACCCTTCCCCTGCCTAAACCTGACCTCTGCTCATTGATGTCCCCCCAAGCCCTGACATTCCACAAGTCAGGTTGCAGTCTTTTGTTAGTTCATTTAAGGTACTGTTTTGACTGTATTATTAGTAGAGACTGCTAACATGAAGTCTGTTTGCTACGGAAACTTCCCACCAGGCTATGGAAACTTATAAAATAGCACTTACTTTTGAACATGAAGCATTCTGAGCACAAAGAGTCCATTCTCTCTAGTCCAGTGACTTTCAGTGGAACCATAAATTGCCTTTGAGGAAACTTTGGGAGACACAGTAATTTTGTATTGTACATATATGTTTAAGGGCGCAATTTCAGGAATATCACCATAAGCATCACATGCATTTTCTTTTTCATACTTGTCTTACTCTTTTCAACAATTAAATTCACATATTTTACCTGCATTTCACTAATCACCTATCGAAAGATATTTTCTAGATCCATGGTGCATGGAAACATGTTGAGGTAGTGGGCACACACACAAAAAACACAGGAAATGATCTCACAAACACTCCCCCTCTCTGATTTCTCCAGTTTTCCAGTTACAGAAACACAGTGAGTAATGCTGTCTGCTGTTTTTAGACTGGCTGACTATTCCTCCTCCCATGGCTCTGGGTAATACACACACTGAGACCATTAGATTGTAGACGTCTGCTTCTGTGCTCTGCGGTCCCCACATGGGATTCGTTTCCCAAATGAAAGGGCACCACTGTAATTGTACGCACGGTGCCAAGATGGCTCAGCCTTTAAGAGTGCCGATATAATGGGTGTATGTGCATTCATCGTTTTATTTATGTGCATTACCTTCACTCATCTTTACCTGAATTATATTAAATAAATGTTGATTGTGAAATTCTTTCTTTTTTTCTTTTCTTTTTTTTACTATTTAAATGAGACACTTTGATACAAACTGTTATGTCTGTATCATGACTTACATGGTATCTTGTCCTTTTGGAATGACAGACAACGTTGATGGGGGAAAAAACCCTCCTCCCCTATATGAGACAGCGTAATCATCAAGCTCAACAGCTCAGAATAACCCACACGCCCCTTTGATCTCTGCATGTAATTACACTGTTCATAATTATATTTCTGTTGAATGTGAGGTGGATGACTTAACGAGTGTTCAGAGGCTTCATCACATTCAGTGACTTAAATCCTGGTGTGGTGAGATGAGACGTGAACATATCAAGATTAGGTCTCATGGGATTCTGAAATTAGACACAAATAACGTCACTGATAGTGATATATTTTTTAGCATTTATAAAGACACGATTGGGATGAGAACATTTATAATATCATATAGAAATACCCCAGTGTTGACATATATGTTTTACAAATATTAGTATAAAAGTATTACTTGCTTATTTTGCATATTTCTCACCATTATAAAAATGTTTGATTATCTCCACAGAGGGAAAATGGTCAGATGTACTATATAATCCTGTTCAATGTGGTTTCATTCAAACTAGAAGAATTCAACCAAATTCTCCACGCTCACATGCATTGCAAGAGTAAATCTGCAATTTTTGCAGAATAGGGTTCATGAGGTGAATGGGTGCCATGACACAATCTTCATTCTGGGTTTTACTTGGGAATGGGACATGAATGTGGACTAAGAGTGAAGCGCTGTTCAGGTGTTACAGACTCCGGAAAAGAAAAAGAAAAGAAAAAAAGAGAAAAAATCAGGGCCCACGCAGTGTTGTGTGTAGCCACACCCTTTGGGTTTAACTGCTAGATAAGTAAGTAGTGCAACATGAGGACAGACTGCGCACTGGAAGATAACCTTAGATAACCCTGGGGAAGAGGAAGTACCCTTTGGCTGTTCTATAAAACACCACTTTATCAACCAAGCCAACAGGTGCTCTCTAATTAATGAGGGAAGATGTTTAATTTAATCTGTAAGCACTGTTGAAATCTCATGTTTGATCACACTTACATAAGAGAGACAAAGTGAAGTTGGATCTGGCTACCGAGTCTCAAGCTCCACCTCCCCTCAAATAACCCAATACTACAAGCATTTTGAAGACACCGTTTGCATATTGCGTGAAATAAAACCTTGTGAGAAATGAATATATCATTAATTTCTCACAAAGCTGTACTTTTTTGTAAGGGTTTAGCTAGGATTTTATCATTATTATTGTACGATTTGTGCTTGAGTGTGTGATTTCCATATCTCACAATCAGCCACTGATATTTTTGATTTCAACACATCTTTAGAAAATTCTGTAAATCACATTATTGCTGTGACTTAAGGTTTCCCACACAGCCATTTACATGCATACAGCAGCACTCATACATGAACAGACCATATGCCCTAATTGCTGTCTTTACTAGTTAGTCTCAAGGAATTAAACAGCAGGACACTAATAGTTGACCTTGTCCCCAGCCTTTGTATGACAAATTAACTTTTCGCCTATAGGAAATATGCTGTGAATGATCAGCATGCAATGTTCTGCCAATTGGAAATACCACCGGCAGCTTTGTCGGCTGATAATAGTTCAAAGAGATATAAACCATTCATAAATGAATAAACCTTCTACCATGAAATGTCTAGGAGGCCAATTCCAGTCATAATAGGCTACTGTATAAAATGTAACATTTGAAGAATGGATTGTTCATTCAAATGCAGTGCATGTCTTCCTTCCTGTACAAATGCTATGATTTGGTTAATCTGTGTTATTTTAATGAACTGTTTTAATATGACATCAACGCCTTATAATTGCTTTGACACTTGCTGAACAAGTGAAAGCCTAAAGAAACTCACATTTCACTAGGACCACGCTTTGTTAAGGTTAAATATAGAAAGGAGGAGTGGTTTCAAGATCGTCAAATTACTGTTTCTCATGTAACTTGATATCTCTCTCTCTCTCTCTCTCTCTCTTTCTCTCTCTCTCTCTCTCTCTCTCTCTCTCTCTCTCTCTGACAAAAGAAGCCAAGCGTGCGCTGCCAAGCCATATACTTAAGCCTAGCTCATGTAGTTACTAATTCTGTGTCAATACTTTAGTTTGTCGACAAACACAATGCAGCTTAAATTTTCTCCATCAAGGTGAAAATGCAGCCTTACAAACTGTTCAGCAGCATGCCGCTGGTACCGTGGTTTTTAACTATCTATGGGTTTACAGCCTCAAGTAATGATCTGTCGCACGACGGTGTGGCGCGCCGATAATAGCAGACCTAAAAGCTCACAGAGCGTCCCATCCTCAACGCGGTGTGAGCTTGTATGTCTGCTATTTTTGAGGCACAGCACGGTCGTACGTCGAAGTATGAATCGGGCTTTTACTTACACACCGCTTTAAAGCTCTGGACCAATCAGCCGAGAGACAGCCGGGCGGAGCTTCCAGAGGCGGGATTATGTGACATGATCGACAAGTCATTCCTCCAATAGGAAGGCCGTATTACAGGCACCGTCCAATCGCATTGGTCGCAGACCTGCGGTATTCACCTCGAGAGAAAAAGAAGCGGCTGGTATTCATCATTTGTCTCCCGGCCTCTCAGGATACCTCATCTTACACGGACAAATATATTAAAACAAGACATTATTCTTTTACTAATTACTCACAAACAACAACTACTACTATGGCTGATACCGCAGTTGACACGACGACCCCAACCAAAGAGGTTACCGCGAAGGTGCGTTTCATTCATATTTGGTTATGGTTACTTAAAACTAACTGGCTATTGTTAGCGAACTTGTGAATTGATTTGTGTTTCTTGACGTTGGTAGTGACAGGATAAATCAACATTCGGTCATTCTGTCAGTCGCAGAAAACAGTGAATATATGTAAGCTTTTTTAGTCAGCCCGAAGGTAGTTAAGTGTTTATCATAGTTTTGTTTCTCGACGACCGACCACACAACGTTTATTGTTTGATAGCAGTGAGCTGAAAAGCCCAAATGAGTAATAAAGTATTATACCACAAAGCGTTAGAGAGACGACACAGCTGGTTAGCTGTGGGCGGGAAGCCACTACTAACCAGACATCCTCTGCCTCATAAACCCCACAGACAAATTAAAGTACCAAATGTGTCCCAGAAAACAAACTTATTTAATGTCCGCTGGTGAAAGTAGCCCTGGCAGGTCTCAAAGAAGAACATAATTAAATTTAACAAAAAAAACAAAAAAAGGATAAGTGTCTTTGAACGTCATTACTGAGAAGGACTCCATTTTTTTCTCTCTCTCAGGACTTGAAAGAGAAGAAAGAGAAGACAGAAGTCGAAGTGGAGAAGAAAGAGGAGAAGGAGGAAGACGCACCTGCTAAGAATGGCACCGTGAGTAGTTTGAGTCCCTTGACGAGACGACGAGGAGCCTCATGGCCTTTTGTCTTAAAACAGCAGCACCCCCATCATGCAGGTGTCCATAGACCCGCCCCCCTTCCTTCAAGCTGCTGCTCTCCAGACAGACTGCTCTGCTCTCCCACCAACAGCCGCTTTGTTTGGGTTTGGGGTTGTTGGAAATGGCACAGATGTTACAGCCTTGGGTCTCTTGCCAAAAAAGAACATATCTCCAATCTAGTTGTTAGCTTGTAGATCTGCTATTTTTCTTTTTTTGGCAAGAGACTGACACCCTCACTAAGTTGATCCCCAGGGGAGGCAATAAGAGCAACACAATGCAAAGAAGAGAAACCCTGGAGGATCACACAAGAGCAATGCAGGATTTTGAGGATTGATCCAAAGTTATATATATTTTGGAATCGTCTAAAAGTTAAAACTTAATTCCTTGGATAGTTGATTCCAATTCAAATACACAGTTGCTCGCATGCTAACCAAACATTGTATGAACCTGATGCCCTTGTCTGCTAGTGGAATTAACGTTTCCTCTTGTCATTCAGAACGGTGCTGAACACAAAGCTGACAAAGCTACTGAGGAGGTAGCGAAAGAGGAAGAAGATAAAGAGAATGGTAAGCCCTCCCTCCAGGAACTGAATTTGTATTCACACTTGTAGATACTTTATTTCTTAATCATACCTGAACATCGTTTCCCTGAGTTGTCTTAAGCGTAAAATGGGTTTTGTCTTTTTGTGGACCCCCCGGGCCTCCCCCTCCCCGTGCTTGTACCTGTGGGATGAATGTGTGAAATATGAGTCGATATGTACTAACTAGCTCATGTAAACTGTCAATTGTAGGAAAGGCAGAGGAGGCGCCCCCTGCTGACAAGACTGATGCACAGCCTGTGAAGCGTGCAGCTGAGGATGAGAAGGAGAAGGAGAAGGAGGTCGGTTCTAACTTTTGTAACTGTATAGAATTCGGTCCATACCCTATTCTTCTCTTTGTACTTCATAGTGTTTTAGAATATTTTGACTAAATTAACTTTAAAATAAACTAAGGAATTCCTTGAGCTAAAATATTATTTTTCTACAGGAGAAGGTGGAGACAAAAAAACAGAAGACAGAAGAAAATGGAGATGCAAAGGAAGCTGAAGTGAAGGCTTAAAGAGCTCTGTCCTGCTTCACCCTGTTCAGCACTGTCTAAACAGCCTGGTCAACAATAGTGTAGAGCTTGTGCTTTCTGTATGTGAGATTATTTTGTTTTGTCTGCTCCCACGTTATCACATTGCACTGGAGTCTTGAAACGTAGTGGCCTCTCCTCCTTTTTTTATGAGATGTTATTTATTGGTCTATAAAACAAACTTTTTTTTCTTGTGCAAATAAGGCCACATGATGAAATCAGTTATTTTATTAGTTTTATATATCAGTATATGGTATAAGCACAGTCTACTATGTTACTGCTGACCAGTGGATTCTTACTAAGGCAGCTGCTCCCCCACACCAAGGCTCATGTTGACCTCTCAGATTCACTAAGGACCAAAGACAAGTTTTAATTGGGGGTAACATCATTAGTTAAGCCTTGCTCCTTGTGTTGAGCTGCTAGTGATTAATCCTTTTAGCATAACAGATGGCACAAATAATGGGGGTCTTCATACCTCCATAATAAAAAGACTGCTTGACCCTGTTATGTGGAGGCAGGCTTCTGCAATGTTGATTAACCTCTCTTAAATCTTAAAGCTTTGGTCAGTTCTGTATGCATTCCACGCAAGTTTGTACCATTTATATTCTACATTTTGTTTTCAATGAGTTTACTATGTTAATGGTTGGGTAACCCAGTTTCGTGTCAAATACTGCCTTTTCCAGAAACAAGAACATTTGGTTACTTCAGCCACTGCTTTGTATATTCTGTTTTAAAAGAAAAAAAGAGAGAAAATAAAAACATTGTCTTTTTACCAATGTGTTAATTATTTCATTCAAGTACCCGTTTATAGGTTATTGACATTATTCTTAAGGCCTTGTAAGATGATGTCACTTGACCTAATTTTGGATAACATGGAAAATGGTTGGCTTAAATGCAGGAATGTCCCCATTTTCTAAGCAAAGGATAACTCAAGGCATTTTGTTTCTCAAATGTCATAGCACCCTCATGTGGCATATTCTGAGGTTGCAGTGAATTATTATTTTAACTGGTCAAGTGGGGTGATATCTTGGCTGGATGTACAGTTCATATAATGTGAATCTTAATAAAAGACAGGAGTCCAAAATGGCAAAATGAACATTTTAGTTTCAACTCAACCTCCTGAATTAAAGTAGCTGTTACAGTAACACTGTTAATATCGAACTATAGCTGGCATCAGAGAACACACTAAAATATTCAAAATATTAGTTTTATTTTATCTTAAGCAGGCTGGAACAGCATAATCCATGATCTCATGTTTGTTTAGGAACATTGGCATGGCATGTCTCGTCAGTTATGGATGCCTTGATGGACACATCTGCTGAGACATCACCAGCTAATGACTGGCATGGAAAATGTGGGCGTGCTCATTGTGGAGACCAGTAAAATACTTCAAATGAAAGCTGAAAACAGGCAAGAGTAATGTCTATCGTTTTGTAAAAGGCCTGAAATAAGGCTCTACCAGTTGTGTGACAAGAAAGCTCAGGCTATGCAAAGCAAGCTTACTTGATATGGTGCAATAGATTAAAAAATAATTTATTTGCACCAATAATAGTGGCCTGATGAAGATGAAATATCTAGCATTTATGGATGAATGTTTGATACTTCCTGTTGGATCATAATCTTGATTGTGAGAAGGTTGCACTACAGTGTGAGCCTCATGCTCAGTGGGTGTGGTGTAGTGGCAGAAGACTACAACCTACAGCATGCCCTATGGTGAAAATAAGCACTTGCAGCTGTCAATAGAGCCCCAAATGTCTTTTCTGTCATTGTCGTCCAGCTTCATGGTTACCAATAGTTCACATGAATCTTCTGAGAACTCTTTCTTTCACCAGCCATACAGCTGTTTTGTCGCTCTTCTGATTTGTTGGGTTTCCGACTGAATGTTGAATCACACCCCAGTTTCAACTTCTCCTCTTCCTGATAATGACAAGAATCACTGTCATTACAACGGTACGGCCAGGAGTAGGGTGACAGCTCACAGTGCTGTCCATGGCTTAGTGATGGCCCATAGATCATCTGCCATCAGTACACGGTTGTCTGTGATTGTGTGTGCATGTGCGTGTGTGTGTGTGTGTGTGTGTGTGTGTGTGTGTGTGTGTGTGTGGCCCTATCAGTCATGGCTATCTGTCCTTAAAGTGTTTGTCATTGCAGCTACTCTTGCTGGGGACACGAATAAGAGTCAGCCAGCTCAACACATTCTGAGAAGAGTTTCACATAAGGAAATGTAATTAGTGCTCATTGTCTGTGTGAATGTGTAGACTAGTGTAGACTATGTGTTTGCAGCATCGGAGTTCCTCAATTCAATGTTAAAGTGAGTGCTGACATGTGGCATTCAATGCTAAAAAGAAAACAAAAACAAGGGCCATTGGCAGCACATTCAGTTAGTCATTAAATCCTGCCTAAAGTGGAATGCTAATATGCTAACTCAGAGAAACAGGCAGGTAGACATTCCCTTGGCAGTAGGCTATGACCAAAACAAAGGACTAACACATGGCATCAGGGGACTACTGTAGCTCATGCAGACATTAGGCAACTGATAGAAAGAGGAAAGAGAGGGCAAAGCTGTAGTTTTATGTGGCGGTCGAAATTCTATCCTAAACAAAAACAAGCAAGGAAAGATGATGAAAGGGTCAACTCAGAGCAGAGAAATCAAACATACAGCAGCCTACCATTATCTTTCATTCACAAGCATACAGGCATACTCATAGATCTTACTCATTGAACACGGTCACGATTGCGCATAGGCACACTCTTACACGCACACACATTTGCAGAAATCCAAATATACCACACCACAGTCACAAAGATCACACATTTTTGGTGGAAAAGTTGGAAAGTAAATGCATGGGCACACACACTGTATGAAACACACTGGTCATGTACACATTAGAGCGGTGGCCAATGTCTGTCTCTCTGTCTGTCTAACTCTGAGAGGAGCAGTGCTGAGTACTGTGAAACAATATAGGTGTTTATGCGGTACAATGTGCAGCAACATGTACAGTAAGTTGTCCTATCGGGGCTGTGCTGTGAAGGTCAAAAGAGACAATAAGTGACTGTGTGAGAATGTGTGTGGTTAAGTGCATGTGTGAGCTAAATTAAGGGCCTGTTTTCTAAATGTGCACCAATAGTGGCTGGGTCTCGCTTTCGGGGGGCTCACCCTCAGCGGGGGGCAGGTGGTACACCACGCAGAGGGATGAGTACAGACAGCCCACGAATGACATCACGCTGGAAAAGTACATCACTCCCTGGGCCCCGCCCACCAGCGAGGTCAGAGGTCCCATCGCCACCGACACCAGGATCTGAGCCAGGAAGTACTGACAGCTCAGCAGAGAGATGTCCACCCCCATCCCACGCCTGGTCCCTTCCTCAGTGGAGCCACAAAACTAAGACAAACACAAATACACACATGCAATTTCAGTTATCACTGTCACTTTATATACAGTATATATGACTAATATGACTATGAATACACTCCATTAGTACTATGCTGTCGCAATCTCTTAAGCACAGACTTACATGTATTGGTATTTGCTGTTAATGATGATCTCGCTTGCACATATCTGCTATGCAGTAGTTACCTGCTACCTGCTGATAACTGTTGTCTTTACTTGCACAAGAGATTGTGCTATTCTGCCTTTTTTATTTTCTAGTTTGACACCTTAGGTATTTGACGCTGTGTCTTGTCATCTGTCTTTGCTTCCTTTGTTTCTTTCTCTATTCTCTATTATGGCTATTTGTTTTAACCGTGGAGCTTGTACAAAAAATAATTTCACCCACTCTTTATACCTGTACACTTGTGATTTGACAATAAAGCTGAGTTACACATGTCATCTGCAAAGCTGTGCACGAATGACTCTAGCCAACTGTGACAAATGTATCCCTGAAAATAACATAAAAATGATGAATTGTGTACTACTACAGTACATCTGTATATGGACTGACCTGAGGGCTCTGGTAGTATTCACACAGCAGCGAATAAGGCAGCGTGCACAGAGAGGAGAAGAGTACCCCGTAGGTGACACAGAGAGACAGTACCACGTAGAGGTTGTTGGAGAGCGTGGCCAGGCCGGTTCCCAAACCAAATGCCAGGTAGGCAAAAAAATAGAGAGACCGGAGAGAGAAACGCTCCTCCAGCTTCTCTAGTATGGCTGTAAGCAGTCGAAGAAAAGAGAATTAGAAGAAGCAAAAGGCCAATGGAAAGTAATAGGTGCCAGCTGAACTTAATAAGGAAGGAAAATTGTAGGCCAAGTCCAACTAGGGTAATAACTACCAGGGTTCGATTTGCTGGGGAGGATGGGGAGGGGGGATCCATGCCTCTGCTTTTGATATCCCCCTCTGGTCACTCATTTTTATGGCCAGTGGTGATATATTTTATCCGCTCCTGGTCAGACTGAATTAAATACATGCATTTCATTTTGATAAATGTAGACTGTCTGATATGTTTGATATTGATAATATCATAATTTAACAATTGAATTAAAATGTTAACCACAATAACCCTGGTGGCCCTTCTTGAACCCAATATTGGGCCAAATCTTGGGTTCAAGATTTGTCAAAACTTGTCAAAGGTAAAAAAAAAAAGTAAAAGTAAAAAAAAAAAAAAGATCTACTGTTCTCAACGCGCCATAATGAGCTTGTAGATTGGCTATTTTCACTTTCAGTGCGAAGAAGTACAGGGCTTAAGTGGTTAAGAAAATGTGTCCCCCCTCAGTTTTTTTTATCGAACCCTGATAATTTCTATATCCAGGCCAGCACTGCACTGACACCCAAGATACCTGGGGGGGCTCTTTACCTGAATAGAAGGCAGCACTGAATGCATAGATGCACATGCCCCAGCAGCCCATGCTGACCCCAGCATTGTAACGTTGGTAGGCCTCGGAGTCGTGGGGCGCTTTGGGGTCTCCTTCAAACACCACCTCCCCCATGAAGTCAGTGTAAAACAGCAGCATTCCCTCAAAGGACAGCCAACCTACAACCCAGACAGAAGCTAACAGGATAAGTTACATGCGGCATTTGAAATACAAAAACAAAAATACAATGTTGTTGTGGTGCAAGAATCATGAGTTTGAACTTGGAAGTCTTAGACACATACTGTGAAGTACTGTATGAGTGTAAAAAGAGATGTTTGCACTCTGAGTTAAAGTAACACTCATGGCTTTATTGTACATATTTATCAAATATGATGCCATATTCAAAAATAGTAGATCTACAGTACTAGCTCACAAAGCGTTGCATCATGTGTGCAACATGGTGCGCAATCAAGTATAAATCAGGGATTCTTGTTCCTACCCAAAAAATGATTAGTGCACAAGCTGCGAAGTGAGGGAGGCATTCTGTAGATGGCCACACATAACAGCCTCATGGACATCTGGGAGTCTGCTGTCTCCACATGCTCACTCAGATCGCTCTCATAGCGGACTCCATTCAGCAGAATGTTTGCAACCTTCATGAAATGAAAACAGTGATGTATGCTGCAGCATAATGTAGTATGTGTACAAAACTTAGCCCAGGAATAATAATAATAATTCATAGATAACTGTTGACATGATTTGTACATCATTAATGTAACTCTGAGAATGTAAGAAGGATACCGCTTAAACCCTATACTTAATTGAACAGTGTGCCCCAGGGGTCTGTACTTGGCTCTCTCCTTTTGTCTCTCTAGTCTACACTAAATAGCTGCCGAAAATAGCCAATCTATAGCCGATCTACAAGCTAACAATGCGATGCGTTATGAGCTTGTAGATTGGTTATTTATATTTTCGCTGAATGTTTGCCTACTATCACTAAATATTCACCGGCATGCATAGGGCCGCTAGAATTCATGCGGTTAATTGGAAACATGGCAGACCTGCTGACTGAAGGTCACTGTCCTTCTGCGTCCATTTTCCAGACCAACAGTCTGGGTTGCCAGTGGATCCTCTATTAGTGCAAGACTCTGGGGCCGCTTCAAGATAGAGCCTCGATTCGACCCTTCTCCGGGCTGAGAGCCAGCTCCACTTTGAGCATCTTCTTCAGGCTGCTCTTTTTCATGCTGAGCCTCTGCACCTGGTTGAGTCCTTCCTTCAGGCTGAGCATCTCCCAGAGAAGAGGACCCTTCTGGCCCTTGTGTAGGCTCCTGATGAGGAGGAGAGTCTCCTGGAGGCAGGGCTCTGGCTATAGAGTCAGCCTCGATGGGCTGTGGTGTCTGCTGACCTGTGTAGCAGTCTATCAAAACACTGTCTATATAGGAGGTTCCCAAAGAGGAGGCAAACTCATTGATGCCAGTGAGAGAGTTGTCCCTACTTATAAAGCTGCCGTACTTAGGAGTCAGTGGGCTAAGAGGGGAAATAGGACTAGTGAGGCCGGCACAGAGGCGTGCATTGGCACTGCATGAGTGACCCATGGGGTCAACATGGCGTGGACGGGAGTCAGAGAATTGGTAGCTATAAGGCTCTTCATCTTCCCCTTCAAAGCCGCCTGGGGGTACAGGGGGCGAAGGAGGAAGAGGGAGGCTGGGGCTTTTCAAATGGTTTTTGCCGGAGGTTTTCTGTGGCTGGGTCTTTGGCAGCGGGCGTTCAGGGATACTGTTTAGAGTCATTGCAGTGGCAACCACCAAGGTTACACTAGTGAACATGTATATGACCCGAAGCTGACCTCCCATTGACCTTCCAAACTCTGTGTGGTCCCAGTTGATTCCACCCACAATGTAGCCGAATCCACCACCCAGTCCTGCGAAGCATCGACACATGCAAGATACACACACAAGCACATTTTTCATATACTTTATTATATATTCTTTCTATATCAATGAATAGGCACAAAGCAATGTAATAGATTTTTTATAATTGACTAAATTGATTAGTGTGATAAAAACTTTGTTGTACAACAGTGTCGTGAATCATGAAAATTGCCAGGTTGAAAGTGGCAATTTAAAATCATTTTTTTCATTTTCATAATCAATAATTCAGTATAGTTCTTTCTGACCTGCCAAGAGTGCATGGATGTTTAGCCCTCTGTCCTGATCTTCTGGGCTACACACATCCATCATGTACGCATGGCTTGGGTTGTCAGCTGAGTCGGCACTGAAGTCCATCAGGACCACTCCACAAATGGTCAGGATGATGCCCCACTTGTGGTTAGATGCTGTATCTGATATTGCACCGCCAATGTCCCGACCATTCAGGACCAGAGTTAGACCAAGCAATGCTCCTATATGGTGAAAAAGCAGAGGGAGCAAATGTTTTAAATCCAGCATACAAATATCAACTACCCTGCTATAGTCTAGTGCAGTGGTTCTCCAAGTGGGGTCCGGAGACCCCCAGGGGCCATGAGGGGATCCAGGGGGTCCCTGAAAATGATTCATAGTTATGGGCCTGTAACTCAGAGAGTGTACAAATGTATACTCTCAGAGTTATAGGGGTCCATTGCCTAATCCCTAATGCATATAACTGGAGGTCCTTCAAATTAAAAACATTTGAAAATCACTGGTCTATTGGAAGGGCATTATAGGAACATCAAGAGAATTTCTCACCTATGGCCAGAGCAAAAATGAAAGGTCTTCTGCGTCCAAATCTGGACGTGCACCGATCACTCCAAGCTCCAAGGAGAGGCTGAACAAGGAATCCTTAAATCCAAAATGAGCAGATACAGTTATGGGCCACTGAATAAACAATAGATAAGAACAGAGTTACTCAAAATCACAGTGTATCAGCTTTCGCTGTGCAACTCTGGATATATGATATTATTGAAGAAAGGTTGCACAATGAAAACTGATACACATTGAATATATTAATATTCTACTGTATCTCAATGCCCACTGCTTTTCATTTACCGAGAATGGGGCTAATGAACCACACGAGGCTGTAGAACTGGTCAGGGAGACCCATCTGTAGGAGCACGGGTGTCACATAGGCCGTCTCCATGGCATAGCTGAACTCAATACCGAACAGGACGCAGCCGTTGAAGAGCAACTCGGGGAAGGTTCGTCTCGGAGGGAGCTCGGTGAGGTCCAGCTGGTCAAGGGGGCAAGGCGTGTTCGGTGGCGGAGGGGGCGACGGTCTGATCAATTTCCGCCGCTTTGGGTGTCTTTGGAAGTTGTTGGCACGGTGACTGAGGTGCCGAGTGGTGGACGTTGGGAAGCTGGCCGTTTTGGGTAGCGTGCTCCTCCAGATGCCCTCCAGAGGTGCAGCAGACCTCCCCCCTGGGCTGGCCAAGAGGGGGTCACTGGAGGTACCCATGCCTGGAGATGACATCACTCTTGAGCCAGCTTACTCTGCAGCACAGACAAAAGGTGACTCTTAACAGCAGGATGATAACATCAACCTTTACATTATGAAATGCATGTATTATTAAAATGCTTGTTTGAGTGAATGGGCTATGCAAAATGGCTGAATAGGACATATTCAACATCATTGCACGAGGCAATGCTATGTTTTTTTGCTGACATAAACATTACTGTCTGTCCATAACATAGCCTAACCCAGTGGTTCTCAAACTGGGGTCTGGGGACCCCCAGGAGTCCTTGAGGAGTTACATGACTGTAACTCTGAGAGTGTAAAAAATGGAACCACCATTTGTACACTCTATAAATTGGGGTCCAGCGGAGATTGCAAATGGTATCAAATGGGGGTCCACGTGGCCTAATGCTTATAAACTGGCAGTCCTTGAAATTAAAAAGTTCGAGGACCAGTGGCCTGACCATTTGAGGACACTGCGGTCACCATCAGGTCAGCAAATTGGCAGCATTGGCGGCACAAAGCACTGCAAACATTAGTGTCCATAGCCAGTTCTCAAAGTGGACTTCAGGAACTTTCTGGGTTCCCAATAGCAGGGTCTAAATTGACCCTTACAAGTCTGTAACTCTGACAGTGTAGAAATGGAACCAATTAATATATGGACCCTAATGAGTCCATTTGGTTCTATTTGTACACTGTCAGAGTTAAGGGGGAGACCTTGAAATGTGCAAGTTTGAGAACCACTGACATAGCCTATATTTGAGGACACTGCAGTCGCTATCAGGCAGCTGAATTGGCAGCAGCTCCTCGTGGGGCACGAAGCACTGCAACCTAATGCGCATGTTGATAGTGAAGTGCGGTGCGCAAAGCCCATGTGCTCGGCGTGGCAGTGGCTCAAATACAGCGGTATGATGCGGCACCGCGCTCATCTCTACACAGTTTCCATTTTAATTTCTCACGGAGGAACGGACGGAATCGGAAACAAAGGAACCGCTGGGGGATGTTCGGTCATGGTTCTCAAGCATAATTACAATGTGAAATGTGAAATTATCGCACAATTTCATATTGAAACCAACGTTTAGGTATAGGCCTATTAATAATAGCCCGGCCGGCTGTATGTAGCCATCAGTAGAGGATTTGTCGGTTTACACTTTGGCTGATCCTCGTATCTTGTTCGACTTGGCATCTGGCTGCCACTGTTAACCACTTAAACCCCATATGGGGAGTGGAGTCCCTCAGCCCGCAGGGCTCTATGCTAGTGTCTTTTCTGTTTTCTGTTATTGTGGGGAAAGCTTTTGCTGAAAATAGCCGATCGACAAGCTCAGCACTAGCTTGTGAGCGTCCTATTTTCTGCGAAAGCTTTCTCCACAATATGGATGCTGGGGGTTTAAGTAGTTAAGGTGACGATTATAGCCTACAATCGAAATAAAGTTATTTCCCAGTAGATGAGGCTCAAGGACGTGCAAATTGAAACGCGAAAGATAATAATTACCTTATCAGGGTGGCTGGTCATTTATTGCGGCATACAGTGTGTAGCCCTAGTTGTAGGTAAACAACAGATCAACCATCTTTAATGCTTTATATAAAAATGTCAGATGATGAATAACGGGATGCATGTTTTTTATTTTCCTTTGATGCAGTCATCCTTCGACCCGTCTTCCCCCTCTTCTTTTCTCCCCCTTCGCTTGCTCCTAGCCGGTCTCTCCCGTGACGTCACGCCCCCACCCGTGGCGTGCGTGTGCTAGACCTGCAGCATCAGCACCACCACGGACAGGTCTCTCATCTCATCATGTAGTACACTATTTACACCACTGCTTCTCAAACTTTTTCATGTCAAGGACCCCCAAATTGATATGCATTTGGCTGCGGACCCCAATTTCGAAATATTTTGTGCCACGGGTCGGACCTCCAGAAGCAAAGATTTGAAAAATATGTATATATTCAAAGATTCAAAGAAAAATAGCAGATCTACAAGCTTGTAGCGCGGCAAGTGACGTGCTATGATCTGCTATTTTTGAATAGCCAAAGTATAAAGTGGTTCAAATGATTGTGACTGTATTAACTAATTTTGCCAGGGTGGAACCACCCCAAGGACCCCTGGGGGTCCCCGGACCCCACTTTGAGAACCAATGATTTACACCACTGCATCTCAAACATTTTCGAGTCCAGGACCCCTAAATTGATGCATGTAGGCTCATTGGCTGTGGAGCCCCCATCTGAAAAGGTTTTGTGCCAGGGAACCCTATAAGAGAAGATTCATGTTGTTAAATGTTTTCAAACGTATGAAAATGTGTCAAGACTTTTCAATATGTTAGGGTTGAAGAGGTTCCATTTATTTTGATGCTGACTGCACTGCACCACGGACAGGTCCCATCCATGTACACATCTATTACAAAACATCACAATGCAGATTCTGAACTGTCACAGTGGATGTGGTTCTATAATGAGAGCTATATCACAACATAATGTTTAACATGGTTTCTGCTCGTGATTACAGAACAGAGTCTACTTTTTTCAACAAGGCATCTGAGTTATAGCTACACAGGCTGAGACCAGGGGATATCCTTCTGCTAGGCAAGGCGAGTTCATGTGTATATCATGTTTCAACAACATGGCCATTCAAGAGAGCTTTACAACAAAGTGAAAAAGAAACACGTTATAAAACAATTGCATACAATTAAAACAGTTATTAAATAGAAATGAGAATAAACTAAATAAAACACCATGAGAATAAGGTTATAGTGGGTGCAGCACAATAAATTAATCAAAAAACCTAAATAAAAGGCAGTGGCAAACATAAAAGTCTGCAGCTTCAATTTAAAAGAACTGAGAATTGTAGCAGAACTGCAGATGTCAGATTGTTTTATTTATGGAGACACTGTTACTGTAGCCGAGTCTATTGAAGATTACGTTTTTCCAAATGCTGCTGAAATATGGTATAAGTGTGCTTGGTCTCGAGGGGGACATACAGACAAAACAATGGTCCATTATCTACAAGAGATGATGAAGATCACTCAGAAAGAATCAATAATGATTTATGCCAAGCCCCCTGGTTTGATTCCCGACAATTCTTTCATAACTTTTGACTGACTCATTTTTTTGTTTTCCATTTCGTTCATTGGCTACTCTGTTCACCCAGATAGTCCTATCAAATAGAAATTCAATTTTGACTTTCAACACACACATTATGGGTGTGGCAATAGTTGAACATTAAAAGGAGTTTAAAAGAAGTTGCTAGCATCAATTCACAACACAAATATCTTGTCTCATTGGGGGCTGCTTCAACTGTTCCTCTACAAAACATCTCTTGAGTGACAGATTAGAGAAAACATGTATCAGTGGCGTAATAAGCATGTTTGAGAACCAGATCCTTGACTTGAGTATTAGCATACCAGTCCTGCATTTAAAATCCTACTGAAGTCAAAGTACAAAAGTATTATAGCATTCAAATGTACAAATATAATTAAAGTAGCAAAAGTATCATATCATCATATAATATAGAATCATATAATGTTAATGTAAATGATTGATTCATGTGCTCATCACTTTAATGTTGCAGCTGGTAAAGGTGGAGCTCATTTCAATGACTTCTGGGTAACATAACCTATACAAATGTTATCTTAACTTATTATTTGATTTATAATTTGCATTAATAATTGAAATCTGCTAAGTATAGTAACTAAAGCTGTCAATTAAATTAGTGGAGCAAAAAAGTAGCCTGTTAGTGTAAAATGTATCTCTGAAATGTAGTAGAGTAGGCCTATATTAGCCTAGCATGAAGTGGAAATACTCAAATGAATTACAAGTTCCTCTAAATTGTATGCATTTTATTGTATGCACTTAGATTCTTAGATTAGTTATGTCCCACCACTGCTGGTTAGACAATAAACATCCTCACCTTTGAGCCCACCATCTCTGGCAGTTTATGAAACCAGGACAGACAGTTTGGTTTTGACACACTGGTGTACATTAGTAGGCTCGGTCTATTTATATTTGGAGACTCATGCTGTTTTATACTGAGCAATGGCTTACAGTACAATAGTAGCCTAGTAGACAGTAGTAGCCTCCAGTAGACATGTTTCTTTACAAGTGAATCGAGGAAAATACATTTGTGAAAACTGCCAAACTGGTAGGTTTTGCACGTGTTCACAAACCCCGCCTCCAGTCAGTAAGGGTCCGGTGACTGGACGTCAGTGTGGAGGGCCAGTGTTGCCATGTCGGCTTATTATAAGCGACTTTGGGCTTCGTTTTCTGTAAAGTTGCTTGTAAAAATTGGTAGTTGCGGGTGGCGTTTTTTGGGGCTTGTTTCCAAAGTGTACTTGTTTATTTAGGCTTGCTTCCATATTTTTTATTATTATTATTTAAATCACTGGTTCTAAAATATTTTCACAAAAAGGGTTTTGTGCCCAGCCCAGGGGAGCATTTGTGTTGTTAGAATGTTTCAAAAAACATTCCAAATATTCCACATTTTATTGCAAAAGTTTTTGAAAATAGCTGATCTACAACCCCACAACGCGTCTCGATGCGATGAGTGTTCAAATAGTAGATGCATTAGGTTTAAAGTGCTAATGTGGCTGCTTCTTTTGGGATTGTTTCCTGGTTGCTTATTTAAGTCAGAAAGTATGGCAACACTGGAGGGGGCGTGTCAAAATCCAGTCCTGCAGTTGTGTTGTGTTTGGGGCGTGGAGGAGTTTAGCTAGAGTTGCCCCCCTAACCACCAAAATACATAATATTTTACATATTTGGAGTATTGTTAAATAATACATTATTTGGGAATATTTATAGCTACAAAAATAACTCATTCGGTGAAGATGGCAACGTTGGACATGGCGAAAGTTGGAGTGAATGTACTGAAGAGTGCAGATACTGGAGAGGTAGGGAACAGAGATAACGTTCAGGTTCAAACCTTTGTTACATTCTGTTGATGTCATTTCGGTTTGATCGTTTTGTAACTGAAATTAAAACTTGCCTGGTCTGATAAATTAATGCCTAGTTCCACCGAGAAGCAGGAAGTCACAAGATTGTCTTATCTAACAGTATATTGGTTGCAGTTGCTCCTCCCGCCGCTGGGTGGAAATGATCATAATTCTGCAGGGTATGTAGAGCAGTGGTTCTCATTTTGATTGATTGAATACTTTATTAGTCAGAAATGTAAACAGCACGAGGTACAGTCAGACATTTACAAACTTTTTAATTTCAAGGACCCCCAGTTATTAAGCATTAGGCCATGGACAGCCATTTGATACTATTTGCTATATCTGGGACCCCAATCTATACTATGAAATCCTCACTCTGAGAGTGTACAAATCATAAATCCAAGGACTTCTACACCCTTTAGCATTTTCCTGAGCATATTTATGTTAAACTGTGGCCATAACATTTAAGTTAAGTCCAGTTTATATGTTAAGATATTGTGAAGTACAAGTATTGCTTGCTCTTCAATAGTCTAGTTTTTTGTATTGAATTTGGTTAAACATAACAGTAAAATAAACACTTTATTTCACGTACCACATGTAGTAGCTCCGCGTACCCCTAGAGGTACATGTACCCACATTTGAGAAACACTGATGTAGACTACACTACTACTTGTTTACTGAAGGCGTCAGTGCATCTCAGACCCCACTGACTGTGCCAACTCTGCTCCTTTCTGTGTCCAGAGTGTAGAACTGCAGTCTCTATGGCAGAACCAGACAGTGGTCCTGTTCTTCCTGCGAAGGTTCGGCTGCCAAGTATGCCGATGGATGGCATCAGAAATCAGCAAACTAGAGCCAGACCTTAAGGCCAACGGTGTAGGGCTGGTGGGCATCGGACCAGAAGAGACTGGCCTCAAAGACTTCATGGAGGGAGGGTTCTTTAAAGGAGGTACGCAGCACTATTGTGCCAACATGTAATGGTAAACAAACAAGTGTCACATCACATACAATTCTAAGAATTCAGTAACAGTCAAGTAAAATTTAGCAAATGGGGTTATTTGAAGTTTCACGTGGTATGACCTTTTGCAAACAGTGTCTTTCACCATCAATGTAGGATGATATAAACAGAATATGAAAAGCATAATTAAAATCTACTGAAAGTTGAGAATACATGGTAGGATCCATGAGCAGAACACAATACAAGAAACTAGGATTAACCCGAAAGCAGACCTTTACTTGGAAAGGTATCTTAAAGTACACCATTGTCAGGGAAACGCAACACTCAAGGACAACTGACAACTTATAAATCAGAAACAAATGAAAGAATGGGTACTAGTCTCTGGAGATCATTAACCTGATAAGGCACAGGTGAGCTTTCCAGGTGAACCAACTCCTGACAGAGGGGAAGAGTGACCATGACAATAACTTCCAATAATAAAGTTAGAAATACCAGCAGATCTCCTTATTCCTACATAATGGTAATTTGTTTGATAACCAAATTATTGAGACTGACTTAAAATAGATGCCACTGCTTCAACTTAAAAGCAACCTGAGGCCAGTTAAACAAACTCGACTGTCTCCATTTGTGTGGTCATAATTTTAAGAATCAGAAACACCTGTACATAATCTTCACTTTGTCAATAAAGAATACATTTAATTGCAATGTTTCTGCCAAGGACCTTCTTCAGGATTTAGTGCCTGAAGGTCCTTGACCGAATTTTACTAGAGCCTTAATTTTACTAATTAAGGCTGTTCCATTCTGGTCAAACACTGTCAGCTGATATGGTGCATTTTGGCTCACTGGAAACACTCTCATCTTTTTCTTTTATAGCTCTTTACATTGATGAGAAAAAGAAAAGCTACAAGGATTTAGGCTTCAAAAGGTAAGCATGGCAGACCTGTGTCTCTGCATATGACAATGTTTAGATTAGTTTGGTGATACAGTACGCACACCGAGTTTGAAGTCGATCGGTCGGGCAGTTCTCGAGACACGCGAAGGACAGATTGATACACACACACACGCATGCAGAGATTTATAGTTTGATATGATTAATTCAGTATACTCCACATGACTATATACTGTACTACAGAGTATAAATCAGGCTTAAGTGTGCACTGTCGTTTAATAAAATGTGCTAGCAGAATTGCCAGCAATATTTGTTTTTTACCCATTGTGTATATTTTGTGTCTTTTGCAGAAACTACACTACTTGGTTTCAGTGGTGTAGCCAGTACGCTATTATAGGCCGGGCCTAGACGAGAGCGGGTGAGCACGCATGCGATGCATGACGTGCGCTTTTCGTTTTTTGGGGCGGATTTTGGTGCTTTATTCCCGGTTTTTGGTTAATTTATTTCGGTTTTAGGTTTAGGTTAGGGTTATGTTATTTAATTCTTATTTTTGCATGATTTTACCGGTTTATTATCACCCCAGCCCACCCGTTGGTTTTGCATAATTCATGGATAATAGTTTCATCCCTCAGGTACTCTGCCCTAAGTGTCGTCCCAGCTGCACTGGGGAAGAAAGTACGAGATGTTATTGCCAAAGTATGTATCTTCACAACTGTGTCATTTTTCCTCATGTTGAATACATTTTAGTTCTTTGTTCACAGTCAGAGAATTTGAAATGTTTTCTTGATTTTAGAATTTGCACACCTAAGCTTTTATGTTTTGTCCAGTGACACCGGCGCGCAACAAAGTAAAAATCAGGCATGAATGTACAAGTGATGAAGTAGATTGAAGTTTAAAAGGCTGACTGTCACTGTCTATGTTCTTTCAGGCTAATGCTGTAGGAATCCAGGGGAACTTCAGTGGAGATCTGCTACAAAGTGGAGGCATGCTCATTGTGGCCAAAGGTAGGTCTCGGACGTTGTGTAGGAAGGTTGAAGTTCAACTGGCAGGCTTGTTTTTGATAAGCAATTGTAGCCTCTCCACTAGAGGGCACTGCAGTATTACATTATATATTTCAAAGTGCCAGTTTGAAGTATTGTAACATCTCAGAGTTACCATCAAATTACCTTAAAGTAATGGAGTTTTTTATATTTTTTGCACATTGAAGGTGGGGAGAAGGTCCTGCTGCATTTTGTACAGGATTCACCAGGTGACCATGTACCTTTAGAAGATATTGGCAAGGCTCTTGGTGTCTCATCCACCGCACAAGAAGGGAAGATGCCAGTGGTAAGTCACTTTATAAAGTCCCCAGTCCCCACAGTCAGTCTTGTGATATAAGAAATACCATAGATTGGTTAACGTACTAATAAAGTTAGTCTGCAGTTTATCGATTCTCATGCATAAGTGCCTGTTGTACCAGTTGTTACATTTCACTAAATTCATGTTGATGTCTTTATTATCATTCTTTAATGGCTTTTTCTTGTTGAATGTAATTGAGACCAGTAAGCTCACTATACTGAGGGATTTTATAGGATAATGGCAATATACGGTAGCTTCCATGATCCTTCTCATCTGCAAAAGCACAGAGTGGAACCTTGGCTTTTGGGTGTGAAATCTGCTCTTGACCTGCAGCTCAAAGATAAGACTTGTGAAGAGCCAAATGTGTTCCTATAAGCTGTGTGGTACAGGCAATATCAACATTATCCATTTTCAACCTGGTGTTGCTATTTTGGGCATGACATCACACCGTGTTGTGCTTTTAGGTCGGCTATTTCATCTATTTTTGTATGATATAGGGCTTATGTGTAAAATAGGGCATAGTTGTATTATTGTCAGTTTGATGTTTTATCCCAGGAACTTTTTCATTTTAGTGTCATATGTGCCACATTCCTTTAAACGTCAAATGATTGGCATTCTGTGCCAAGTCCGGATTTGCCAATGTCTTATGCAAAACATGGAAAAAAAGGAAAAATAATTAAAATCTTATATAAACCTGATTATTTACCACTGTTATGGAATGGCATAGATAAGCTTCAACCTAGCATACTCTCACATCATCAAATACTTTGAGAATGAGATTCCAATAATGCTCAGCACAAGTATGTAGTATCGTACAGAGGAATTACATATAATATTTAATTATTCACTAATAAAACCTGGCTGTTTTGTTTAAATGTGTGAAACATGAAAATGAATGATGATGCAAACTTAAGAGGTGAAATGTGGGAATCAAAATTAGACCGGAATGTACTGTACACAATAATTAGTTCCCTGGAGTCCTCATAACAAACCAAATTGCAACATTTTGAAGCTAATTGCTGAAAGCCCAGCCCAGAGTCTCAATGTCATAATAATTCCAGGCTATCAGTGGGTCGCATTGTGACGAGACGCACTTGAGCTTGTAGATCGGCTATTTGCGGTGCGGTACACTATCATATGCCAAAGTATAACTCAGGCTTAGCCATACGTAACTCAGAGATCCCCATATCTGTGTCTGTGGTTGGAAATCCTTGAGGAAGTTTTACCTTCAGATCACTCACCGACACCTACGACACATCGCCCTTAGCCAGTGACATATATTCACAGATATTGTTGTCCAGTAACCGGACATGCTGGGGGGCCCACTGGTTACTGCTTTGACCACAGAACCACAATTACTGCCAACGGCCAACTGCAACGGCCAGACCAATATGTCGGTCTGGCCGATACATCAGCCATTGTTTGACTTTTTTGAAAACATCGGTATCTGCAATTATGCAGCTGATATGTCCCGTTTTTAAACCGCTTTTTTCAACTTGGTGTCCCTATTTTGGGTCATTATAGGCAATTGTATAATTAAAGTTAAATGTTATTGTAATATATTGAAGATTAATATACTTAATTTAAAACATTTAGGCTATGTATCAAAAAGGCATGGGTTGGGCTCTAACTGCAACATCCCTGGCTGGATTCTGGCGGGGGATCTGTGATGCATGGACGTGGTTAAAGCAGCACCCACCTGGACAGGCCACAGTGAATCGTCACTTTTCGTCACTTTTAGTTACGGAGCTATACAATGGTGTGGCATTTGAAATTAGATAGCCCCCTCCATCTCTGGTTATAGGAGACAGTGATGAAATGTGTGCAGTCTTGACTCTCCCAGGGTGCAATGTATTTCAATGCTGTCCTCCTATAAATGCAAGGTAAAATAACTGTCTAGCTTTCCACTGTTTACTGCTATTTGACCCCTATAAAACATAATAAAGAATGGTCCGGTTCAAGGCGCCCTGTTGTTGCTGCAAGATTCACTGTATTTTTTTAAACAAAAACAAAAAAAATCTGTTTCTTTTTTCATCCAGTGCCTAGCTGCCATAGTTGGCTTTAAATATTCCCTGAAGCTTTTCTGTTGACTGCAGAAGAAATAAGTTTAAAGTCTCATGAGGCCACATGCTTTACTGCAATTCTAAGTGAGCTCCTGAAGCTGGACACAGGGGTGAGGGGTTTGGAGGCACCATAGTGGGAGCTGTTTCATTCAATAAACTTTATTTACAAGGCCTCTACTGATACACGTGTATCATGTGTGTCATGCACTGTTTGGTGAAGATATTTAGTGTGAGGGGGAAAGGGAAGGGGCCTAGTGTAGGGCCCTGCAGGGTCTCCAGTCAACTAAGAATATAGGGTTTGAGTGGTTAAAACAAAAACATTGATGCTTGTCTGAGACCCATCTGTTTTTACAGTTTATATGCCTGCTACCTTTTGGATGTGCAGGGGTGCTCTTTTGTTCTATATATATATGTATATATGCAGTACATATAAACATACAGTATATATGTCTCTCTTTCTTTTTCTCTCTCTCTCTCGGCTGCATGAATAGGAGGAAGGATTATGTGCAGGAGGTAATTTGCATGCAGATGCGAGGAGACTTAAATTGACTACATTTGTTAAAAGATGTTATTTTGAAAGTAAAATCATCTCTCTCACACTTGTGCCACTGTCTCACTGATTACCCCCTCCCGTGCCAATGGTGGCACTACCCCTGGGCTATTGTCTACATCTGTGTAATTATTGACACATTACCATAAAGCCCTATTTGGCTAACTGCCATTTTGACATAACATTCTCTTAAACTCACTCTCCTATGCAGAAGTCCAAGTCACGCACAATCTGCCTAGTGTGACATCCAACCCAGCATAGGAAAGTGCCTTTAACTATACATCTAGAATTACCATATCAACCCACAGGCTGAATCAAATAGATTGAAGTTGTCTTTGATATTTTGTAAAATTCCAGACTCCCATCTCTGTCATTTAATTTAATGTACTGCTCTCTTTTCTGTTTGTACATCTTATCTCTTTATTGTGACTGCAGTCCATATGCCTTGCTCAAGCCAATATAGCCTTGACCTTGTCAACCAGCATCAGAGACAGTATCATTATACTGACATCAATGATGAATGTACTCTCTGGTACATTACATCACATTTGATTTCTGAAGGATTGATTAGCCCACCAATTATTATGTTCTGTATTCACAGTGAGACGTCGTATATTAATAGTCTCCTTCAGCAAATCATTGCTGTCAGGTGGAAACCTCATATGTCCAAAACTGTTACTTTTCAGAATTCAAATTCAAAAGTTGCAAAAATAGCAGATCTACTAGCTCAAAACAGGTCACGATCCAACGCGTTTTGAGCTTGTAGATCGGCTATTTTTGCTATGTTTGTGTGACACTGTAGTATGGCAAAGTAGGGCATTAATTTATGAAAAAACATAAAAAGTTGAAATATGGAGATAAGAGGTTTCTGCTCGACAGAAACAAAATACATTATAGATTTGTAGGTCAAGCTCATTCAACGTTTTGTTCTGTCCCTTGCAGTGCAATGATGATGTTTGTACATTATGATCTATGCTCCATGGACACCTGCCATCCTTGGAGAAGTTGGATTAGACAACTAGAACCTCATCAAACTAAAATGTATGTTTGAGTTTGATTGGATTTTGTTGCACTACATTGATTAAATCAACCTAGAATTTTCATTACGTTTAAATTACTTATAATTGCCTTTTGTGATATTATGTATGTGGTATGCCTTCAGTGATTACAAAAAGGATTGCTTTAATAGAAAATGTTTTTATCTGAATCTCTAATGTTGAGAATAGTTAACTTTTGTTTTTGCTCACATTCTTACACGTTTATTACTTGAATTACATGTTAAATTGATTTTATTTTATATCTATCTAAAATGTCTATGTTTTTCAATTTGTAAATTACATAAATACTACCAAAACAAATCCCAATGTCTGACAGTATGAAAAAGGAACAGATCTCACAGTAGAAATGAGAGGCTGCCAGTACAGTAATACAATTACAATATTGTATTTTAATTGTACAAGATTATAATGAAACATTCAAAAGATACATTTGAGATCTTACAGGTAGAGAGTCACTCTAATGGCAATAATTACAGATTTAAGTCACAAAAATAGCTGTCAGTCTAGATAATTACATAGCAGCATGAACATTGATATACCATCTTTTACTTGAATTTCTGCAAAGCAATGAGTTTATTTTATAAATATTCATGTAGATAAATAAAATTTCTCTGGTTTGGTGGGTATATGGGTGCAATGACAATGGCAGTAACATATGTTTACATATTATACAGTAACAGATTTGTCATACAAGTATTTGCACTTGCTAATTCAAAATGACACAATTTCACCACAGAGATATAAAGCTAGAACAAAGGTAAGAAACATTTCTTACCTGATTTGAATTTATGTGTAAGTACTGAACATGTAGCATTTATCTACAACATCACATTGTACGTCACACACACGTTATACTATGTGATAGAAGTCATTTTGAACGGTTTCCTCATTTTAGGGAAAACTAGACGAGGCCAAAATGTTGCTCTTAAATTATTGTAGCCTAACTATGTTGCATCCTATAGTAGGGCTGGGCGATATGGACAAAATCAAATATCAGATCAAAGAGTAGCGTACATCCGACCTCTTGAAGGCAGGTGTTGGCTCTGAAGAAAACTTAGATCAAATAAGTAAAAAGTAGATCCGCACACTGTAGCTCCCTTTGCCAATGTTTCATTTTGCAGTTACAGAGAATGACGTTTCTTCAGACTAAATGGACATGCCATAGACGCCATCTTATACACACAATCCTAGTCATGTGATTAACACATGGATGACACCGGCGTGTGGAGACCAGTCTACATAAAATCAAAGTATAATACAATCGATATTGAATGAAGCACAGTGTACCTCTAAGTATCTGAACAAACATCAAGCTGGATGGCCATCATGACTTCAGTATAACTAACTTAGCACACTGTTGTCTGCCAAGTGCAGACTGTTGTCTACTAAGTGGGTTCAAACTGTGGATCTCTGTCTACAATGTTTTTCTATGGTGTTTCTCCTTAGTACAGATACTGGAATGTGTAGACCCCCAATCTACTTCAGTGGGGTTGTATAATTGTTTTAATTATTGCTCAGGGATGCCTCTTTAGTTATACTGAAGTCATGATGGCATGTTAGGATTGTCGGGCCCAGCGGCCCAAAGGTCAGGGGGGCCCTCTCGAAAAATTGGACCGACTGTTGGGCACTGTTCCAGAGCCTGACCCTTAATTTGGAATTCATTAATTAATTTGTTAAGTATTAGGCTAATCCCATTTCAAATGATCTGTGTTTTGAAATAATTTAAAAGCTGTTATCTCCTTCAGTGGTGTACAGTAGATTGTGTGCACATTCGTGCGTGCAGTGCTGCGTAGGTTGGCTCTGGCTGTGGTGCCGGAATGTGTTTGGGGGCGCCCTGAGGTGGTCTCAGGCCCAGGGGCCCACAGACTCGGGATTCGGCCATCCGGCTTGATGTTTGTTCAGATACTTACTGTAGAGGTATACTGTGCTTCATTCTCACATGTGCAATATTATTGATTGTTGTATTATGCTTTGATTGAATTTCATGTAGATTGCTCTCCACTATGTGTTAATCACATGACTAGGATTGTGTGGACTTAAGATGGAGTCTTATGTTATGTCCATTTAGTCTGAAGAAGATTATGGGCTCGGAGCGACTCTCTGTAACTGCAAAATAAAAAATTGGCAAAGGGAGCTATAGTGTGTGAATCTACTGTTTACACCTCAAATCAAATTTCATTATATTTTTAACCAAATACCTCAATAGCAATATTGTGACGGTAATATCTTATTGTGACGATGATCACTTTTCTTTTAACATTTTCAAACATTGCCAAAAACAGCTGATCTACAAGCTCACAACCATGTGACATGTTACAAGCTTGTAGATCTGCTAGTTTTGTCCATTTTGTAAGTATTAAATAAAGCTTAAGTGTTTAAAACCAGGACACTCTTGCCATATCACGATATGATATCCAAAATCCTAGATGGTACCTAGTCTCATATCACGATATCAATATAATATCAACATATTGCGCAGTCCTACATCCAGGCTTATGTTGAGGTTTAGTTTTGTCTCCTCTTCAGTTCTCAGTTTGACTTGCACAGATGTTTTGGATGGCAACATACTACTGTATCAGTACATACAGTATATTCCAAGTCAAACACTCCTTAGTAAAAAGGGTATCGTATTTTCCATGTATGGTACAACAGCTTTTGCCAGTAGGTTAAGTAATTAAGTAGGCTGATAATGTGAAATATCATGTAAATATACGCTTCAATGTGCACATTCAATTCAGAAATCTCTGATGAGACCTAACAGTCGTGTTCATTTTACACAATTCAATGTGAACGTGACCAGTGACGGAACAAACATTCAGAACTAGCCACATAAGGGTTTTCTCTGCTGTCTCTCAAAATTCCTCTCTTCCATCCCAAAAATCACAGCCACTAGTAGCAGACAGTAGCAGCTTGATTGATCATTTAGTCCGCTTAGCTCCTCCGCCATCTCCTCCAATGTTCTGCCCTTTCGTTCTGCTGTCATTACTTGTTAATCAGAGCTAAAATAACAGTCCTGGCCCTGGCCCAAGCCAGCTATTTAATGACAAGCCCCATTCCCCATAGCTTATAGCGGCCACAACATGCTGCATGTAATCCTTTCATCTATACCACACTGATCAATGAGAGATAAGGAGGTATTCTATTTCATACAGTATGTCGGCTGTCCAATCGTGGGTCTTTTCATCTCGTTGACTCATCCCTACATTCAACCTATAATTGGTGTTGCCCTAAGGGTGTTGGCCTCATGTAATTATGCTTGAGCCCAAAGACAGAGCAAGTCGATCTGTTCTCAGGAGATCTTGTGGTCAAAACAAGTCATGTTCCATAAAAATGACATATAAAAGTGTTGGGTATAACTACTTTCTGAGGGAGAAAAAGTTGTGTATGTGTAGCTTGAACCAGTGAGGTATTTGATATCAATGTCAGAACAAGTAGAAATGATTTTGTAGAAGACCTGATACCCTCAAAGTCCTGTGCAGGGTTTTAATTTATGGAGTGGGAGTGATGAGGCACTATAAACTGACTGTGTCTGGCAGTTTTTTTCCATAATTCAAGCAAAACGCTGTCTTATCTTTTAGGTGTGTGTGCCAGATTAAGACATGACTTTCCTGGTTATGAGACACATGAACAGTATTACCACTCTGTCCGTTTAGGCATCATAAACAGGAAGTCCACTTCCACAGTGCTATAATTGGCACTGTTCCCAGTTACAGCCATTTAGGCACGTGTGCTGTAAATGTGAGCATACTAAGAATACTCGGTTGAACATGTTTTTTTCAGACTATAATCATTACGGTTATGCAATGTACACAATTTGGATTGATCACATGTCATATATTGGCTTTTCCTCATCATTCCTTTCATTCTCGGGTTCTTTCTATAACTTTGTGTATTACTGAAACACGCTTTCCTGAAAATGACTGCTCAGTTTAGAATACACATGATTGCCCAAACAAAAAGAACTCGACCAGAAACAAATCCATGTCGTCTGCCATAAATGACTAAAGAGCTTTGTATTTCAAATCCACTCGCTAGCTGTAAAAATATTGTAAGCTGTCACTTTTACATTACGTTTACACTTAAAGCTGCAAAGATTTAACAGTCTTAGAGTCTTCAGGTAAAGTGTTTCATTTAACAGTAAATGACAAAAGCAACCGAGAGTGACTAATTCTTCTCTAGCCCTACTTTAGTAAAGCGCCGAGAGCATTCATTTATTTCACACTTGAAGTCAGAATAAGAATTGTTCACTGTTCCCAAATTATTATTATTTTTTGTGGCACAATGTTTTTAAAAAACAATAACATCACAGAAAAGATACCGAGGCAACTTACTGCCAAATGGCAACGAATCGGCACAAGAGATTATTTTTCAGGGATTACATTTTTTTAAAGGCTGCTAAAGCATTTCAAGCCAGCTATAGGCTTTAACCTTTCTAGAAGGTCTTGGTTTTCTATGGAGCCTTTTTCACTTACAGAGCCACTCGTCACTCACAGCAGTACGAAGCAAAACCACTTGTAAGCAAGAACAGGTGACCTATTCATCCACAGACAATACTTCTAAATTGAGAAGCTATAGATACTGAAAGCAAGTGTCTATTTTCATTATCCAATCCATATACTACATTTGCGTGTAAATATCTATTTTGTAAATAAATTGGATGCAGAATTCTCTCTGTGGGTTGAAGATGTTAACCTTGTTCTTTTGAGTTGACATGTATTAAATACAAGAAGGACAACTTTCTACCAGACCCGACATTTCAATTCAGGATTCATTAGACTACCTTTCTTGCACTGGAATGCTTCAGAGAAAGCTTCGAAGTTCTGGAGGGACCCAAGTACCCTGAAAACGAGAGATACAGAGTATGAGAGCTGTGGAAGAACATATATTTTCGTGATTTTATCAATGGTTAATCATATTAAAGGTCTTTACCTATATTCTAAGGGACTGTGTGAGTCAGTCTTGATGGACTGGCTGGCATACTCAGGCCGATAGGCACCACACCACACCTGGAAAGAGAAATGTGTTCCTTCAGGAGCAATCCAGCTTGGAAGCAGTAGTTATGGAGACAATCACAATAAAATCATTCTATAAATATTAAAGCAGCAATAGACCCTGACATACATCACTGTCTGTTCTGTGGCTCTTCATCCCATCTGTTATAGAACTTGTTATTAGAAGTATTATTATTAACATCTGTTCCATTTATCATCAGCTTTTATGCATGGTTTATATTTTATGCCTTGAAACACTGAAAATTACATTCTTAAGCACCTTTGGATGTTTTACTCCACACACCAAACTTGGTCATAATCCCTACAGAGTGAGTGTGGGTGTTATGTAAATTTATGCTGGCTGTTTGACCCGTTTTCTGTCCATGACTGACAAACAGCCTTATGTTTTCTTTTCCCTGGAACCACAGTGGTCTTTATTTTGGCTGCCCCCCCAGACCCCCAGGATCCCAGTGCCACATAGTGTAGAAATGATCTGGAATGAGGTGAACCTTTTAGCCCCCCTTTTCGGATGTTTGACCCTTTTTTTTCTCCTCCTGAAATCCAAGCATGCAGGGGGTAAAACAAGTCCCCTGTGGGCTTTTGTTCTTGGCACCTCTAAGTGGAGAAATGGTTTAAATCAACCCCTTGTCTGCTGATTTGATGTATTCAGCTATCACAAATTCCCCCTTTGTGATTTTTGTTACTCACTTGGGCAAAGTTAAGAAAGAAAAGTTGCTTGTGATCCATGTCTAAGCCAGGTAAACAAAGCTCTTCACCCTCTCGCTCCACCCATTTCAAATAGGCCTGTAAACACAGGTAGATGCAGACAGTTCACATACACATTAAAAACACATTTCAAATGTTTAGGAAAAAAATTGTGTGGCTAGCAGTGCTTCCCAAACAAACTGTAATGATTGTAATTCCCATATTTGTGGCATGTGGTTTTGCGATGTTGTGATGATGACAAAAAGACAACCTTATAAGCCTGACGAACTCCTCCATTGTCCGCAATATTCTCTCCCAGGGTGCTGATTCCACTGACCTGCAATCACACGGATAAAACCACACACAAACATGAAAATACTCATTCAGACTAGGGTTACTTAATGCGAGGTGTGTATAGTCGCACATTACGGACACAAACATAACATTTTTAACATGCTACTTATCTCACCAATGTGTCCCATAGAGAGTCTAAGCCTGATTGATACTTAGTTGACCAAAAATAGCAGATCTTCAAGCTCACAACGCGTCGCTGCAATGGGAGCTTGTAGATCAACTATTTTTGGTACGCGACACCGGCATGCACCCAAGTACAAGTCAGGCATTACTCACGTTTTGTCCTCCTGCGAGCTTCCAGTTGAAGCTGCCATATTGTTGCACCATGCACTGGGACTGGTCTTTAAAGTGCTCTGCAGAGTAGTTACTCCACCAGTTGAGCATATTACCGTCCTTGTCAAAATTACGCCCTGCAAACCAAACATAAACCAACCAAGTCAAATCTTATTCTTGAAATATGACACAACATATTGCGTTGGGCAATATTGTTGTGATGAATCACTGGTCGCAGGCCGATAACAAATTATTATAAAAAATGACAAAGAGCCATTATGATAAAGTGTATCTATTACTTCTGATCTTCTAAAATGCCTGTGATGAATCGCCCGGTGCCTGGAATCATGACGTCTATTAAATAGCAGTGATGGATTACCATTATCGTCGAATCCGTGTGTGATCTCATGTCCAATGACCATGCCTATTCCACCGAAGTTCAGGGCCTGGAGCTGCTGCTTACTGAAGAATGGTGGCTGCAGAATCCCAGCAGGAAATACTGCACAATTACAGTTGAAAATGCATTAACCAATTAAACCCCTGTAGTCTTAAAGACTTGAGTTACAACTGCACTCTGACCACTTTTTCCATCTACACCAAATCTCTTCGCCAAAAATAGCCGATCTACAAGCTTGTAGATCTGCTATTTTTGGCTAATGTTCCCCCCAGAATATGGTCGTCGGATGACTTTGTTTCCGAAGCATGAATCTGGCTTAAGATGGACAGCACTAATCCAAACTGATGAATGCAATCAATAGATGACTGTGGCACATTAACACTAAATACCCAGCAGCAACATGTGTTTTTTGGGGTATATTTTCAGTTATTTAGTTATTAAACCGGGGAATTAAAGCACAAGCACCATAAAAGGTAATTCGAATAAGTTATAGCCCTGTCCTGCAGCAAGAGGGAGAAAAACTTTAATCAAAGAGACAGTATAAGCAATAGATCTTTGGAGGAAAACATAGGAAAATGTTGAGAAAAGAGAAAATGTAGAATTGTTTGGGTTGGGCCTGTGGCAGCCCAAGTATTGCTTAATCAGCCAAGTCAGTGGCCACAGACCTGCCCCCACCCAGTAGGAGATTCTTATGAATCCATTTAAAGCCATAAAAATATCAACTATTACGTAAATTTAGCAGAATCTCATTCCAGGTTACTGTACCACTACTACTACTACTGTAAAAGAAAGACCAATACCAGGGATGAGTGATTGGTATATGTTTTGGGATCCATTCACCAATCTCTTGGCACAACGCCTATGTGCAGAGGAGTGTGAAAGTAGTTTAACATTGCAATCAAGAACTTATTTTACTGCACTGGTTGGAGGTGGTCTCCCTACACTCCCATTGAAAATGTTCGACCCTGGTGTGCAGGTAGGACACTACTGGTTGACAAATAGTATTGCTGGAAGTTCATAAGCACAATATCTCCCCTGGCCAAGCATGGATTCCGTCTCGTAAAAAAATCTGCTCTCTTGTGCAGGACATCTGGGTTTGAATCCCAAGTCGGAAAGATAGAGATGTTCTCAATGGCAGAGGAGTCTTTCTCTCAGTCTTCTGTATTCATCTATCAGCAAGTGATTGTGCCTCTAGATTAAAAAAATCACACCCTGTGTGAAGGAAGCGGTGCCTTTGGGCCGGGGCTTAACTCATTTCAGTTCGTCCCTATTGGTGGTCTGAGTCCACTTACCAAATTTGTACTTGGTAGCATACTGCAAACTGGAATGATGGCTGTTTAAAGCCCAGCCAATGGGCAGACAGAGGGGGCGGGGCTTAAGTAATTACAGTTCGTCCCTATTGGTGGTTTTAGTCCATGTACAAAATTTGTACTCCGTAGCATGCTGCGAACTTGAGTTATGGCTGTTTAAAATCCCGTGCCAATGGGAAGACAGAGGGGGCGGGGCTGCAGCAATTCATGCTCGTCCCTATTGGTGGTCTAAGTCCACATACCGAATTTGAACTTGGTGGCATGCTGCAAACTGGAGTTATAGCTGTTTAAAATCCCGTGCTCTAAACGGGCGGACGGACATAACAGACGCTGGGGGTCCCTGGACCCCTCTTTGATAACCAGTGGCACGTGTGGCCAATGAGAGGAGAGATGGCATAGGCAAGCTCCAAGTTCGTGTGTGTGTGTGTGTGTGTGTGCGTGCGTGTGTTTGTATGTGTTGCTTCTTTGCCGTGCTCATCCCGTGCTCATACGCCGTGCTGATACGGACATACGGACAAAGTCAAGTGTAGAGCGGTTGGCACCGCTAAAAACAAATCCCAAAATCTCTTACCAATCTGGTTTCTGTTTGGCGAGTAGAATGCATTCACTACGGCAGCACCAATGATCCACCTTAGAGAACATTGAAAAAATTAATTAAAAACAGATCAAAGACCAGATTTTGTTTTGTTACAGGACGTCGTGGTGTGAGTCTGAACTTCACGCAGTGAATATACTTATGTGTAATGGTGTGATGATAGCCAATGATAGACAGCATAGAAATATTTAGACTTTGTTTACAGTAAGGACTTGGCATGAGCCTGGACTGCATGCAGTGAATAGAGTTATGTAGGGTTCGATTTCAAAAAACTAAACAAAGGGGGGTATTCTCTCAACCACAAGCGGTATATACTGCTTTGTACGAAAAATTTGAATAATTTGAAAATAGATTATCTACAACCTCACAACGCGTCACGATGCAACATGTGAGCTTGTAGATCTGCTCATTTTGTATTTGTATTTTTAGCTCGCCACAAAATAGGGATGCCAGGGTCAAAAAAAGGGTCGTATTTAATTCAAAAGCAGGAATAAAACATGTCGATAAAAATGAAGGAGCAAACCCTGGAGTTGTGTGCCATGTACGCAGCCTGCTGGCCTGGCATGGCGGTATGAGGGTGGGGCTTATAGATTCCTGTGGCATAATACAGGCTGAAGGGCTGGATGTACAGGAAGCGCTTACTTACAAGTCAGGGTCAACCGGCTCTCTGAGCTTCTTCAAGCTCTTGTGCGCCTCAGCCTCAAGGTTCTCAAGGGTGTTCTCAAAATAGTTATCCTCACTAAAATTTAGCTGAAATGAGAGACATTGAAAACACGATCAAGGACTACAAACAATGCATCTCTCATGTAGAGTGTTTCGTTGTGCGTTTAGGACAAGTGAGAAACTGAGTCCTTACTTACATGGGCATACTCTTGGTCAAGTTTCTGATTGTTGTCCTCTAAAATATGGTCTGGATAGCCTATATGCTCCTTAATGGCCATTGCCTGCAAGACATACAGTATCGATCATGGTTCAAAGTAAGTATAAAAATGATAATCCTCTCTTAACCACTTAAGCGCAATATAATTTGTTGCATGACTACAGTAAGTGCACTAAGTTAAGTACGCATATATTTTTCAGCAGGTTGAAAGTAATGTTCACAGTGCAAAAAGAGATTCGACATGCTATGAATAATTATTTATTTCTTTCCCTCCATTTACGTTCAATAACTAAAAGCTGCACAATAGGCACAATTTACATAAATAAATAAGCAATGATTTGCAACACAAGAGCCAAATTTAAAATATCATGTAAATGTTCTCTTTGTTCAGGTATCCCAAGTTCCTTGTGTTCAAAATACCATATTCCATACCTTCTCTCTTGCCTTCTCCTTAGACAGAGTGTCCATCCAGCTCAACTCCTCCAGGGTTTCCACATACGCTTCCTGGATCTTACTGATGAGGTCACTGACCTGTACACATGAAATTAGATTTGAGTAGACATGATATTCCAATCAATACACAACCACAAAAACTCTTAACTCCAATCAGCACTGATTGGTTTGATGTCTCGTGTGAGGGCTTTGTTTAAATGTTTGCCATACCTAGGTCTGAGACAATTGTTACACAATCGCCTGATCACAATTATTTGAGCTAATTGCAATTATTTTGCACAATCCTCAGAATAATTTCCTTGACCTCAATCATCAATGATGAATGCATTTATTAAGGAGTCACAGAGATTTCATAACAACCAGGCACTCAAACTAAGGTAGGGAGGCACAGCTGGCTCCTCATTTGTCTTTCAAGGCTGAGAAAGGTTTTCTACTGACTGTTCTGCAACTTTAAATGGAGGGCTTAATAGGGATTTGATAAGTGAATTCTCTGACACTCACCATGCGCTTACTTTCTCCAGCAAAGGTCTCGCGCACATACAGAGCCCCAACGGCGTTCTCCATGCTGTTCTGGACGTAACGCACGCAATCACGCCACCGAGCCTCCTCCACTGTGGTCCCATATAGAGACTGACACACACACACACACACACACACACACACACACACACACACACACACACACACACACACACACACACACACACACACACACACACACAGTAAGTAATGTAATTTATTAGGCACTGGTTCTCAAAGTTGGGTCCTAAGGGGGTCCCCAGCTAAATGAGGAACAGTTTAAACACTTTACCCTATTTCCTTTCCTGCTATTTGAAAGTAGGCGATCTACAAGTGCCGTGAGCTTGTAAACAAACCCTCTCTTATGGGGGTCCCTGGAACAGAATCTTTACAAATGGGCATCCGCATACATAACAATTTGGGGGTCCTGGACATGAAAATGTTTGAAACTCACTGTTTTAAGGTACCTCAATTTAAAGAGTGCTTTCTTCCATGGTTACTTTCTTACCTTTCTGTACTGAGCTCTGGCGTCTTTGAAACGACGGCTCAGACTGTTGACCCGATCCATGATAAGCTGCCATGTGAGGTAGTTTTGCATAGTTCTGGAAGCATAAAGGTGAATCTACTGGTCATGCTACAGAACCCATACAACATATATTCGTGGCTGTCAGGTGGAAAACTTGTACGTCCTAAACCGTTAATTTTCAGGAAATGGAAAAAATAACCTGTGTTCCAATGGATCCAATCAATGTAGTTATTATTTAGTCACACTTGTACTTTTAATTGGTTAAATATTTATTAATCTCTCAAAACATATTCTAATCTAAAGAATCTAAGTAGGGCATTCTGAAAAAACGTATGGAGATACAAGGCTTGTGCCCGACAGCAACGATATATAATAATAATAATATACAATGATCATTTAATAGTGTTATATGAACTCTGTCTTTTTTACAGGCTGACCTGACGCTATGTCTGGGGAGAACTTGGTTCATTTTCTCCAGGTAGGGAGAGCTGTAGACCACCACATCCTCCTCCCGCTGGACTTCAACAGACACGCTGGACATGACGCCTCGTACAAACCGTGTCCAGTTAAAACCCTGTAGACCAAAATAGGGATACCAGGGGTTAACATGCATTTTTTAACTCAATTGTGATATTGTCAAACATAAATATCAAACATGTCAGACAGTCTACATCTCTGCAATTCCCAAAAGGAACTGCATGTATTTAATTCAGTCTGACCATGAAGCAGGGATAAATCATATCCCCACTGGCCATAAAAATGTAATGATCACAGGGGGGATATCAGCTGAGTGGGTAGAGAGGCCACCTGGGAAACAGAAGGTCCCTGGTTGGTGTCCCGGCCCCGGTCTACGTGTCAAAGTGTCCCTGAGCAAGACACTTAACCCCTAACTGCTCCCGAGGCAGTACTCCCCTAGCGTCCACTGCTCCTGATACTTAATAAGAAAGGAGTGTGGACCAAATTATTATCAAATCTAAAGCAGATGCATGGTCCCCCCCCATCCTCCCCAGCAAATCCAACCATGTGTTTATTCAGGACAGGTTTGTTGTTCACGGTTACGTTTAGAGCAACACTCAGCTGTCCCACGGTCGTATATCCTTTCACACCCAAGAAACTGTCAGTGCAACCCGGTGATGGAACAAGTACTCAATACCACGATATAAAAATACTCTGTTACAAGTAAAAGTACAAAAGTATTGGCATTAAAATATACTTAACCACATAAACCCTATACGGTGTCTAGCGGAGTCCATCAGGGCTCTAAACGAGTGTCTTTTCAGTTTTCGCTTATTATTATTATTAAATATCTTCGAAAATAGCAGATCAATAGCTTGTCGATCTGCTATTTTCAGCGAAAGTCTTCCCAGACTACGGATGCTGGGGATTGGGTTTAAGTGGTTAAAGTACTTAAGTAAAAGTAAAAAGCCCATCTACAAGCTCACAACTCGAAGGGATGTGAGCATTCAAACAGATCAAGTGAAACATACAGCTTAAGTGGTTAACGTATGTTTTGTAATAATAACCTAAATCTGTAAAGTAACTAGTTAACATAGCTGTCAAATCATTTTAGTGGAGTAAAAAGTACAATATTTGCCTCAAAGGTTTAGGAGTACAAGTATGCAAGTATTGAAATATGGAGATACTCATGTTAAGTAAAAAAAAAAAAAAAACTTAAAATTGTACTTAAGTACAGTACTTGAGAAAATGTACTTCCACCACTGTCCCACAGTCATATATCCATTCACACTCAAGAAACCGTCAGTACAACCACAGCTTTATGTGATGTACTGAACTATTTCTCGAGGTGATGGAGGTTAACCACTTACATTTTATATACTTTGTTGACTGGGGTCCCACAGGGCTCTACAGTATACTAGGTCTGCTCCTTTTTTCCCTCTACACCAAATCTCTTCGGCCGAAATATCCGAACTACGCGCCAAATTGTGAGCTTGTAGATCTACTATTTTCACTGAATATTCTCCTAGTAGTTAATTGCCTTGCTCAAAGGCATTTCAGCCATAATCGTCTCCACCAGGCCGGACGGCTGCAGGCCAGAGACTAGCACACTTTTCTAGTTGTTTATGGCAATAATATTTCACAGACATTCCATGAATTTGAGCTAATGACCTTCCGGCCTCTAGACTGTTGGCAGTTTAATAAATTAGAATTTGCACTCATGGTCCATTGAATTTGAGGGCTAGAAGCAAGCACACTTACATTAAAACCAAACGTATCCTGCAGCTCAGTGAGTGTCATCTTGTTGTAGAGAATGGTGACATCCTGACGCTCTTCTGCCGGGGATGTAGCCTGTTAGGAAACAGAATAAGAACAAATGTATACTTCGTCACACACCACTTTTGACAAATGTCACTCGCGAAAAGAATTACATTTCCTGTTGTGCCTGATACTCACGTTGGCAATGTCTGTCTCCAGCTCCAGCACCTGCATCATTTCCTCCCAAACACCGTCATCATCCTGAGTTAGGTTCCTGTCCTCACGGACTATTTTGGCTATGGAGACCATGAAATGCAGGTAGGCCTCTCGTACCTGATACAGAAGATACAGGTGGGGGGAGAAAATTATCAACTTAAGCTCCATGTCGAACGACAAATACCGAAAATACAAGCTTGTAGATCAACTATTTCATCTAATGACATTCCAAAATAGGTTGCCAGGTTGTAAGTGGTCCATATAGTTGTTGTTTACCTTTCTCTGCTTACTGAAAGGTCTGGGGAAATCTAAATTCAATGGGTTGGACACTGGAGAAAACCACCGGTAACAAACCTACGCCCACTGCTTAAAAAAGCATTACTGGTACCATCCCAATATGAAGGACCGCCCCAACATTTTTGCATTGATTCTGTTATTTTCTTTAGGCTAATTTCCAAATTGTTTTTACACAGTTTTAGTCCTTTCACTGTATCAGTAGGCGGGGCCTTGCGCGGCCTTATCCCTTATGTCTAAAATTATCTTATCAGGCATTTTTTATTTAAATCAAATTTAAAACAGAAAATAGCTCACCATGCATCGATGTAGATCGGCTATTTTCACTATTAAAATGTTTTTCAAAATAAGTTAAAAAAAAAGTCTAATAAGAGAGGGATAAGGCAAAGAAGAACCTAGTTGTTTTTTCTGTTGTTTTTTTTACACCAAAATCATGTTAGCAGCACAACATTGGATGCATCATCACCCTTTTGTAGTTTCCATCGTTGAAGTAATAGTCTCTGGATGGCATCCCGAGTCCTGGCTGGTCAATCTGATGATAATGAGGAATAAACAAAGTATAACTTGGATTATGTAAAAATACATTCCTGATGAAGATCCTTATGTGATCGAAACGTTGAATAAGCAATAAACAGTGGAGCTTATTTTGCCAGTGTACGGACAGGTGTTTTTCTGTAAAGTTGTTTCTAAAGTGTATTTGCCTATTTGGGCTTGCTTCCACAAATTAATATTTAGGCCTACTTGGCCACAGAGATTTTTCTTTGAAAATAGCAGATGTAAATATAGGTTCAAAGTGTTCATGTGGCCTATATTTGCTTTTAGGCTTGTTTTCATAGACCTGGTTGCTTATTTATCTCGCAGAATCTTGCAACACTGATTTGTATGTAGGCCTGTTGCTGTTTGTCCTGCCCCTGGGCACTTTGGATGTGCGTGCACTATCCTTTCAATAACTTGGATTATGATGACCACCCTGTTGTAATGAGTGTCTTTTGCTGCAGACATTGCGTAAGCTCCATGTGTTGTCCAAACTCCTTACGTAAATGACATGGCGAAGGGAGTCCCTGTCATCCGTCCACACATACACTTCCAGCATAGCCTTCTTGTTAAAGCGAGCGGTGAGCGTCGCCAGTGTGTCCTCAAGGCTCCACTCTGCCCCTGTGATAAGATAACAGGTAGAAATTATCTCTTAATTTAGACACAGCGGCCTAAGATTACAGACCTGCTGGCCAACGTACAGGGTCTCATAAAAAAAACTAACCGCCTCTCGTGGAAGTAAACACGGTGCACACAAAGCAGGATATAGGCTACTCATGAATCTGTGTGCGCAGATGCCAGTTGTGCATGGTTAATTCTGTTTCAGCCACCGTCCTCAACTACATTTAATTACAGAGGCAAGAGCTTGGCTAAGAGCAGAGTGGTCTATTTAAGAGACCAGTCACAGGCCTGATTGAGAACCCGCTACTCTCTACCCCACTCCAATGGTGGACAGTAACGACGTATATTTACTTATAGGCTATAAGTACATTGTTTGAGTATCTGTTCTTCACTCTACTTCATTTGTATTTTTTGGATACTTATGACTTTCTCTCCACTACACTCCATTTCAAAGACAATAATGTACTTTTGACTGCACTACATTTCTAGGGGAAAAGTAGCCTACATTACACACTTAAGCCCTATTTCAAAGCACATTGCAATGCGAGGCGTTTTGAAGATGAGCATTTTCACTATTATTGATCAATATCTTTTGAAAAAATTGAATTATTTTTAGAAAATGTCTAAATGTTACAGCAATTCATTGATACTAAAAAGTAAATGTACTTTGTAATTTATGCTTTTGAATACTTATGTAGAAAGCAAGTAGGCTGGTCAACTGTGTAACTTTTAGCCAATATATACAGGATATACATATATATACATATATGTTTGTATATAAACATTTTAGCCGTTAATTCCCACTATATAAACAGGGTTCCCACGGTCATGTTGCTGCTGGAAATATTTTGTAATAAAAAAAACTGTTTTCCAGGCCTGGAAAAAGTTTGGAATTAATGAAATGTTTTGGAAAATGTTTGTATATAATTTACATTGCATTTGGCTATTGATTTTATTCATAAAAGACATGTCCCAAAACATGTCTAGCATTACGTGAAATACTTGTGGCCTAATGTATACAGGACTTCACGTGACAAAAATAATAGATCTACAAGCTAATAACACCTTGCACTGATACTCAGGGGTGTAGTGGAGGGGGGACGCGGGGGAGCGGCGCTCCCTCACTTCTCTAAATGCTGAAATAAATATTATTATTTTTGTATGAAAATTGTATGATTTTTATTTCAGAGCTCCCCCACTTCCAAAATTAGCACTACAACACTGCTGATACTTTGTTAACTTGTAGATCTGTTCTTTTTGTCACGTGACTCCTTCGCTCGAGTCTGTCTAGGTGCATTTTTAGCACACATGTGTAAGAGCCTCATTAATGCACCATATGATTGCTATAGGCCTGGAAATGTGGGTAAAATACTTTGTAAAAGTTATGGAAAAGTTTTGAAAGTTCTGTGCTCGTTGTGAGCTCGTAGTGATCTCTTCATCAATCAATTATCAGAGAGGGGAGGGGGGGAGAGGGCATGTTGCAACACTTGCATAGTTTCCCTTTAACTCGAGCACAAATTTGACAGAGAAACTTTCACTTGTAGTCGAGTAATGTTTGACAAGGAGTATCCATACTTTGGCTCAAGTACCAGGGTTGAGTACTGTCAAAGTAATTCTGAAATAAGTATCATTTAAGAAAACTCATAGATTTGTGTGTTTGTGTTTTTGTATCCATTAGAACAGCTAATGTGTAGCTATAGCAGAGAACATTGTTCTTGTTGAGACATGTACCTTTGACCATGTAGGCACCCATTGGTGTGTAGATCAATATCTTCCCCAGCTGCGGTTGTGTGAGCCAACGCCTTACCCTGAAGGTGTGTTTGTTGGTATTTAAGTTGAGGTCAGTCTTGACATGCGCTGAGTCAGACAGCGTGTCCCATTTGAATACTTTTAAATCTCTCATACTTTAAGATCTGAGTTGTTGTCTCTGCCTCATTACTTTGTCCCCACTCACTAACACCTGTCTGCTGGACTGAAGAACAGACCAGGGCTTATGAGCTAATATAAACAACACGTACTGTAGATAGATGTTCATGTGAGTGAGTGAGTGAGCAACAGGCACCCTCTGTCTGTCACTTTGTTTATGTTTTGGTGACTGTTTTGTTTTTCTGTGTTACCTGTAGTGGTGTTCCAGTCTTCTGTGGCAATAGGCCAGTTTCCGACACTATCAATGAGCTTCAGAAGGGGCTGGGAGTCGCGCTCTTCTATGAGGCCTGCCGGTGAAAACAACGCCAATCAAACTCAACACATGTAAGAACACACTACAGTTTCTCTGACATTGAAGCGATGAGACATTATGCTCTATATCAGTGGTTCACACACATTTTCTTGTCAAGGACCCTCATATTGATATGTATTTAGTTGCAGAACCCCCTCAAGGACCCCTGAAGGTCCACAGACCCCACTTTGAGAACCAGTGCTCTATATAATCTGTTGCCTCATACAGAAGACACACGTCATTAACAGCTGGCATTTGAATGAGACTTACTCTCATTCATGCAGGAGCTGTACAGTGTTTTAGCCTTCTTGATGGCATCCCTGTCCTGGTTGTTCTCCATCTCAAGGACTCCTGCAAAAAGAAAAATGTTAGTAATATTTTTTTGGCAGAAGAGTGCTTTGGGTGTTTTCCCATTTGTTGAACTTTTGGGTTCTCTACAAAGAGAACCATCATCACACATTTGAACTTCCGAGCACTCCAGACCAATTCTGTCTTTTTAAACAATATACAGACTTGCTAGAAAGAAAGTGAAACTCCTAATTAACACTGCAACTGATTACGTTATACAGGTTGCACAAGCTCACAATCTATCCATGGAACTCCACATAATACAAAGTACAGCCCACAAAGTTTAAATCCTTGACCCTGATAAGCCTGATTTGAACTTTGTTATACGGACGACAGTGATATGTTCCGTAAATAACCAATGTATAAGCTCGCAACAAGTTGCGCATGCAACACATTGTGAGTGTTGTGAGCATTGTGAGCTTGTAGATCTGCTATTTTCAGCACCATTTAACGAAGTGGCATAAATTAGGCAACAAACGGAACAGCAGAAACAATGCTGGCATGACTGACCTTTGAGGACAATCTCCAGCTTGTCCCGCAGAATGTCAAAGACACTGTGACGGGAACTGGTCTCTGGGATGACATGGTGCTCCAGCCAACCCCCGCAAGCATACTGGTAGAAGTTCTCACAAGGCTTCACTGATGCGTCCATGTTCTGCAGGAGCCGCGCAGCTTTGGGGGGTGAGGAAAGAGTGAGGCCAACCATTATGCAGTTAGAATGCTGTAGTTTTTTTTACTTCTTTATAAACAAAAACAGATGGTCAGAAGTGCATTCAATTGAAAGAGGGAGAAAGCAAAGAAGTCCCATGTTACCTGCTGTAACACACTCCGCTGTTGTGCACACGTTGTTGATGTTGGAATGATGGTGCTGGCCTGGAAATGCCAAAGTCAACAGTTAACGGAGCACGTGTCCACTGTCCTAGGATTAACAAACACTTCCACCAGTCCTAGTCTCAGAGGTTGGGTTATGTTCGGTGTGTTTTGGATGTATTTGGTATACTAAACAGGAAAACAGGAAATGTCCTTAAAAGCAGGGATTCCCCTGAGTTGTCTGACAATGCTGAATAGGCAGCAGTGTAGGAGTTAAAAGAGATGTCCCCAACCAGTTCTAACATGACAGGCACCTGGCACCTGCCACCTTGCTTCAAACACCTAGAGGGTAGTAAAGCTCATTCCAAGCTATCCTTTCAACATCTGTCATTGGACGCACTTTGGTATTGACTCTAGGCTGGTTGGATGCTTGACTTCCTCTCCAACAAAACCTGAGTGCATGTCAGGTGACCTCTCTTTTTATACAGGTTCATGGGGTGTGTTCGCTCGCCACTCCTTTATATTCTGTGTACAGATGACTGTCTGAGACAGTTTGAGAAGTGATATATTCTGAAGTTTGCAGATAACTCAGTTATAGTCAGTCTCCTTCATGATGATGCATCACTCGTGGTCCTGTGGTTGATTACTTTTTAAACTGGTGCAAAAACTCATTCCTTCAACTCAATCTATCAAAAAGACATGTTTGACAACAGACACCATGCTCATCCATCCCACTCAGAGCACCATCATTGATGTTCAAGAGGTGGGAACCTGTTGTCAGTTAAAATACCTTTCAATCATTTAGAGCAATCTCACTTTTAAATCTAACACTGAAAGTTTGCTGGAGAAATCATCAACTGCTTTTCTGCCTAAGGAAACTTTCCAAGTTCATACATACTGTAGAATCAATTTGATGACTTTCTCTAATCTGTTGGTATGGCGGCCTAAACATGAAATCCAAAAACGCACTGGCTAAAATAGTGAACACTAGTGGCAAAATCATACATGTCTGTCCAGCAGAGTAGCATGTCAACAGTCAAGTGGTTTGATTGATTTACTGAATACTTTATTAACAAGTTTGAAAACGGTACCGTAGTAAATTAAAAATTAAAAGAAACTGGATATTACACAAAAGGATAACAAAAAAAGCCCTGGGGGGCTTTTTTCCATTGTTGTCCATTATACTCAATTCATCATCATGACATGCAGTACATTACAAATCAGCAGCAACACTAAAAGTAAGAATAGATATATCTACAAAAAGGGGAGGGGGGTCAGAGGATGCCACTCATACTGACTGCACCCACCCTTGTCATTAGGACTTTCAATCCCTGCCCTTTTAAACAGGAGTTTCAGTCCCTACTGCTTGTCCATCATGAGTAGATAGGCTTAATTGTAAGATGATTTCTGTTACAGTATATAGTTTACGCTGGCCGGTGATTTTGTTGATGTATTTTTTTTTTTAACGCTATGCATACTTTATATTGTTCTTATTGCTGTTATGATGATTACGCTTGTTCATTGATGCAGCACTGCTGAGTCTGTGCTACTCTAATGGGATTTCACGTTAGTTTTTATGTTGGACTCTATGCTGCATAACCAATTGCTCTTCTGGGATAAATAAAGTTGCAAGTTGAAGTTGTTTATCAGCATTTAAGAGGACAGACAGAGGCAGTACTTACCTCCACCTGAGGAGCCCCTTGATGCACCTGGCCTGTTAGATTGCTCTGTATTGGGATGGAAGAGATCGGAATAAAAGTCCATTCACACAGCATCAGCTACCAGCTACCTACAGTACCAGCATTTATGTTTTTTTGTCTATATCTCTGTCTATACAGTATATAAGGAAGAAAAAGTTCTTAAATTATGGCAAATGTGCAATATTCAGATCGGAAGCTAAACATTTTGATCAGTTCAAATGTGCATGCTCAGACTTATATTATATTATATTTTATTAAATTATATTGTATTAGTCTACTATAGAAGGCATTTAAAGTAACCTAAATATTCACAAGGACAACAATAAATCGGAGAGGTCTTTTGGGGGTAAAAAACACGTAGCAATGTTATGACACACAACCTCCTCAACAGTAAATTAACCTGGGCCTACCTTTCACAACAGATGTATACAGGACTATGAGTCCGGCCAGGGCACAGCTGACCACCAACAGCAGCACAGACAGACTGATCTCAGCAACGGTCCAACGGCACTTCCCAGGTTTAGTTGATTTTTCCATGATGTCCGTTTGACTTTCGGATTTTCCCATTCTCCTCTGGAACAAGTCACTGTGGAGTGAGATGGTCCACACAGGTCCAGCCAGGCAGGGAGCTGGAGCACTGGTGTGTGTGGTGTGCTGTGCAGTGCGATGCAATGTTGTTGTGCCAAATGACCTGGAATTGAGTGAGCGCATTGAGTGCACGGTAAATAAACACCTAGAGTACAAGTAGTTACATAGCCTACACGGTAAAGAGTTGTTAGAATAGCTTATCTTGTGTGGATAATCCTTTACTTCTCCAACAACAGGGCAATACTGTAGGTCATAATTTAAGCCTTAATTTATATGTCGCAGCATGACGGTGTCGCGCACTGAAAATAGCCGATCTACTTGCTGGATGCCAGACATTGGCAGTTTGTAGACCGGCTATTTTGGTGTGAGACACCGTCATACGGCAGGGCCTAAACTAGGCAATAGAGTCACTGGGATGGCACACGTGTTTGCGGGACAGAAAGTCAATCAATCAATGCATATGACTGATCTGAGGAGATGATTTGTTCTTGGTCACTGAGCCACATCTGCTGTGGATGATGGGACACAACCTCATTGTGAAGGACTTTACCGAGTGTGACATTTACTCAGGAAATAATAGGCATGGCCTAATAGAGTAAATCGACCGTTATATTGTCTCACGAGACCATCATTATCATTTTTTGAAATATTTGTGCGAAGGAATTGAACACAATTCCCCCACCCACTCCAGGCCCGGACGCCCTAAACCCTACATCAAGAGCGCCATTATCTTCCCATAATTACTACTTAGGTGTGAACAATATTGCAAATGAGCATTTGTGCAGGAATAAAAAAACACAATCACCCATGGCAACACTTATGTGCATCCATTCACTCCCAGCACCTGTTTCTCCATAAGCAGCATCTATTGCCCTGTCATTAGGCCTGACAGAGGACAGGCTGTAAATCAGAGGTTCGTGCTTCTGTGGCCCATTAGCTGTTCCTGATGAATACTCATGGGCACATCATGTCTAGCACTGCCATGATGGACAGGGTGCACATAGATTCACTGCCATGCCCAGCTTCATGTTGGCAGAACAGAAACTTTCTTTGCAGCATCATCTTTTGTTGATAGTTTGTGTTGAACATTCTTTATGGGAAATTGTGACACATTTACACTGACGCACCAACGCTGAAAAAATCAATTAGTCATTGTGACTGACAATGACTATAAAAGACAGTGACAATGACTAATTGTTGAGACATGATTTGGGATATTAGATTGGCTGTGGTATTCTCGATTTGATGCTTAGCATAGATGGTTATTATTTCTTACCACATATAAAGTGTTATCATATGATATCACATGTGCTGTTTTTCTTTCACATGTGACCATTTATGCTGTCATTTGTTGACTGGGGTTCATGCCACGATCCTGCACAGTCACTCTGGATAAGAGTGTGTGCTACATGCCTAAATTGTAAATCGTAGATTGTAATCACATGTTTAAATGTTCCCATATGACTTTTTTCCCTTTCCCCCCTCTCTCTCTCTCTCTCTCTCTCTCTCTGACACAGCATGTGTGGTTTTAAATTCATGACATTACGGTGCGAAAAATATATTATGCCAGAAGTCATGAAATAAAGTCATGATGTCATCTAATGGAATAATGATTTGTGTGTTGAAACAAAAATACTTTGATTGAAAATAAGATAAAAGATAAAATAAGAGTTTTCATGTGACTTAACGTTTTCCATTTTCTAGGTAGGATTACTTGTGATTGGTATATGCATTTGGTATTGATCAAATCATATGATCTCATTCATTTACTGAAGCTGCTGGCCATATTGTATTAACATCTGTATGATACTGATGATATAGTATGATATGAGCAGTACTGCCAATATGTGCTTAGTTTGGCCTCTGAGTCTGCTTCGACTTTGAAAATGTTGTTTGGGACCACAGATCAACTAAAATAAATGGAACTTAGAGACACACTTTCAACGGAAGTAAATTCTATATAGAGACTACACTTTCAACTGAATTAAATGGAGACTACAGCTTCAAACTACAACTTTCTCATCTTATTATCGAGTTCCCAGTGCTTGAAAATGTAATGCCCTACAAGGCTAAGCTTACCTTTTTCCGTTGATGCTGGAAGTCCCTGAGCTGTCCCCCACAGCGCGCTAATATCCCAGACACCCCTACTGAGCTTCCACTCAGAGCTGGTGTGTGGAGAAATGAGACTGTGCTGCCGGATAAAGGAGAGAATAACCTCTCAGCTGGGCGGCTTGTGGAACGACTGAGGCAAGAGAGTGAGAGGAGGTAGAGAGAGAGAGTGGGGGGAGAGGGACAGAGAGAGGGGGGGAGAGAGAGAAAGAGAGGGAGAAGAGGAGAGAGAGGGAGAAGAGGTAAGAGAGGGGAAGAGACAGAGGGAGAAGAGGAGAGGTTGGAAGGGAGGAAAATGGGAAACGATAGTATCAGGCTGACAACCTGATTGATTGTGAATATAAGATAGTCATTATAAAAAAGAATGGTGTGTGTGTGTGTGTGTGTGTGTGTGTGTGTGTGTGTGTGTGTGTGTGTGTGGGGGGGGGGGGGGGGTGATGGATAATGGTATAGTGAGTTATATTGGGTGGGCTAAAATGTCAGAGTTCAAGAGACTATAGGATGGTTGGCTGTAAACATCACTTTGCTTTATTTTCACTATTGACAGATCCAGATCCTGTGATGCTTAAATGTACAGTTCCTGGAAGATCTGTGTAAGTTCTCAGAAACGAATGAGATAAAACAAACAAAGTGGGTAGGATTTCAGAGGGTAATAAAACAGTATTTCTGTGTATTTGTCTTGGGAATGGGGAACCAGAAAGTACTATGCAGCAGCAAAATCCAGAGAGTTAATCTAAAACAAATGGATCCTCACGGGTTCATTCTTGCATTTGCAGAGTTAAATTAACACTCTGGATTTTGCAATGCATATGGCATTGTATGCCCTCGGGGACTGATTTAATTAAAGCAAACAGTTTATTGAAATTGACGTAACAACAAAACAATTCCCAGGGAACAGTTAGCCAGGGAATGAAACTGATACTCACCACAAGTTTGGGAAACATTGTAGAATAACATCTAGTGGCCCGTCGTCGGTAGCTTATCGGGCAGTGCATCGACCACATAATCGCAATATCCATTGTGGCAGGAGATCTGGGTGGTTATGTCTTTCAACTTCTTTGACCTCGCTTTCTCATATTTCTATACCCTCCTGTCTATTGGCCTGTAGCACAAACCTGCCCAAAGACAATGTAACAAACAAACAAACCAATCAACACAAAAAACACATTCTTGAGCTACACAGTAACCAGGGTAAAGACTTAACATCACCGTTCTTTTTATACGTATAGAACAGTGGTTCTCAAAGTGGGATCCATGCAGGGACCTTGAGGGGGTTCCCGGAAAATTAGCTAACATAGCATCAGTCTAACCACTTTAAACCATACATTGGCTTTCTGCTATTTGTGGCATTTGAACACAAATCTTGTATGGGGGTCCCCATACAAAAAATGGGAAAATGTTTGAGAACCACTTAACATAAATTATTTTTTTATACTTATAGAAGGATGTCAATCTAGGGAGGAGCTGTACTCTTGTGGCACTGCTGGTAGAGATATGAACCCTGGCCTGATGTCAGATTGAGATGGCACCGCTCCCAGGCACATTATCAGGCTGATTAACCACGCTAATTATCTAATCTTATGGAGAAAGCGGGACCCGCTGAAGGCTGGTTAAAATGCTCCTAGTCACGCAGTTGGCCGTGATGCTCAGGTGTTGTTGTTGAGTAATTTATGATGGGAGCTCATCTTCAAAGTAAACAATTTTGGAAGGGAGATATTATCATGCATCGCTATTATGTAAAAAGACCATCTTTATACACATGCACTGTTCACATATTCATTATTAGTTGAAATGAGCCATGCTGAATTTCATGGATGTGGTGACAACCTGAACCTGACCTCATACAAAACCTCATACAAAAACAACAATAAAATCTACAAAGATGCACTGACTGGGAAATTAAGGTTTGCAGAACCCAGCTCTATTTTACAGATGGGGTATTTTCACTATAAATGTGAAGCAAATCTTTCTGTCTCCACAATCAGTCATTTTTTAAAAGCTACCACCATTACCATATTTTATATGGATGATGGTTATGGTTTAGGAAAAATGAATAGATTTTTGATTGAGCTACAACAATTATCAGATAAAACATTTAGCCTACTGTACATGGTCAAATAAAAAGAAGAAAAAATTGGGCAAGAAATTGGGCAGTAAAAACATCATAATCAGATTTTTTTTGGTGACAATAACTGATCCACAACATCCACAATCTACAAGCTTGTAGATCTGCTATTTTCACAGAATGTTCACCCCAGAATAGGGACGCTACGCTACGGTTGATGTGGTTAAATGACCACTTCCATAACCACAGTGTTGCCTCAATCAGGGTAAGCTGAGCCACTAAGAATGTTAAGAGTCTGAAGCCTGAAGAGCATTTGTTTAACATGGGCCCCCTGAAACATAGGTCCTTCTGAGCTTTGACCTGATCTATTTGGTCATCTTCTGAAGTAAGATATGAAGTAAGAAAGGTCTGATCTGTGTTATTACTCGCACAGCCCCTGGCTTGAATGAAAGGGTGACTCGTGTCCTTTATCCTCAGGGGAAACACTGTATTTGAGCCATGTGCTCATAGAGGTCAGAATAGAGTGAGGAGAGCATGTGATCAATTGTCAGGTCCTGTCTCCAGTTCCCCACTGAACTTTCCACCATCCCACTGGGATGGTGGAAAGTCCACTATTGAAAATAGAAAGGAGTGACACAACTCTCACTGTCCAGTTATATTACGGTGTAGTACTGATGAAAAGGGTCCTTAAAGTCACTTTCATGGGGAAAGGGGAAACATTGTACCATTTCCTTTGCGGGAAAACGATTCTCCCTACACTCTTTTTTTTTTACCACCAATTCTATCAAATGTAATCTCTCATTTAAATCATATACTGTACCCATGGACCTCAGTTCCTTTTAGTGTTCTGAGTACTTTTTCCTTTTTATTAGAATTGTATCGCGTATGTTTTCTTAAATTTTCTTGTTTGAAAGCATAGAGCCAAGCTCTTGTTTTTATCTCAGCTTCTGTGTGTGTTCTCCACTCTCTGCTTCTGCACACTTGTTGCTCCATGTAATGTGATGTATCATGGTCACTGAAACAGAAACAGAAAACAAGCTGTTTATTGACATCATTTTGTCACGTTGCTAATACTTTTTGTTTGGTTCCAGAGTAGACTGTAAAGAGCTCAGTTATAGCAAGTCTACATAATGTTCATGGTATGGAATCTCAAATTTTATAATTGGAGAATTATTAGCTGCACTAAGTGAAAGGCTCGCGCTCACATAGGCCATAAATGAATTGCCTCTTGGTGATCGCAGGGTCTGAACAACAAGCCTGAAAGCTTTTTAATAAGGCTATTGTAGATGAATGCAACCTATTTGATGGAGAAGGTTGCACAACTTTGCTAAAAGCCTGTTCCAGACAACAAGACAAGTGCTTGGAAACAGTACTCTATCAGAACGGAGAAGGGAAATGGTTGTCTGAGCTGCAGTAGGCAACACTTATGAAAAAATAATTAAAATGAACAAAATTGACCCACATGACCCTTTTCGGGGCATGTCATAATTTAAAGGACCAAAATGGAAGCAAGCGTGAGCTTTTTTTGTGTTTTATCCTTTCGACAGATATGTACAAAACATCAATCATTCAATCAAGGCGAACAATCGTGAAAATAGCCCATCTTCAAGCTTGTAGATGACCTATTTTCAGCAAAGAGGTAGATAGTGTAGAGAGAAAAAAGGAGGGGGCCATATGTACCCCTGTGGGACCATGGTCAACGAAGTAGGCTACATAACAATTATAGGTTACACAATTGTTATGTACCCCTGTGGGACCATGGTCAACGAAGTAGGCTACATAACAATTATAGGTTACACAATTTGGACAACACACATTAATCAATTTCCAATAGGAGTAATCACAATTTCCTAGTTCCTGTCAGTTATATCCCCTGAGAAATATTGTTGGATTAAGCCTTCAACATGTTCAACCAGCCCAGCATATTTGGGCCCTCAACTGCATAACTTCAATTTGTATCATATAATTTGTGGATCCTTATTTTCTTTTTTAAGATTTATACAGTATATGACATTGCTTTATTGCTATGTTTTGTTTTGTTCAGATAGGTCACTGTAGAGAGGCAAGAAACCAAGGGCAGAGAGTGAGGAGAATATAGTCCACACACTGGATCTCCGCTGTCTCAGACGGCGGAGAAGCTGGAACCTTGGTGGTAATTTAATAAATGCACTATGGTAGCCAGTACTGTGTGGACTCTATATTTCTATTTTAAATGTGTTCTTATAGAATAATAGAATAGACAATAGAATAGAGAAACGTCACCACCAGACACCCCATGTGGATCCTATTTATATGTAATACCATTTTGCGACGTTGTTGGGATACCATGATACATCAAAGGAAATAAAAGTCAATTGTCCCCATTTTTAAATCAGAACATTATGCTTGTGTGTTCTTGATTAGGTAACGAGGGATGGCTGATCCCGGTAGAGCGGATGAAATAAGAGACAGGATCCTTTCTGGTCAGGGCTGGCTGACGAGGCCATCCCATCTGTCTGTTATGTCTATACAGCAGTGGTTCTCAAACTTTTTCATGTCAAGGACCCCCAAAATTATATGTATTTGGCCGCAGACCGCCATCTCAAAATATTCTGTTCCAGGGACCCCCAGAAGCAAAGATTTGAGCTACAAATGTTCGCTTAAAAAATATATAGATTCAACGGTTTGCACAAATTTTCACGATAAAAAAAAAAAAAACAGTTCTACAAGCTATGAGCTTGTATATCTGCTATTTTTGAATAGCCAAAGTATAAAATAGTAGTAAAAATCGAAAATGACACAGATGCGTTCCTGGGTTTAAATGGTTAAAGGAATACTAGAAAAAAAAATACTTTTTTCTATCAATTACCCCATGGAGAGTTTTTTGTTTTTGTCGCATTCCTGAACCAATAATCCAATATAGGCTGACACTGCTGTGGTAGGAAGGAGACCAATGCAAATTGCAAAACTATGTAAAAGAACAATATAAACTCCAAAACAACTCTCACAGTGTAATCACTAAGAGGCCTACTGATCATCCAGGTTCAAAGAGAATGTTTTAGATATAGTGTTACTCTGATTGGTCGCAATTAGTAAAATATTGGATTATTGCGACAAAAAAAGAACATCTCCACGTATTCAAGGCTTCATGTGGTGAGTAATTGGTAGAAATGTAGTCATTTTTTGGGTGAAGTATTCCTTTAACCAAATGGGAGGGAAACCTTTGTTAGTCCCACAGGGGAAATTCAATTTCAGCTGAAGGCTGCTCAGCTGGTCTTTATGAGTGCTGAGTGGAGCAGTTAAGTGTCTTGCTCAGGGACACTTTCTCACATGTATTGGGGACGGAATGCGAACCGGGGACCTTCTATCTCTCAGGCAGCCTCTCGACCCATTTAGCTATGGCCGAATGAACCCCAGCGTCCCCATTCTGAGCATGTCATATTAGGCAAACGTTCAGTGAAAACAGACGAACATTTAGTTAAAATAGCAGATCTGCAAACTAAGTACAACCAAGTACAGACCCCTGGGGGACCCCAGTCAACAAACTATATAGGGTTTAAGTGGATAATGGGCCACTCATCAGCCTTTAGGCACAGTGGCAAAATAAAAGCCCCAAGATGGGGTCCCATATTATCTCATGATGAATATATCTAAAAGCAAACATTATGATATTTGTCTTTGTCTCTCATTCATCATTGTACAGTAGATCAGGGGTTCCCAAACTATTCCATTCCAAGGACCCCCAAATAGCCCTTCTGGCTGCAGCAGCCCCCTATTGTGAAATGCTTAAAGAAAGATACAGAAATAGCAAAAATAGGAGCTCTACAAGCTGAACTATTTTTGCTTTTTCTTTACTTTAACAATTGTATTACTTATTTATTTGTATTGTATTGTATTAATACACTCATATACAAATTTATAATTTTATTTTTTTTCCCCTTCTTCTTCCTCTTCTGTTTCTTTTTCCATTTTCTTCACCTTTCCCTGGCGGCCCCTCTGGAGCCACAGTCTGCACTTTGAAAATCACTGCATTAGATCCCCAATCCACTCATACAAGACTCCTGAGCATGTGAATGAATGAAAGGAATTAAAGGAAATGTTATTATTGTGTTATGCATACGGTTATATGCCCAGTCCGCCTGAGCTAATAAATTAAGACACCACAAATTTGAAGAAGCCAGGGAAGTTATTTGAACACTGTCCTGCCTGTGAAGCACTTTGCACTGCAACCGTGTATGAAAAGTACTATACACAAATAAAGTGTATTATTATTATCATATTATTGTCAAAACATCAATGTTTCGGCAGCAAGTCTGCTGTCTTCAGGCCTAGTATATAATAGAGCCCTTGGGAATTCGGGGGAAAAAAAGGTTTAAGTGGTTAATCTTGACAGAAGCTTACTACTTTATATGTATTATTGAAAAATATAAATGAATAGATTACACAATCTTTCTTGCCTTCTTTTCCAGGCTTTCGGGATAAAGTTTGCAGACTTAAACACATTCCAGTCTTTGCTCATCTGAACAGAATTTCAGGGTTTTGTTGAGTGATTTAATGGAACAGTGACTCCCCTAAGTCATCATCATCATTTCAACTGCCCAAAAGAAAGCGGGGTTCAGTACTTTCCACTTCACCAAATCTCACAGTTCACACAGCCGGTTTTCCTCTGAAATATTTATGAATCGACCAACTTCAATAGCCAGAGGACGAATACCAGCTCTCAACTGTGCAACCAAAGGATCTTTGTTAAAGATAAATGAGATGTAACATATAATTCGGGGCCACAATTCTGTTTGATATTTGCATATGTCCTTAATTTTGGCTTTAACAGAACATAAGAACAGAGTTACCATTACAGCACAGTTTGTTCCAGTAGATATTATCCACTTTCTCAAAAATGTAGTAAGCCCTTTTGCCCATGGAGAACTGTGCGATATGTTGATAGTTGAGTATGGGTATGGGGAGAGGCCCACAGCTTCAGTGACGCTGTGGGCTTCTAGGGGTATTTTGTTTTGTTTTACTTTTGGTGTCTGTGCTTTGTTGATTGTGTTCTGTGTTTTAGTTTTGTTGTTTGTGTTTAAAGGGGGGGGGGGATTGCATGTGTATTCCCTTGGACACTGTGCTACGAAATATTATGTGCCACATTTCTTAATGTTACAATTATAAATCATAAAAGAGTATGGGGGAACACATGCATCGTAAAGTCGGGTACATGTAGAATAGCCAAGATCATAACATAGTTTCAGTTTGTTAATAACTGATCCAAAAAGCTTTCCCAGCAGTGTCAGCAAAGGACCCAAATTCCAACCTCACAAGTCATAAATGTATCAAGAAAGATATGTCCTAACATATCTAAAGCAACAGAGACAAAACTAATTGTTTGTGTACTTCCTTCCTTATCTTTCTTTCGGAAATGCGTTAATTGTGTTTTTCTCTGGTTTATTGCTAGTCTCCACTTACGACACCATAGACTAACCTCAATTAACATATTGACAGATTCCTTAATCACATAATTGCATGCATGATAAATTCCTAGGGAGAGAAAATAAGTAAGACATAATCTGCTTATTAGTGTGTCTCTTTCTCTCGCTCTCTCTCTCTCTCTCACACACACACACACGCACACACACGCACGCACGCACGCACGCACGCACGCACGCACGCACGCACACACACACACACACACACACACACACACACACACACACACTCATTCTGTGGTATTATGTTCCTTTTTCCCTCATAAAAATGCTCCCAACTATACAACATACAGTTTCATCATGGCAGAATGTACCAATGCCCGTATTGCATATTTTTCATTTTATGAACAGTATGCTTGGGGACTCAATCTCTATTACTGAACATTCACTTGACACTTAGGAGAGGATAACACTTCATTAATCTCCCAGGGGGAAGATTCAAGGTCTTACAGCAGCAAAGAGAAAGAAAGAGAGTAAAAAGGTGCACAATAATGAACAATAACTATAGCAATAAACTATACTCACATGGCAAGCGTGCACACACACGCACGTATACACACACACACACACACACACACACACACACACACACACACACACACACACACACACACACACACACACACACACACACACACACACACACACACACACACACACACACACACACACACACACACAAATACTCACATGCAATGTTTGTATACTGTACTCAGTCGCGAACATGCCCACGTACACAATGGCTGTTGGTACAAATGAACACCTGAACCGCTGTGTTTTTCACCTGGGGATAATGAGCCACTGGCTGAAGGTGCTCCTCTCTGTCACAGCTCACCATAGAGGGGGTGGGAGGGGCTGCTACTGTCCAGGATGCTCTTGACACTGTCCCTCTTCCTCCTCTCTGACACTACCACTTTTAGTAACCAGAAACAAGAAAAAGTAGTGTGTCCAGATCACATAGTTTAATACTGTACATATGTACCGCTCTATGGATATACACTGAAGATCATACATTTTTTTAAGCCTTTTTTTATGTATTATACTGTATATTATATTATACAGTACAATATATTGAAAAGATAAATGAATTATCTTCAATCAGTATTATTACATGTATTTGTTGTATTTTTTGTTTTTATTATCTTGCTATATAGTATTGTTCAACATTCAAGAAGTTTTATTTGTCACTGACTTATACATACAGACTTATAGCAAAATGTTATCTAGGACCGCAGATTGTGCTACATACAGTGTAATGAAAAAATATTAAAGCAAGAAAATAAAGAATAGGATAGAATGACAATAATAAAAAAGAATACGGTATATACAACTATACAGTGATAGGACTCTCTGTGGAACATGTCCCACCAACATTTTGCTCCTTGCAATTGTATGAGTAAGTGACAAATACGCCCTTCTTGATTCATGATTCTTGAATGATGTTTCTGGTTTGGAGTTGATAGAGTTAGTTGTAAACGTTGACCTATTAAATTAACACTGGGGATTTTGCAGTGCACTTCAGTGATGGATGACATGTACTGTAGTAAATATCATAAAATAAACATTCACACAAGCAGTGTAGCATATGACATCACAAAGGCATCCTTCCTATAATCTTCTTTGGGCATCTCTAGGAGGTACATCCATTATGTCATTAATTACAGTTTTGGTTGTGTGGAGCAGCTCCCAGCGTTACACCACTGCAGAGTTTTAACAATCCAGTTTCTAACTTTGGGAGAGTTGTTTATGCTGACAAAGGCCGATTGTGCCCTCTTTTAGGCAAGGTAAGGCAAGGCAAGTTTATTTGCATAGCACATTTAAACGACAAAGCAATTCAAAGTGCTTTACACAAAATATTAAACATTAAGACAGAGCATTAACAGAAAGAAAGAAATGCATTATAAAGGGCATTATATTATATGTATTATAAATTTGACTACAATCAAATAAGAGAATAAAATAATGATTTAAAAACCTCAGTAAAATGCAGCGACAAACAGAAAAGTCTTTGTTTTAAGAACTGAGAGTTGTAGCAGACCTGCAGTTTTCGGGGAGTTTGTTCCAGACATGCGGTTCATAAAAACTCAACGCCACTTCTCCATATTTAGTTCTGATTCTGTGGACATAAAGCAGACCTGTCCCAGACGACTTGAGAAGTCTGGATTGTTCATGATATAGCAGAAGATCATAAATGTATTTTGGCCTTAAACTATTCATTGCTTTATAAAGCAACAGTAGTATTTTAAAATCAGATCTTTGACAGGCAGGGAGTCAATGTAAAGATCTAAGAACTGGAATGATATGGTCCATTTTCTTGTTATTAGTAAGGACTTCAGCTGTTATTACCACTAGTCTGGCAACCCGGGAGGCAGCCCCGTAACCATGGCGACAGTGTTTTACACAAAAACGCTAATAAACAGCTGAGATTTGGTGATATCGAAAAAAGGGCTTCGCTGTTAGGTGCACATGGTAATGGTCAATGGCTGTGTGCAATTTCGGATCAATTGCTCGAGCAGTTTTGGCCTCACCAACCACCAACCATGACACCATGACAGAGGTTTGTCAAATTATAGGAGGATAACACTATATTTGAATATCCAATTCCATAACATCATGGTATTTACTGATCCCCAGGGGAGGGAAATTACATTTCTATACATTGGCTTAGATGAGTGCATGAGGGGAGCTGTTAAGGGTTAAGTGTCTTGCTCAGGGAGGGGTATTTCCACAGTGACACAGTGACCTTCCCATTCCCATCCATTATTCTTCCTATTTTTAATAATCTTTTTTTTTTTTTTAAGAAAATGTTTGATAAAATAAAAACAAAACAACGTTTCACCTACAATGGAGACGCTCAAAATATCGATGCCAGGTTGAAAGTGGTGAACTAGACCTGATTGAATCACACAAGTCTTTGTGTGAAAGCCTGGCTATTTAAACTGCATAGTGACAGTTAACCTCTGTGCTGAGGTATTTCACACCCACCATGTGACCTCTCCACCTGTCCCTCGGGTGCTGGCAGTCAGGACAGCGTTTTGGATGTACCCGGGTCTAATCCTCCTTATCTTAATGGCATCCACTGCTATCGCCAGAGCAGCAGGGACAATCGACCACTTCTGTCGCTTTATCAGCAGAACCACCTCACATACCCACCCTGACACCCACTCTGACACCCTCCCCCCCCTCCATCTGATGCCTTGGCTGATCTTTCCCTCTTCTATTATCTAATTTCAGCCTTTGCTTTGTCAGATTCTTATGAAATCAGCACTTCCTTTGCAGTTTTATTTCTAAAGACAAATGTTTTTTTCCTGATCTTTTTTTAAACCACTATAGACTTTGCTATAGACTTTGTTGTATATGTCAAATAGCAAAAATAGATGATCTACATGTTCACGGTGTCTCTCAACAACAAACATTTTGAGCTTTTAGAGCTGCTATTTTTGACGAATGTTTGGATATGACATGACCAAAATAGGGATGCTATAGGGTTTATTTGGTTAAGACCATAATATGCATGGCGTCTAGCCAGTTAAAAACACTTTATGTTACAGAATCTGCTGACATTGACATAGCCAGCCAACAATAAGAGAAAATAAGAGCTTAATTTGAGAAAATATACAGACATGCACCACACACAGGGTCAATGTATACATTGGCTATTGGTTTGTTTTCCTTTACTTTTCCATTCTGTAACAAATGGTTCTATGAACCCATATTCGCAGTGTGACAATGGCAACTTTACTCCAGAGGAACCGAGACAGACAATACAGGTCAGACAAAAAGAGAAAGAAATCGCGAGCCAGAGGCTATGAGGTAACACAGGCCTACATGCAGTACATGCTCTGTAAAAAACACTAACTCAGTCCTTGGGCGACTGCTCTCCTTTCAATTACATACAATTCAATTTTCAATTCAATACATACAGTATGTATACATTTCAACATAACAAGAGCACCGGGAAGAAGGAAAAAAATGCAGCTCCACTGACTTTTATTTTTTTCCACCTTTGGTTATATAACACAATAGTTGTCAAAGTGGGGTCCTTGAGGGGGATCCAGCGAGTCCCCAGCAAAATGATTTCACAGGCTATAGAAGTTACCTACAATAACAAGTATATGTAGTCTCGTGTAGCCAGACAACTATTCCACAATCTCTGAATGCTATATAGAGTCTGGAACTACAACTCCCAAAATCCGAGAGAGGAAACTGGCACTTCCGTTCACGAAAAATATATTTTAAAATATCTTTACATTTTACTTTTTAATTTCCATTTCTGCTAAGCAGCAAGCTAAATACACTTAGATGATTTGTATTTATATTAGGATAAATTTGCGCGACTGTAAAGACGAAATGGAAATGGAGAGAAGGCTCCACATCCGGTTTATATTCTAATCATTATCAGAGCTTCTGAGTCCCAGACTGTGTGCCGGAAACATTTGAAAATTGTGGGAAGCAACAGTCTGGTAACGCGACTAAGTATATGTATAAGAATGATTTTTCAGATCATAGGTTTCACTCTCTCGACTGTTATCTCCCTGCCTCTGCCTGTAGTATCACAGTTGTAGAATTCTGTACTAAATCTAATCTAACAGCAACAATCTTCTTTTATGGAGTTTCCTGGCACAAAGCATTTCCAAATGGGGCTCTGTGGCCTAATACAAATCAATTTGGGGGTCCTTGACATGATAATGTTTGAGAACCACCGATATAATTATGCACATATCAAATGCTGGCTGCAATCTCCAAAGGCAGCCAGACAGATTTCAGTATACAGACATATTTATCTGACCCAAGGCTACATGACTACTGTTTCTCCTTACACAATTGTTTGCCACATGAACCCTATAGTGTCCCTATTCTGGGGAGAACATTTGGCAAAAATAGCTGATCTACAAGCTCACAACACGATGCAAGATTGTAGATACCCTATTTTCGGCAAAGAGGTTTGTTTGGTGTAGAGGTAAATAGCAGACCTAATAGAGCCCTGGGGGAGCCAGATGGATATCTTAGCAAGGTATGATTCAACCTTACTTCCCCAAATCACCGGTGGTGGAAATTAACTAGGCTACATTTACTCTGGTAGCCTACTGTACTTAAGTACAATACAGTTTTTTTTTTTGACACAGTACAGTACCTTACACTTCTACGCCACTGCATCCCAGAGGAGGCAAATATTCTACTTTTTAATCCACTACAATTGCAATATGCTGTCTGTTATACATGGCTATTGGACTATTTTAGTTACTAGTTACTTTGCAGATTTAATATTTAAGATTAGCATACATAAACTGCTAAATGATGATTTCTTATTATAGGTTACTCTATCCAGCAGCACATCGAGTAGGCCTAATTAAAATCTGCCCCACCTTTACCAGCTGCATTAAAGTGATGAACACATTAATGCTTTACTAATTACAATTCAATAATATGAGTGTGAAGGGGGCCTTATGCTGCATGATGAGTACAGTTATGTTTGGTACTGTATGTTTTGATGCCAATACCTTTGTAGCCTCCTTTTAATCAAGTAACATTTTGAATTGAAGACTTTTACCTGTAACAGACTTTCTACATTGCGGTATTGCTACTTTTAGTTAAGTAAAAAAAACAACCTGCAAATCACTTATCAATCCTACTACTCTTGCAAATGAGCACAAAGTTTGAAAAGTGTTTTCTAGAGTCACAGATCGCCCTCTACGGGTTATGAAATGAATAAGTGCACATAAATGACTTTTTGCTTGTATGCCCCAAAACTGCTTTCATTCCGATGGGCTCCCCTGCTCCAATCACTGTTGCTACTGTCCTCTATATACAGCACATGTCCTATATCCCTATTCCCTTTGATAATAACAGGCAAATAAACCAATACCTCTTAATACAAAGTAGCCTACAATTCCTACCAAACAACTTTTTATTATTATTATTATTATTATTATTATTATTACCCTTATTATTATTATTATTATTATTAATAATACAAGTATTATTATATTATTATAACATATTATTATATATAATAAATAATAAATCTGTAGACTTGTTTTGTTTCTTTTGTATTTGTTGTTGCGCTGTCTGTTATCCGTGCCTAATGAGCGATGAAGCATTCCGGCAGCAGGCAGTAAATGTGTGGAGCCCAACAGTGGGAGTGTAATTAGACGGACAGAGAGGAGTATGACTTCATGACTGGTACCGTTTAATGATAATAGGGTGCAACCAGTGATGGAAGAAGTACTCAGATGTTTTACTCAAGTAAAAGTAGCAATACCACAATGTAGAAATACTCTGTTACAAGTAAAAAGCATGTATCCAAATTGTACTTAAGTACAAGTACAAAAGTATTCAAAATATAGCCTACTTGCAGAACAAAGGTAAGAATGCTGAACATTTTTGAAAAATAGCAGATCAACAACTTCACAACATGTTGCATTGTGAGCTTGTAGATCGGCTATTTTGAATAGCCCTGAAGTATAAAACAGGGCTTAAGAGGTTAATTAATGTTTTGTATTAACAATAATACATCTGCTAAGTAACTACTAGGTAACTAAAGATGTCAAATAATTGTAGTGGAGTACAAAGTACAATTTTGCCTCTGAGATGTAGTGGAGTAAAAGTATAAAGCATTGAAAAATGGACATACTCAAGTAAAGTAAAAGTATACCTCAAAATTGTACTTAAGTACAGTGCTTGAGTAAATGTACTTAGTTACTTCCCACCACCTCCACAGTACTGAGGACAGATAATCACATGGGACGACTGGCTCGGACACCTCTCAATGCAAACGAGCCGTGACCAGAATACAGAGCACCAGCTCGCCCACGCGGTTCTGCACCATCCGCTCCACAGGGGGTCATACATATGATTATGACTGTGACCCTCTGCCACCTGCAGAGCTATGATTAGCGTCACCGCGGATGGATAGGTTTAATTGTGGATAAACTAATCTCACCTGGCTGCACAGTAGATAATGCATACACATATTTTCTGCTTTTTCAAAATGTTGTTTATGTCCTACATGGATGTTGTGAAGCACCTGTTGTCGAGTGTATGTTGATGTCGTGCCTTTGACATTTGCATTTAATTGTCTTAGGCCCTCTCTTACCACGAACCGTTTTTGCAAGCTTCAACCCTGTCTATGTTGTTATACTGTGTATTATGCAGGATATATTTGACATAATGATGCTACTGTAATTTCGGCAGCTAACATATAAGAATAGGCATTTACTCCCATGCATATTTAACATCATCATTTCCATAATTCAGGCAAGAATCCTGGATTTCTTAAAAAGCCTTTCAATATGGGAATACTGATGAGGTTTTTTATCCATATCGGTTTTGTATCATTGTTATGACTTTGGTTCGACAGCACTGGAGATCTCAGGGCCTGAGATTTGATTAGTAGTGATAGCTGAGGTCTCCTGTATGCCCTATAAACCCCACCCATTGTCTTGTCTCATTAATACAGCAGGCTTTCTCAAGTTAACATTACTTATGGGAATGAATGCCATGGGCAAAACATTCCAACAGTGAGAACTCCAAAAGCCGCCAACAAGATCAAAAACGTCGGCCCGACCAAAGAGCTGATCTGTGGACTACAGGAGGCCAGGCAGAGAGCACATCCCCATCTACATATAGAGTAGACGGTGCTGCGGTAGAGAGGGTCAGTGACTTCAAATTCCTGGGGATCATTGAGAAACTCTACTGGGACATACACGCTGAATGGGTGGTAAAGAAAGCACAACAACGCCTCTGCTTTCTCAAGCAACTGAAGAAGTTCAGCATGGGTCCCAAAGCCCTGCAGGCCTTCTACAGAGGTACTACTTGACTGGCAGTATCACTGCCTGGTATCCCTCCATCAAAGACATATAATGGACGCTGTGTCAGCAAGACTTGCACAATCATCAAAGATCGTGGTCGTAACCTCCCAACCACGGACTGTTTCAGATGATTGTGACGGAAAGTGGATCCGTAGCCATAAGACCACAGGCCGTAGATTTCTAAAGAGCTTCTTCCCCTGGACAATCAAGCATATGAATGAGCTGGCCAAATCAGCAACCAAAAAAAAGCTTGAGAAACAATAATACCCTTCCCCAACAACTATTTTTTCTTACTATTATCAATGCTGCTACAATGCCTGTGGAGCAGATTTTTTATTGTATTCTTATGTACCTGTACATAATAATAATAATAATAATAATAATAATAATAACAAAGACCACCTTGTAACTTTGTAAAGCCAAAGGGGGCGATAATCTTTAAGAAGAGCTAAAACAGTTGCAGTTTTGTACACAGTCCTAGCAGTTAAACTTTATTCATGGTTACTTATGGTAATTGAATCATAACATTCTCAAATTACTTCATTGATTTGGACGGTCTGTTTTCTCGTGATTTTCTTCATGAGACAACAGGCGGCTTAAGAAGTTTGGCATGGAGCTGGGGCAAGTTTGGCATTGGCATGGGGTACCACGGAACCACTTTTGCATCAATGCCTGGTATGGGAACTGTATACTGACCGCAACCACAAAGCACTGCAGTGGGTCATGCAGACAACCCAGTGCATCAGTGGATGGATGTGAGCTTCCCTCCATCCAGGACGACGATCCAGGCTGGAGACTGGGTTGCAGGACAACATGTGTCAGCGAAGCCTGTAGGCTTATCAAAGATCCTAGGCACCCAAACCATGGACTGTTTCAGATTATACCACTTGGCAAGAGGTTCTGCAGCCACAAGATCACTGGCAGTAGGCTGCTAAATAGTTACTTCCTCGAAACAATCAGGCTTTTGAATGAGAAGACCAGGAAGAGTAAGCTCCGGAACCGCTAACCCTCCGGCAACCAGGATTGATATGGTTTGTTCCATGTTTGCCCACTACTACACAGACAGACAGACAGACAGGCAGACAGGCAGGCAGGCAGGCAGGCAGGCAGGCAGGCAAATCCTAAATCCTAAATTATTTCTTGTTATTTCTGATGCTACAATGTTGAGCAACCGACTAAAGAATTTTACACTGTCAAGTACACTGTGTAGCCTATATAAAATCAATTTATCAAGATTGCATAATACAATCTTGAATCTTTCCAGGAATGTGTAGGCATACTTTTTGGACAAAGAAGTATCATCCATTCTTGATAATTGGGGGGAGCCAGAGGCCCTGGTTGCCCCAGGTACGATTCCAGGCCAGGCCAGCAAATGTGTCGATGAAATGAAATATGTCCCTGAGCAAGACTATTAACCCCTAATTGCTCACAGGCCCTCAAACAAGACCGCAAGGACTTTCATGAACGGACCTGTTAAAGGAATTGTCCTTTACCAAAACATCTCAAATTATTACTTATTTACACACTCATTTAAAGTTTCCTTTTTTTTCTCCATCTAAACTTGCTCTCTGCCAGAAAACACCCTTGTCTCAGACAAGGATTCACAACTTTCTTTCTTTTATGTTAAAAGCATAAAAAAAACTACTAAACCACTGATAACATAGGTGTAAGAATGAACTATTATTATATATATTTTTTAAATATTGTCCTTGTAAAGTGGTGCTTTCACAATGTTTCTCTTATCTTCAAGCGCGTTTTACTGATATTTCATTTCGCTTTTTTTACTGATATTTCATTTCACTTTATCAGAGAACGACGGCGTCCTCTGTTGTTCAATATCTCTCCCTGCACCGGCTCTGTACAATCCTGTCGCATGTAGCGTTGCCATGTCGGCTTTTTATAAGCGACTTTGGGCTTGTTTTTCTGTAAAGTTGCTTGTAAATATTGCGGGTTGCGATTTTTTGGGGCTTGTTTCTAAAGTGAAGCTGCTTACTTGGGCGTGTTCCCTAATGTTGTTTAAACCAGTGTTTCTCAAACATTTTCAAGTAAAGGACCCCCCACATTAATATGTAATTGTCTGCGGACCGCCGGACCCCCATCTGAAAATATTTTATGTCAGTGGCCAGGGACCCACCATACAAACTTTGTGTGGTTAAAATATATATATATATATATATTGAAAATAGCCATATATATCATATGTATTATGTTTAAAGGGCGAATTGCTCGCTTCTTTGGGCTTGTTTTCATAGACCTTGTTGCTTGTTTCTCTTGCAAAACCTGGCAACACTGTTGCATGGAATTGTGGGTAAACCGTTTCTATCCAATCAAACGGATGTTGTCAACGTGTTGTTAGGAAGTAAAACAACTTTTAAATCCCAACTGAATTCATTCAGCAGATTTCAGATCAGATGTATATTCATGTGTTTCCAAAAGAACGCGAAATAAATAAATAGTACCATGTCTTCATCCGATCGTTTGGCTGTTTTGCGAGAGCGCAACAAAGAACTATTGGTGCAGCTGAGGCAGCGAGGTGAAAGACTGCAGAATCTAACCTGCAACCAGCAGCAGGTCCTCCCAGGTAGTAGAACCACTGATCAGTGTTGGCAGGTCTGCTTATTGTAAGCGACGTTGAGCTTCTTTTTCTGTAAAGTTACTTGTAAAAATTGGTTAGTTGCGGGTTGCGTTTTTTGGGGCTTGTTTCTAACGTGTACTTGCTTGTTTAGGCTTGCTTCCATTTTTTGTATTATTTGAACCAGTGGTTCTCAAATATTTTCATGAAAATGTTTTGTGTCAGCCAGGGAGCATTTGTGGTGTTAAAATATTCCAAAAAATATTCCAAATATCCACATTTTATTTTATGTATTTTTTACATTTCGTTTTTGAAAATAGCAGATCTACAAGCTCACAACGCGTGGCATTGCGAGCTTGTAGATCTGCTATTTTCAAATATCTGATGCATAAAGCTTTAAAGTGCTTGTGTGGCCTAGTTGCTTCTTTTTGGCTTGTTTTCATAGATAGACCTGGTTGTTTATTTCTCTCACAAAATCTGGCAACACTGGATCTGATCCCAGATAGAACAGAACAGAATCAGATCCATGTCTCTCTACGTGGCTCTGGAGCAGAGGAGACTATGGACAACCAACAACCTGAAGAAATGGTGACCCTGTTTGACGGTGACAGGGGTTCTGTAAGAGCTGCCCTCTCTAAACCTTCTGTGTCCTTTGTGCACAATGAAACAAGTGGAGCAGATGGAGTCTCCAGAGGTGCAGGTGAGCATACAGGTGTTCAATCAGTGGTTCTCAAACATGTTCATGTCAAGGTGTAAGGACCCCCCAAAAATATATGTATTTGGCTGCAGACCCTCATCTGAAAACATGTTGTGCCAGGCAGAAAAAACCCATACATTTGTGTTGTTAAAATGTTTTTAAAAAGTGTAACTTCTACAAGCTTCTACGAGATCTACAAGCTCTCAACGCATAGCAGACACATTGTGAGCGTGTCTAGATCGGATATTTTCAAAATCTGATGTAGGGTTAAGTGTAGCTCTGGCCCATAGCGTTAGAAGGAGAACTCCTTCTAACGCTATGGACCAGATCTAGGTTAAGTGGTTAAACTGATCTAATTTTACTGGGGAACCCCCTCAAGGACCCCTTGCGAACAAAATCAACAAATAACCACCAATGTAAATATTAATTGATTCACTGAAGTCAAGTTATCTACTTGGTTGTCAAGTTAATTATTAACATACACATACCGTCCAGGGCTCTTAAACACAGACATGATATACTTGATCACTTGTCTTCAGACCTTTTACAAGACGGTAACAAGCGTCCCAGTGTCCATAGAAGACCAGACGACACAAGGCAACACACTCCCAGACCCCATCTCCTTCTCCATGACAGAGACAAGGAAAGGGTGAGACATGACACATCTGTTACATATTTGTTTATTACTTGTGCATCATAAATTATAACGGCATTGTTTATTGCTCCATTGAAATGAACAAATGTGTCCAAAATGGTGAATTAAAAACGATTTATTGTGGTTATTGTGGTTCATACACATTTTTGTGTTTCTATTCTCCCTCCCATTTTGACCACCAGATGGTGCTTTGAACTGGAAATAATACTTTACCACTGAAAATGTGACCCATCTCAATAATTTCAAATGAACTGAGCATTGATAACTTACTCAACATTACACAAATGATTCTGTGTTTGTAGAGGGAGACTGCAAACAGAGTCACATTTCAGTCTCCTGGATGTGAACAGATGTCTGCCTCACACAGGCAATATGTGCAGCCCTTACTCGGATATGACTGGATTGCAGGTACACACAATATTCATCTTCATTATATCACAAGCGCTCTCTTAATACAAGAACAGCTCTGACTCTGGTGTGTTTGTTTCTTTTCTTGAAGGAATCCTGGATGTGGAGAGCTCCTTAGTAGAGCATTCTGATGAGTTCTTCAATGACCTCCTTACTTTTCGATCAGTCAATCAAGACGAATGTGTCCACAGCCAACAAGAAGGGTAATTGGATCACACACACCATTACACTTGGATATCGTCACTGAGGTGGAAACCTTGTATGTCCAAAACTGTTACTTTTCAGGAAATTGAAAAAAAAGAACCTGTGTTCCAATTGATCCAATATAGTTATTATTTAGTCACAAGCTCTTCTTAATACTTTTTAAATATTTACAGTACCCACGACACACTTAACCACTTTCACTTAAAAGGAAAAACGGTATGAGTAAAAATAGATGATCTGGTCGTGATACAATGTGTTTTGAGCTTGTATATCTGCTATTTTGGCTACTTTTGCGCGACAATCTTGTACGATGAATTACGGCATTAATTTACAAGAGATACAAGGTTTCTGCCGACAGCGACAATAAATTATGTCAAGCTGATTACAACTGCACTCATGAGTGTGTTGTTAAATTGCTACTGTATACATTGGTCCTTTTTAATAGGTTTCCTGAGGATGACTTTTCAGTCCCACCGCTGCTAATTGATGAGGCTGGACAAGAGGCCCACAAGGACACTCATCAGTGTGAGAATAGTATTTTAACTCATTTCTTTCTGTCAAGCAGTTTTGCTAATTCCCTTCATAATAATTATTTTGTCTCTCTGCTTTGCTCTTTTCTAGGTACATTCTGTTACAGGATTAATAGCAGACTGTTCCCAATTCCACTGGATCCCGAGGAGCGTTGTCCCGTGTGCAAAAAGCCAAAATCCCTTCAGCCTCACACTGCTGCAGAACCAGCATTTATTAGGTATCAATGCTGTTAAAGCATGTGCACTCACAGGCACGAATATGGTGCCTAAATACCTGTCAAATTGAAATTGCTCTGTCAAATATATAGCAGTATGTGTCTTTGTGAAGTCTGAAACATACTCCACGCACAAATGCGGATAGTTCAAGCTCTGCAAAAATCGATTTCATGCGTTGTTGGGTTCTGTAATATGTCACCTGAAAGTTGTAATGTGACACAAGCATGACGTGCATTTGCAATGAGGGTTTTTTAGGTAGAAGGCAACAACAGAATGAAGCTGTCATCTTGGAGTTGTGCTCTCTTTTGCTCTAGCTTTCATAATATAGCAGGTTGTAGTTTCAAACGTAACTGGTGCATAATAGCACACTTGCAAATATGTTAACCAGGGATGGATTGCACGTTTGTGATGGCTTGGCCAGGCATTGACATTTGCGTGCTTGCATAGAGTACGTTTCAGGCTTTAGTCATACACTACTAAATCTTATTTTGCCCTTGTGAAATGCTTTATTCTCTTTATTTGTACCTCAGGGTCAGCATTCCTTGTTCCACCCTCTTGCCAACTTACAAATACAAACCCCATCGACGATGTAGTTTTGACCCCTCTGATAGTTTGGGGTTACCATCGGTGAGTGCGCCAGTGGAAAAGTCTCAACTATATCATTATTATTTTATCATTGTGCCATTTTCCAAATGTGAGCTTTTTCTATTACCTTTGTAAAGATTATTATTAACCCTACGTCATTACTCATCTCATCACTTTGCTTGCAATTCTCCAGCACTGTCTGTCAGGTTGGTCAAATACAGGCCAGAGCACCCTGTCACAGCCTAGCACCCTTGACCTACGGAGCAATCTAAACATAGAGACCTCTGCTGGCCGTCCCTTGGAAAAGTCACAGAACAAGGACCACTTGGTAAAATACTGCAGAAGTTTTACTGTGAACTTGGCAAATGAAATTTTAATTAACTGTAAAAGCAGTAAGACATATTCACATGTAGTTCTTTATCATTTTACAGGATCTACCTGTGTCCGGCAGCCAGCGCGCTGACAAAATCTTAGATGTTTCTCGATTGGCCCGGTACCGTTTCCAGCATCCTACCATTTGATAATGCTACCATAACAATTGTCTGTTTTCATGTTCTGGTTTTAAATTATCCATCAATGTTTCTTGACTTTATAAATATTTGATATACTGTGTATTTTAATTATTATTTATATATATATATATATATATATATATATATATATATATATATATATATATATATATATATATATATATATATATATATATATATATATATATATATATATATATAATTTTTATTTGTTTATATATAAACCAATACTAATTAGAGTTTGTAATTTGAAGCCAATACATTATTTTGCCCAAGCTTCCTTCAACTTAGATCATTGAGTAGTTGATTTTGTTCAGACTTAATCTGACTGAAGATATACTGTTTTGGTAATAGTCAGTGCTTTTGACCATTTAGCCTCAAGTTGATTGGAACATATTTCATATATCATAATTTACATTGTAAATTGTTATCTGAACCACAACCTGCACTAATTTATAACTCTCAAAAGGTTTTTCTTCTCACAGTGGAATGGACATTTTTAGGTGTCATATATGGGTAAATGGTAATAACATTAATTGTAGATGTATTTCATCTGTTGTTTCTGTGTTCCAACATGAAGTTAATTGTACCATAGGAGTCGTAACAGCTAAATGAAATGCACCCACAATTAATGTACCATCATCTGCATTTACTGTCTATGACACATCAACATGTCGGCCGTCTAAACGTTAGACTCTAAAGGGTCTATAGCCCTCTTAATATACAGGCAGTGGTTAATATACATAGTGTACAGTATGTACAGTATATTTGAAACTAAACCCTTTATCTGAGTGAGCAAAAGCATGAACTGTTCAATTCTTTCACTTCTTGTGTGGTTTTGTGTAGGACTGGAACAGCTTTAAGGAAGTGCTTTTTGAGTAATAGTTCACGTTTCCCTTTCTAATTGTTTCTTTTGGCTCCCAAGTTGACAAATCTTTCAGTGTTTTAACTTCCCTTTTACATTATATTATCCCCTGTAGGCTACTAACCATGAGACTAGCAATTCTAAAGAATGGGTGGATGCCTCAGTTGCACATGGCAGGAAACAAAACCACACCACACCTACTACTTACTGTAACATCAACTGTACCTGACCATCTAATGCTTAATTATTCCATCATACAACAAAGCATAAATCAGGCTTTAATCTCTCACACACAGGACCAAACCAAGAAACAGACAGTTTTTCCACTTTCATGCAGGTTAATTGATTGTGAGAAGCCAAGCTTGCAGTCGTCACATGGTGTGTTGAAACGGATGCGATGTAATTGTGTCAGAGTTCTTTGTCACTATTTTAAAGTTCAGTACAAAAACATCAGCATTGCATTCTCAAAGCCTTCATGTAGCACAAAGTTTTGATATTATACACTGTCTGTGTCTCACCTACTGAGGGGGAATTTAACATTGAATTGTTTAATCACAAGGTGTCTGTTGATCACCCTCTGAGAACTAGATTGTATGTGGATGAATAGTTTGTGGGGGCTACTGAAATGTTTTAGGTGCTCTTGTGTGACTTTCCCTCCAAAAAGGTGTTCGAGACAAAGAGGGGCGTTCTGTGAGATGGGTAATGCAACCTTGCGTTTCTCTCTAAGTCTCTTAAAATATCATTTTCAAATATCAGTTTCATGAGAAAAAGAAGACCTTCCGAGGTCGAAACATTTGCCTTATATTAATAAAGGTCTTTCCTTTGCTTTATTCCTGAGTGCCATTTTTTTCTCATGTTTTGATCCTGTGAGCACCATTGATACTTTTTAACTACTTTTAACCATTGTGTGTCAATTATCCTCTAGACTGTCAGGTTTTTAAAAACGAAGGCCTAAAACCATCATTGGGGATTTAGTGGTGATCAGTTCAGTATAGTTAAATACTTTCTTTTACCAGACAAATGGCATTTGATTGAAAGCCAGAAGATGAGACCGGAAATAATATTGTTTGCAAACTCTGTTTTCTTTAGAACGAGTACTGAATACTGTGAATGTGACAGTAATTATATGAGTCATACACAAGCACAAAAAATTCAGAATGGTTGTTGTGAAATCACAGTGCTTCACACAGGAGTGAAGAGCACTGCTGACTCAGGATCAGTTGACTACATTATAAGCATATAACTTCCGGAGCTTGTATGACTTTTCTCACTGTCTCATGCCCACAGATTATGACAGTAATAATGATGAGCTAGATACAATGCTTTACCACAAAGGAAGGAAAACGGGTCGATTCAGGGCAGAGTAGCCTAGTAAGAACTGTCACCCTATAGCTACTTTCAAAACACCTGTTTATACTGTGCACATTTTGATGTATCATATTCATGGATTTAAAACATCCATCAAATTATGGCGCCATGGAGTTGAAGGCTGCCGTCGCTGAGAAGCACAAATGAATTTCACTTGTTTTTTGCTTGTAACTGACACTGCCTTTTACTTGTAACTGACTTTTGTGACAATAAACCCTGATTCTGATTCTGAAATGAAATTACATATTGAGTTTATATGTCACACAAATCAGAATCACACTTTATTGTCACATCATATTACAAGTAACATGGGTGAAATTCTTAATTGTGCAGGCCAATCAATGCAGTTAAAAGACAGATCAGAGAATTAGAGCATAGCAAAGTAGAATAATGTGCATAAAAAGTGGCTGATATGCATAATAAATTAAGAGTCATGAAATGTAGGATATGTAAAGGAGAGTCCATTTATTTATATATATATATATATATATATATATATATAAAAAATGAATGAATATATGAATTGCTTTTGATGTCAGAGACTTTACTTTTTGACATGCCTGTGTGCAGCCAAACGAGATGCTATTCAACTTCCTCTGACTAGTTTAGAGGCAGTTCACTGTGTTTCCTGTCTTGGCTGTAAAAGCCGGTCTGATTTCGGGGAAGTTTTAATCACTCCGAGCGTAAAAACAACTTGTTGTCGCTGACGGTTTGTGTCAGCTTTCTAAAATGAAGTACTACACGTTAGTTGTACTCATAGGTTGTAGTCTATAGTTTCGATTAAGAAGGCAATGAAGGACGCTGCGTGTTTACTGTTTGCGATCCTGCTGCTGAATGCCAGAACTACCAAGCAGGTAAGACATTATGCCGTAGGCTAGCTGTCCTTCATCAAGGACGCCAGGTATCAGTCGGGAGCGTAATAATTTGAAAGTAGGGCAGTAAGCTTACTATTTCACACACTCGTTATTATGCAGGTCTAAATTGGGGTTGGAATGTTAGGTACTAGGCTAATCCGGTAGATGAGATTAGACTACTTCCTTGAAAGTTGTAAATTATTGCATTCCTATTCGCTGGATGTCTTTAAAGGCAGTTTAACTTTAAATAAATGTAGTAACCTATACACTTACTTTATGACGGTTTAATTTGGGGGGGGGGGGGGGGGGACCACAGCTCCAGTAGGTTTAGGATTAGCCTTGGATCAAGACTATCATAGATTTGATCGAGTCTGACTTTTACTTTCGTATTGTAGAAATAAAAATACATCTATGATAGTCTTGATCCAAGGCTATTAGGATACTGCCATCGCAAACATATTTAAAATTATTCTGGAGCAACGTTGTTGGTGTCATAATTCCAAAACATCTTCACTTGTCTCATTTAGTCAAATCAAAATATGCTACATCTCTCCATAATCCAATATAGCCGACATCATTACCTTTCTACACAAATCAATTTAGCTGTGAATCTATTCAAGTGCATTGACTATGATGGGAGTAGGTTATCAGATTGATTAATATTCAATCTGATAACACATTTTTATTGAGTCTACTCTATAGCCAAATGTACCATATATCCATTTTCTTACTCTGTATGTATCGTTATAAATACATGGGAATAGAACAGCTCCCACTGTAGCCACCAAGCATATAACTGGCATATAGCCAGTGGAATGTCAGGAATTTGTTGTATCACATTTAATCAGATTAAGTCCACTTTCAGTCAAAACAATACTACTACACATGAATTCATAGAATAAGGAAATTAACAGCAGTGTAATAGTTCACCTGCATGACTATTCATTAAAGGAAATTGGCACCTGATTCAATTCCAATCAACAACTCATCATACACAGGACCTTATGTCCTTGAGTTCTGCTGCTTCCCGTCTACAATGATCTCTTATCACTTCTGGAGAAATGGTGTGGTTGTTTAGGAATGCAGCCAAAGTGAAAAAGGAAATAACAGCATGTTCTCAGAACTTCTCATGATAGGAAGAATGTCTCTATCGACTCTACTCTTTACTGTCAGTGGTTAAACCACACGTACAGTATATAAAAATGAAGCCGCCCCTTGTGTAGACTCTTCTATTTCCTGTTGTACAAGAAATACACTGCTATTATCAGCAACTCTTTGATGGGAGGACAAAGCTTTCAACTAAGGAAGTAGTTTTGCGCCTGATTGTATACGCACATCAAAACACTATCATCTAACGCTTAGAAATACTGATTTATTTTGGGTAAATCTGTGTGTGTAACGACCCCCTGAATTTGAACCTCTGTCTTCTGTGTGGGAAACCAAACATTTGCAGCTCCTGCAGATAATGATATTACCTGGCTGGCACCAAAACCAGCCAACAGCAGTAGGTCAGTACAGTACCCTGCTTTTACGAACTATAGGCCGATGCCCGTTAGGAATGATGCCCATTGGGAATGCATGTCCCTTATGCATATGCGATAACCCGTTGTCAGGGAACTTTGTGCAGTAATCTTAGTACAGAGGCCAGTCTATGGCGTCAGTACCATGACATCATGTTGATGACATCAGGGATCTCCATATATGGGCATACAAAGGACAGACAGAGAGATACAGAGATTTGGGGATTTTTGTTTCTAGACAAACGCCGGTCCGCCCGAATTCCCATTCCGCACAACACACTGATCTGTCGGGACGTGATACACACAACGTGACAGATTTGAAGTCGACTTGAGTTATTTACGAGAAAGACAGCGACACACACACACACACACACACACATATACACACACACACACACACACAGAATCAGAATCAGGTTTATTGTCACATCACAGGTTTACAGAAGTAAAAAAGTGGGTGAAATTTGTTTTTGTGCGTTTTGTTATTTCCATAGAAAAAAAGAGAAAGTGAAGAAGAAGAAGGGAGGGGGCAAGGGGGAAGAGAGATCAATCAAAGAAAACAAACGAATGATATACTATGGACACACACACACACACACACACACACACACACACACACACACACACACACACACACACACACACACACACACACACACACACACACAAACACACAGACTTGTCAGGCTTTTCTCACATATCTGAGTTTGGGACTTTCTTGCACTCTAATTGTTCTAATTGAGCTGCTCATTACAGCAACCTCTTTCTTTTGTACTTTTTCTGTTAAACAGCAGGAGTATTCGCTACCGTATCATGCAGATTCAAGTGGAGAATGTAAGAACCCAAACAGAGAATATCTATCAGAGGATGTATCAAACTTGTGCTGCAGCAAGTGTCCCCCTGGTAAGAGATGGATTGGCTTCACTCATGAATAGCCTCATACTGATTCCTACAGACTTTCAGGAGTAATATACAATCATATCAATTTTAGAGGGCTTTAGTTTAGAGAATATTGTGTATGTTTATTATGCAGGAAAATGTCAAGGCGTTCAGATTAGATGTATAACAGTAAAGTGTTTTGTTTTGCAATTGTTTTTGTTTTTCTCCTAATTTAGTCATTCTGTCAATTCCCAATTCCCCTTTGTAGACCCTTTCTGCTGCTGACCCCTACTGGTTTGCTCAATAGGGAGGGTGTAGGTCAGCGGTTCCCAAACTGGGGGTCCGCAAATTATTTTGGGGGTCCCCAGATGATTAGCTTTATATGCAACATTGTTTTCTCACTCTCAACAGTAAACCAACATAGAGTATAAAGTGTGTATACACTATACAGGGTATCTGCACATTTCTAAAGTTACAATTGAATTACTTTTAAGACCTTTTTAACACCAAATTGGCCAAATTGTCAAATATTACATAAGAAATAGGAAAACATTGTGAAAATAGCCCATCTACAAGCTCACAACCCCTCGCAGTGTGAGGTGTTTGTAGTTCGTAGAGGAGTTTCACCGGGAGGACGTAACGCATGTGGAGGAACATGATATTCTTCTCAGTTAAGCTCCCCACTGAACAGGTGCCCTGACCAACCTGTAGGAGTTGATAGTACAGCGACAGTTCGCCCTCTCTGCTCGGTTCCCATCCCTTGAATGTGGCCAATTGATGCACAGCAGAGCATTCAAACCAAGTCTCCATGGTGGTGCAAAGGAACTTTACACCTGCACCAGCCGACTCCGAGTGCCCCAAAATCATCATTAATGTAACAAGTGTACAGATGGAACCAAATGTTAAGTGTCCATTACACAATTTTGGAATTAATTGGATTACAACCACTTTAACAGCATCACTTTATCACACACCTGTTACAGATTCAATTATTTTTTTTCAATTCAGGATTTTAGTGCTCTGTTGAAAGCAAATAGCATTCCACAAAATCCTCCCGGAATAGGCCTTGTTCATCATGCTGCAAAAACCATGTGTATCAACTATCAAATTTTGTCTTTTATTTATTTTACCCTAACTGATAGCCATAACTGACTAACACTGACTCTGACTGGTAGAAGAAGGCTTTACTCCAGCAAGAACACAGAAAAGCATAATGAAAAGTATATTTGAAAAGTATGCCACCAAATTCTGCATGTTTTTGTGTGTATTGAACTGTACTTCCATGTGTTTGTATTTCTAACAGGGATGAAGCTGATAAAGAAATGCAGTGACACAAATGACAGCGAGTGTCAAGAGTGTGGCAGCGGCCAATACTTGGCGAACTTTAACTATTCTCCAAACTGCTTGAGATGCCCTCAGTGTAAAACAGGTTGGTGGATGCATTATTATATACAGTAGCTGTTCATTACTCTGGTATCCCTTGTATGTGAAATGCCGTCTTTGTTTCTTTTTGAACAGAAAAGGGTCTGCTGTATGCCCAGAAATGCAACAGTACCACCAGGTCCAAATGTGTGTGTCAGACTGGGTGGTACTGCTACATGGACTTTGAGGACCCATACTGTACAGAATGTAGAATATACAAATCCTGCAAGGCTGGGGAAGGGGTCTCTAAAGAAGGTACAATGCTCACCATTTTCAAGGAGGCCATTGATATCTTTTCAGAATGTAACTAACAGTAACTTCATTATTAATTACAGATATGTGAAATCATGTTTGTCTTCCATATACAATTAACCAATTTCAACCCGGCATCCCTATTTTTGGCATGTCATTATAGGCAACATTTTTCAAATGTTCTAAAATAGCAAAAAAAGCAGATCTACAAGCTTACAACACATTGCATCACAATGCATTGTGAGCTATTTTCAGTATTCATCACACGGCAAAGTATATAGTGTGATATACATTTAAAGGGATTTTTTCTATATGTTTTTCAGGCGGAAAAGACTACAATGTGAGGTGTAAAAAATGTCCTGATGGGACATTTTCTGATAAGATCTCTTACACTGAGCTTTGTCGGCCTCATACAGAGTGAGTGAAGCACAACCGCATAGCTAGGCTATAGTTATTTGCGGTGCATTATCTTCTGACCGTCTGAAATGTTTCCCTCCCTCTCCAGTTGTCAAGGAAGGGCTATCGTGAAACATGGCGGTGCTACCTCGGACACAGTGTGTGAGCCTGTTGCTTATACAACCCTGCATCCAAGGATACAGACAGAGCCACGTGGCAGTTCTGTGCACCCAACCATAAATCTACAAACGACTGCAAATCCATCAAGCTTTCACTCTAGACCTATCAGTACAACTGATCCAGTTATCAAACAAGACACAACAAAAACAACAATACCACCACCATGGCCCAACTCTGGGCCACAATTAGGTATGCCAATTGGTCAAGGTTTATTATAAGTAGCTTTGTGACCAAAACAGTGTTTCAGATTATATTTTTTTTGTGTGGATATACAAACATTGTGGATTTACATATGTGTTTTGTCTACCTACTTTTGTAGTTGCAGTAATTGCTGGTGTCACTGGACTTCTTATGGTGTTCATTATTGTCCTGGTGCTGTTGATCCGCCGTAGAACCATTCCGATAAATGGTGAAGGTAGCCTGGAACAAATTCCTCCAAAAATAGATGCAAATGGAAATTGTGAGAGGGACAATGACGTGAGTTTCTTTGCTTGTGTTTACTCTATGATCTGAAATAATTAATATTTATATACGTCATATGACATAGATGACATTACATAACATTACAGTCATTTAACAGACGCTTTTATCCAAAGCGACTTACAATAAGTGCATAACCTAACCCAACATAGGTAGGGAACAAAACTACTAATCACCAGAAGTATTAAGTGCATTCTCTTCTAAAACAAGCAACTAAGAGTATACCTAGCGCTAAAGTAAAAGTGCAATATATCAGCTACCTACTTTCATAAACAGATGAGACAAAATAGGAAAATCAAATGAGCAAGAGCTAAAACAAATACGTGTTTTGAATAAACAAGATCCAATAAGACGAGCTCGTACAACTACTCAACTTACTATTCTTGTCTGTCTCTCCTTCTCTGATACAGGTGAATCCGCGTAATTCAAAGAACGTTGAGCTTGTTTCTTTCTCCAACAAATCCCCAGAACAACAGAGTCTTTTGAGAACAGAGGAACCCTACAATAAATCCGGTCAGTCTTTTTTAATTATTTATTACATTTATTAGTTTATTTGTCAGGGACAATGCATAAAACCTAGACTGATTTAGCACTTGGAAGTCGCTCTGGATAAGAGCGTCTGCTAAATGCCTACATTTTAAATTGCAACCGGGAGGCAGTATCTCTTAGTCATGTGATCAAGATTTTTCATATTCCATCCTGATTGGCTAAGATTGGCTTTCAAAGTTTGCACGAGTGGTCCGTTTTGAACAAAATGCCTCAAATCATGAACGCAGCGTCCGATTGCCGTGAAACTTTGCATGCACATCCCACAAATCAAGATATTGTGCAATAACTTCAACATCATTAATCCCTCAACTTCGACTACAGATTCCACTCACCTCCATATTCTATAATGACTGAATTCCAAACATTGCTGGCTCACAATAACCTACCTGACCTGGCGGAGACCTTTGCTCCGAGGAGCACTTTTCCTAGTTTACATTTATGTTTTGTATGTGTATACGTGCACGTGCGCTCATACTTGTGCAAGTGCATTATGTTCACTTCACACATTTGTGTAGTGTGGTGCTTGTGCATATGTTTGTGTGTGTGTCTGTGTGCATGCATGCGCATTATCTTAGTGCGTGTATATACAGGGAGGTATATAGGTTTATTTACCTACAGTATCTGTTTTTCTTTTCTGACATTCCTGGTGTCTTTACAAGGATAGAGGTCTGCAGCAGTCAGGAGGACCCGTCCATAGGCTCACTTCAATCCACCCTACCACTGCAGAGCCCACAGTCTTCACTGTCAGAGCCCATGCCCTTACTCACCAACACAGAGTCCATCAGTTTCCAGCCCACTGTCCTCCCACAACCCACCTCTCAGCCTATCAGTCCCCTGGCCAACGGTTCCCATGTGAATGTCAACATCACTTTCCACATAGGAAATGGGACCTGTGGTGGTGCAGCAGCCCCCATCATCCCAGCTGAAGATGCAGCACAGGCAGTTGATGACCTGCCCCTTGGGGAGGAAGAGGAGTGCCTCACCGTTCCACAACAAGTGGAAGTTCACTAGTTTTGTCATGAATGATAAATGAAGAAATCCTATGTAGGAGCAACAGATGACACAATTTATTCTTCTGTGGCAGTTGCTCAGGAGATAGAGTGGCCGTTTGGGAACCGTAAAGTTCCCGGTTCGATTCCCGGATCTTCCTGGCTTGGTGTCGAAGTGTCCTTGAGCAAGACAATGAAACCCATCTGCTCTCTGGGTGCTGTTCAATAGTTGCCCACTGCTCCTAATAGTTAGGATGGGTTAAATACAGAGGATACATTCTGGGTATGTGCAAATGTACAGTACCTACCCGAACAGCAACTAAAGGGAATACATTTATTGTTTTCGCTCTGTAACACATCTGCCTTTAAATGACTGAATTATCTGACTGTAATTACTCTTATACTGTTGGTGTAGCTACTCATTCATACACTCACTCGTTAATTTCATGCTAACTGTATGAAAAAACTGTATTCAAAGTGTACACCTTAAGTACTATTTAACGACTTACAGTCAAACAAGATGAACATACCGGTTTTTTTACGTGGTACAGCACTGCATTACCTGTATTATTTTTAAATCCATTAAATCATAGCAGCTACTGAAATTTGTTTGTACATACTGTAAATAATAGTAAATAAATATATATTACAAAAATACTGTGTGACGTAAGTTGTTGATCGGTCCTGAGTGGGATACTCTCTGGACAGTGTAACTGGAGAACTGGGAACAACAGATGCATTTTGCCCACCATAAAGGTTCTTACAACACAAGATGCTGGGTCAACAGTACATAATAGGCTACATCAGTGGTTCTCAAAGTGGGGTCCAGGGACCTTCAGGGTTCCTCGAGGGAGGTCCAAATGGACCCTTACAGGTCTGTAACTGAGAGTTATGGACGTCCTTGAAATTCAAACGTTTTTGAGAACCACTAGGCTACATAATAGATACACAGACAGGCAGGATTTTCACAATTTCTCAGCTCACAATACATCTTTGGGGAAATAATTTATGCTTGATGTGATATATTCAGTTAATACTTTACTAACTAAACTTGTTCATACTAACAGTTGCCCTCCCACTTGTGTTAGAACAAAAGGAGTCATCAAAAATGTGTATGTGCCCCTAGGTCATTATTACCTAACTGCTAAACTGGGTCAGACACCAAGAATTAATTTGCCCTAAAAAAAATATTAAACTGCATTCAGTCTGTACATTCTCCTTATTGCAGTTTTGCAACTGCACTAATGTATTAGGCTACTGTATGTGTATACCTTACAGATACTAAATTATTCATATTATTCACTCCTGTCTTTATTACCTTTACTATTGCAAACTTTATATTATGTTTAAAATGCCTTCTTATTCCTTTTTTATAAAGTAATTGTTTTTAGCACAGCGCGGAACATGCTACACCAATATTTCACTGTTTGCCAGTTGTACCTATGAGTGAGTGACATAAATCCTCTTGACTCCAACTGACTGTGAATGGTGACCGTGAAAGACTTAGTTATCTAAATTCACAGGCCAGGGCCCACTACAAGTGCCCAGTTATTTATCCAGTGGCCACTTACAGTAAGTTCCTAGTTATAACTTATCCTTGAACTGAACTCACGTTGCAAAAGTATCCAGTTCACCTGTACCAGGTACAGTGTTGCCACCTACTGGTCCAAATTGGACCACAATGATGGATGTCATACTTTCGCTTTGCTGTTTGTGTTCAATGATTCCTTCCTCCATCAATTAAGGTTTATTATGTAATACATTAGTAGGACAGTTTTAGTGGTCATATTTGACAATCAGCGCACGCTGGAGGATTTATTACAGAAAGGCAAGGCAATCAGTGGTGTGAAGTAACTAAGTACATTTACTCAAGTAACCTACAATTTTGAGGTATTTTTTACTTTACTGGAGTATTTCCAATTTTCTGTACTTTTACTTATACTCCACTACATCTCAGAGGCAAATATTATACTTTTACTCCAGTACAATTATTTGAAAACTTTAGTTACTTTGTAGATTTTGATTATTATTATTACAAAAAAAACATACATTATCCACTTCAGCCCTACAAACATTTCAGACATTTGAAAATACCTGATCTACAAGCTCACAATGCCATGCGACGCATTGTGAGCTTGTAGATCTACTATTTTCAAAAGATTTGTATACATTTTATACATTTTTTGAAAACTTGTGAAATGGGACATTCTGCACAATGAGTAGCCTACGTTCTACTTTTGGTACAGTACATTTTATGATACCAATACTTTTGTTCTTTTATTCAAGTGCATTTTTTAATTCCGGACTTTTACTTGCAATGGAGTATTTCTACATTGCACCATTGATACTTTTACTTAGGTAAAACATTTGAGTACTTTTCTCCACCACTGACAGAAAGACAAGGCAACGAGGGAGCTTGTCAGCTGTGAGCGCGAGCAGCGCTGCCAAAGAGGAGGGCTAGAGGAACTGGGCCATTCCATTACTGGAGGGGCGAACGCATCTTCAAGGGACCAATCTAAACGGTTTATTGTATCCTAATTACACATTTAATAATTGCAGTTGTTATTCAAGGTATTATTATAATTAAATGAGAAGTATTTACATTGATTAAAAGCTTATATGTCACATTGCCTGTGAATATCAGTAAATATAACCCAAAAATCTCACACAGGGGGTATGGTTTCGACGCCGCTAAGGGTTGCCAAGTCCGCTTATAATAAGCGACTTTGGGCTTCCTTTTCTGTAAGGTTACTTGTAAATATTGGTTGATGGTTGCAGGTTTTTTTTAGCTTGTTTCTAAAGTGTAGTTGCTTATTTAGGCTTGTTTCCTAATGTTGTTTAAACCAGTGGTTCTTAAACATTTTCCTGTCAAGGACCCCCAAATTAATATGCATTTGTCCGCAGACCCCCCATCTGAAAATAGTTTATGCCAGGGGGACCCCCATGCAAGATTTGTGTTGTCCCGTAGCGTCGCAGCATACGGCGTAGCGTAGTCGCTTCTTTTGGGCTTGTTTACATAGACCTCGTTGCTTGTTTCTCTTGGTAAACCTGGCAACGTTGATGCCGCTGTATATGTCTCTTCCTGAACAGAGAAGTGGGCACTAAGCAAGCAGTGAGCAGCGGAGCTGTTGGTCGATGGTGTGGCTGAGCTGGTGAGTTCACTTTGAGTGTTTCAGTCTAAACGCCAGGTGACTACTTTGTCATGAGAAGATACTCAAATAAATCCGCTTTGATAGTTTTTTAGGCTGTTCACTTTGGGCGTGTTCGCCTTTTAAACGGGTTGGTTGGTTGGTTTGGCTGTGCTGTGTGTGTGCTCTCTGCACTGTGTATCCCTGCTGCCGTGGTGGTGTCGTGTGGGTCTGGCTTGGATCGGATGTGTTTACAAATGCAGCTAGTAGCCATGCAAGGAGCAACCAAGTCAATTAAACAGCAAGCAAGCTCAGCTCTAGTTATACAGACGTTATCTCTTCTCGACTTTCCCCGTTAGAAATAAGCAATTAGTTAAGGTTTGCTTGTTGCCACTGAATGAAATATTCCATCCAGAGAGGAGGAAATCAAGAATGTTTCCCACTGCAGGTGCTTCCTGAAGCAACAGCACATCTCACAAGAACAACACAAATACTTAACAATTAAAACACCACGGTGGTAAAAGTCAGTCTTCTCAAAATGATTCTGAAGAGCAAAGTGTTCCAGTTTTCCGGATCTTAGTTGAACACAAGGAAAGAGACTGGTTCTGGTTTCTGGTCGAAGCCACATGAGGCAAAATGTAGCTGTACTTTATGTGGATGAGAGTGTGGGGTTGTTAACGATATCATGTAAACCAACATGTTTCTGTCAGAACAACTCATGAATGAATAAAGACAACTTATGAAGGATAAGATATTTTTTATTGAATATAACGTGAGCAATATATTTATTATGGTTTGACTCTGAAATAACCGAAATCCTGTCAATTTCTGTACTGTTGATGCAACAACATCAACCATACCAAAATCCATGTGAATTAGTATTAAAAAAGTGTTCTTGTGCTCTTTTTCATCAGATACATCAGAAGTGGAAAATCTAAGATCCTAATCTGTCAGTGAACATCTGCATGACACTGAACCCCTCCCAATCTGAGAGCTGAAACTGAGAACTGAACTGAACCATCAATTGAACCAACCAATCACCCAACCATATAGTGCTCCAGAACGGTGTCCTGTTAGATGCAGCTCTGTCTCTGTGTTTGCAAATGGCTTGCTGTCTGAAGGACGAGCTCCTCTGTTCCATCTGTCTGAGCATCTACCAGGACCCCGTCAGCTTTGGTTGTGAGCACTACTTCTGCAGAAAGTGCATCACCGAGCACTGGAGCAGGCAGGAGCCCCGCGGAGCACGGGACTGTCCAGAGTGCCGGAGAACCTTCGCCGACCCTCTTCTCTCTCCGAGTCTCAAGCTGTCCAACATTGTCGAGCGCTACTCTGCCTTCCCGTTGGACGCCATCCTCAACGCTCAGAGGAGCTCCTATCCCTGCAAAGACCACGAGAAGGTCAAGCTCTTCTGCCTAAGTGACAAGAGCCTGGTGTGCTTCTTCTGTGACGAGCCAGCCCTGCACGAGCAACATCAGGTGACCACAATTGACGAGGCCTACGAGGAGATACAGGTCAGTGTCACAGAGATGTGGGGAACTGGGGATGTTCATATTTAACATAGTTCTGAATAACCTATCGTCTCATTTACATGCATCTTATGGAAACAGGAAACTTCTAATGTAGGTCAACTCACTTGGCAAAGTTAGAGTTCTTAGGATTCAAAGAACCCCTTCAATAGGCAGATCTTCAGTTTGTGGGAATTGGATAATAATAAAACACATTTTATAGAGTGGAAATTGTAGGTACTAAAAACAAAACAAATAACTTTATTAAATATAATATTTAATGTTATATTCATAAGGATCATTATTGTGGTTCCATTGTATTCTATTGATTTTCAGCAACCCACAATCAGTTTCATTTTTACTATTGGGTTGAGCTTAAATGGAATTTGAACAGTGCATAGAAAAATAACCCCTGAGGCTGACTTCTGTTTATGTCTGCATGTTCCATCATTAGAAATAGCCTACTTTTTGTTTTGAATGTTGCACAACATAGTTGAATGAACATATTGCGTATCATTACAAGAATTAAAGTGCTTCAGAAAGGGGCGTAAACTGGCAGATAAGGCTGATTATGTGGTTCTGCTCTAATCCATCAAATATAGGCTGTAATTAAATGGCCAAATTAACCCCATATCCTGCTTAAAGGGCATTTTCATAAATCAAAATTGTAATTCTTTTTTTTTAATCACCAAGTTGTTTTGCAGTTTCTCATGAAAGAGACTGTTGGTACTGTTTGAGCACTGAGTGGTATTGATGTTATAGTGTTAAGCCTCTTGTATGCCACTTTCACAGTCTGTCTGTGTCGCAAAGATGTTCCCATTCACATGGCCCAAGGCCTGACTGTTCATTGTGCTGCTGTCCACTTACACCATTCTGAAAGTATGTCTTTGAGCTGGAACATCAAGGCAGCCCCTCCCTTCATCACCCTGCATCAGTGATGAGGTTTATTATTGTTACAAGTTCACTGTATTATTTACTCCTTAAACTATTGACAGAATATTTACATCAAACTGCTCTTTATATCAGCCTCTTTGTGTTATTTTATGGCCGTATATATTACAGAAAAATAATCTTTGACATTCCTGTTGGATCACAGTTCAGTTGAGGCATTTATGAACTATAACTATATATGTTGATGTCCACAGCCATAAAATAGCACACAGAGGCTAATATAAAGAGCAGTTTGATGGAAATATGATTTTAAGCTTTAAGCACTATATATACTTTGTTGTACGATAATAGCGAAAATAGCCAATCTGCAAGTTCACAATATAAGATGCTAATTGTGAATGTGAAATTTGTTAAAAATCTTCACCTACAATAATGGAAATCTTCCCCTATAATGATCGAAAGTGGTTAATGTATTTTGTAATAAAAGTAAAATATATATCCTGTTAACACATTATTTAGTAGTTGTATCCACAGGGCTGTGTGATTCTGCAGCACCATAGAACATTTTAGAATGAATGTTACTAGTATGAACATAAATGTTTGGGCAGGCATCTTGCTGGAAGCATCAGAAAGGTCAAAAAAGGGTGTACGCAGCAAAATGTTCGGTGTTAATTCAACTCAAAAGGACCCGTGCTGTGTAATCTTCGTGCAGAAGTAATTAGGCCCAGTACAAGACGTTGCTCTTTCTCTTGGGTGGTGTCTTGTCCCGATCCTTGGAGCTCTTTTCAAGGCAGAGTGATGTGGCATTTCCTACGCTGGCAGGAGGTTTGGAGGCTGCCCAGATCTGCAACCACTCAACGGGAAGAACACTTACCTTTTTGTGTGCGCAGACATTTACAAGCAGAAATGTTCTTTCTTATGCAGCATGGAGAAACGCAAATGTCAATAGAACGAAACGGATGGTGCAGAAACGATTACTATCTCATTTGTTATTCGTGATCAAATCTTAAATCAATAGCAGTGCCTGTACTGCATATGTAAAGAGAATATTCTCTGAATTAATTGTTCTTTTAATTGAACTTTTGAGAAAGTAATGTGCTGTGACTTTAGCCGTGCTTCAGTTTTATTTTGTGTCTGTCCTTTCTTTTCAGTGACCAGGCTGTGAGTTAGATCGAAACAAACATGACACAGTTGTGCCCAGAGGCACAAAGGTCATTTTTAGCACAAGCTTTGATTATACACAGCCTTAAACACTGTGCCCAAATGACATGATGAGGACGTGATAAAGTGCAGCGATCAGCTCCAGTTTATTGACTGCTGAGGTCAGAAGGGGGGGGGGGTCTGTAAAACATTTTTTTCTTTCTCGCTTTACATTTTTTTTAAAGATTATAAATACATTGGGTAATGGGTATTTGGTTTGTCTAGACTAGTATAGAGCCTGGACAATGTTTTAGAGCCCATTTATTTTAGTGGCATGGTACACTGGATTTCCCTCGACTATGTTTTGTCTATTGTTTGTGTGTATTGCTCTTCCTTTCCCTCTTTCAGTTTGAGATTACTCTTCATCTCGTTGACTCTGAAGAACTGGGACTACTGAGGGTTGTACGGAGAATTAGCTACGGTCTGAACTCTGAATCTTCTGTCAGTTAAATATCCTGCAAAGCAACATTACTTTGCTATGCCGAATACTGCACTGATGTCTTGCTATAGGCAAAGTCCTTCTCTCGCCCCATTATCCATTAGGGCAAGAGGCATAGAAATGTTTTATGCCACCTCCTTGTTTACCTAACAAACGTCAGACAGCAGAGTGTAAATGGTTGTGTGGTCATTTCTGGTTTATTATTGACAGGACACTAGAGATAGAGGGAGAGACGGGGCTTGACTCTGAAGATCTTGCAAGTCGCAACTATGATTGGTGCTTTAGCCATTACACTGAAAGAAGGCGCCCTGAGTGTTACATTTTGTAGTGTTTTAGATTTTTTGATGCCTGGTCTATTGACTGAAACGTTGCCTAAATACAATTGTCCTTATTGTGCAAGTGTAGACTGTGTGCGGGTTATTTATTTTATTCTATATACGTTGTGTTTTTGATAAAAGTCAAGCCTCCCTGTACAAGGTACAATGAGAAAAGATAAGTCCTACAATAAGACCTATGTACCATCAATAGAATTAGGTTTTTTTTGTATTGAAACTGAATTATTGACCTGCAAAATTGCCTGCATTTCAAACTGAAAATTAAACATGCATTGCATCTCAGAAAGACAGCTTGGCTTGGTGATGCAATTCCTTTTTGAGTCCCAAATATTTGATTTCTCAAAGCCTCCATTCCTGTGGGGTTCAGATGAATGAGGTTTGGTTGTTGTTAGACCCAGTTTGTTGATGCCTCTGCTGGGCATCAGTACGTTTGTCAGTTTGTTGATCCAGCCACTGATGAATGCACTTTGTTTGCTATGCGACTGGAGCGGAGGGGGACCTCTCATTATCCTGGTACCTTACTCCTCTGACCCCCGGACCACAGTCTTGTTGCTGTTGCGATGACTTTTACCTCCTGCGGATTTATATCCCTCTCTCCCATGGATATTGCTGCAGTCAAATGTGCACAACTGCTCAGCATGACAAACGCATCTGCCATACATGTACGCTAATATGCAATTAATTCCTCGTCGCATGTCTCTATGTAAAGACTATTAAGGGGGAATCGAAGAGGATTTGTTGCAGCCTCTGCCATTTGCTTGGAGGAACTGATGCATTGATTAGGAAGGGCTTTATTCCACAGATCGCATAGGGTGGTATCAAACGCTGCTTAAATCCAGTTACAAGAGCAAAACTACTCTTATGCTAAATACTGTTTGTCCCAGACTTGACTGATGAGATTTCACGATGACGATCGTAAATAATGACCTAAATGACTGCTCAATTCTTAATATTTTGATCTTCCTAAAGGCTTTAAACCCATTAAAAGTATATATCGCCATGACAGGAAACCAAAGTTCTCATCGCCATTGCTCATCGTTTAGCTACCCTGTAAAGCTTGTAATGGGTTGTTTAGGAAATAATGACTTTGTTTTAGGCAGCATAGTTAATGATGGTGAGATTAGTGTTCCCATCTTCCGACATGCTAAACTGGCGCCATCTAAAATAGAGGTTTCAGTTGATTGCTCTAACCCTCAGTGAAGTCAGATCTCGGTGGCTTACAGCTAGTGACGTGGTCTTTTTTTATAAGCCACATTTACCACTGTGCCTTAATTATGATGATCAAGATTGTCACTGGGCAGCGTGAGATCGTTGTGTTGGGGCGAGACAGAGCCTCTGCAATGCTTTCCAGTTGGTCCCGGGGGACCTCCATAGGCACGGCATGTCATTAGAGCAGTGTAACGCTGGATAAGAAAAGAAATGGGCGCTGTAGCCCCTGGTTATCCATGCATGCAGGGTTGTTGTTTGGAGGCTATCCAGAGATTAAGCTAGACTGTTTAGGCAGAAGGAGTCGCAGGAGCTGGCTGGTGGCTTGATAGCACCGTGTCCCTCTGGTGACGTGCGTCAATCAAATTGAGAAGCTACACCTCTGGCAGGCATGTTCCCTTCCATATCTACTGTACAGTATGAATAAGGGGAACACGTGTTTTGCAGTATTCCATGGGGTGGTGAGACACTGTTGAATCCCTTGTGTGCAAAATTCTATAAATAAGCAATTATTAAAATAAATAAGTACAAATGCAGTATAAAAAAACTCCAATATTTATTTTTTTCATTAACGATAATAATGTTGTGAAAGAGGAAATTATATTTCAGGATGAATTGAGTGTAATTACTGTTTCTTAAAGAAAAAATAATACACGCACACACACTATCACATTCATTTTTGGCACAAAAGCTTCCGTAGCACACAGGGTTGTCTGTCACTCTGGTGACTGCCAGTGCTAGGCCGTAGCTCTTTGAGAGGATGCCATCGGTACACATGCTGTCACTACTGCAGTAATGAGTCAGGCTATTTCAAGGGCAGCCACGACTGCCATGTCTTCCATGGCTTGCCCCAGTCCTCTCCCTCCCTTTAGCTCCATCTCTCTCTCTCTCTCACCTCGCACTCTCTTGCTCCACCTATGCTCTGCTCTTCTCATTCATAAGTTGCATGCTTTATTAAATGCTTGGGATTTAGGTTGTTAGTTAATTATGTGGCGGGAGGTGGCTGCCAGCAGGGCCCCCAACAAAATAATGATCTTGTTGGCAGTCAGTGCAGGTGGCGTTGCGGAGAGGTTTCATTCATGCGTAAACAGAGCCATGGGGAAAGGCACAACAGTCATATTCTATTAGAGGAATGTAGGCATAATATCCTCATCCAGAGGGATGCAGTGGCTTGTTGCAGCATTACCATTGTTGGAGAATGCTCAAGGTGGGACATGATGGCTAGGCTGGATGCCAATTTAGCCCCATACTGTTGGTAAATCCATCAGATGCCTTGTCATCTAGCATCTAGCCCACACGCTGTATAGGTCATTGAGGTCATTGCAGGAAACTAGAGTGGATACTTTTCTATTTCCTTTTGCTAATATTCCCATCAGTCTGTGTTTGTTTTTTAGATGGAGGGTGATTTATTTGGCTTGCATTTTGTTGAGTTGAAATGTTGGTACATCTGTTAGACTTTGTGCTTCCTCTGGGAATTGCATGTATTATGGGCCTTATGGACAAAGGGCTTAGCTCTAAAATTATACCATATGTTTGCCAGTGTGCCAACATATTTTGACCGATTGCTAACGCAAAGTACCCAGTGGAATGTATAACTGTTTTACTTACTTAAGGTGTTTTTTGGATTGACTGCATAATTTCATTAAAAATATATATATCTTATTGTTCCTCAGGAGACGTCCTTTTATTCTTCAAGTTTGGATTTCTAACCTTTAGCCGTTGGCTCTTTTGGCAGATGGCAAACATTCGTCTTTTCTACTTTTTACCTCCTTCGGTTGTTCTTTGTTCCACCAACTCCACATCTGTTGTTTTGTTCCAAACCTGCCTACTCCTATTCTGTTCTGTCATTTTACTTTTACATATTCACGACACAGTGAGCGTATGGCTTTAAAGGTCTTTCTGCTGCAATAGGCAAATAACAGAATGATCTTTCATGTGTAAACAGGATTTATTTTCATTATAATGCTCTGTACCCGAGGTAAAGGTTTTGACAGTCTGGGATCCACCTCTGGGTCTAGGAAGCACTCTGTGTGTACAAGAGAACTGGTCTGGCAGAGTGGCAGGACCACAGAATGAGCGAGAGGCAGGGTCACTGCAGAGGAGGAATTTGCAGGTCATCCTGCTAAAGGAAAGGGGAAGTTAATCTGCCCCCCAACACACACACACACACACACACACACACACACACACACACACACACACACACACACACACACACACACACACACCATAAAACCACCTTTCCCAGTGTTAACCACATGGACCCTAGTGTCCCTCTTCTGGGGCGATCATCCGGCGAAAATAGCAGATCTACAAGCTCACAAAATGTCGTGTTTATATCTGCTCTTTTCAGCAAATAGATTTGGTATATAGGGAAAAGAGAGCAAACCTAGTAGTATAGACCCCTGGGGTACTCCGGTCAACTAAGTCTATCCCCCCATGAAGCCGCCATAAACAGGCAGTGATAGTGCGTTGACAGGTGTTTCAACTCCATGGCTTCATAGCCAGAGTAGCCTATAGAGAGACTAATTTCAAATGGCAAGGCTAATGAGATGTTTCGTTCAGGGACTTGGACAAAGCAGGCCAAATGTCACTTTGCAAAAGAGAAGCTCGACTGACTAGATTAAAGGCCGCTATGTAATTGGTGTTAATTCCTCTACTCATTTTGTGACGATTCTTTCTGTACTTTGAGTTTAATGCGTGTTTATTGACCCCTGAGACTGAGGCTGAGCCTGGCGCTCCTGATTAGCTGGGGAATTATGGCAGACTTACAGGCCATTGTTCAGGAGGCCTGGGGTTGGTCGGGTTGGGTCATAGATCTCCTGTAAGTCTACGATTAGCCAGAGATGATTCAATTAGACATGCTGCTGTTAGGAGATGTCACTTATACAGTACAACCTATGAGCCAGACTGAAGTATGACCCAACGGAAGCAGCCGATGAGAGTGAAATGAATAGACAAGAAGAGGCCAATGAAAGTTTAAGCTTTGAATGTCTCTATTGTTTAGGTTCAAAGCCCAGTTCCACTTTTTGCTTACCCACTGACTAGGGGTGTCGTGACTTTCGAATAATAAGGTCACAATTCGATACATTTTCAATTAACACTTTTGAAAACACACTTTTGAAAAAAGAAAAACGGACAATTCTATGATGGTGGCTTTTGCACATTAGGAAAATCAAGTTGTTGTAATGTACCCTTCATCTTTTATGTAACTGCAGTCAGTGTGTATTCTTCACATCAAACAGCAGGTTCCATTCAGGCTTGCTTTTTCATTTCCAGGACCCCCAATTTGATATGCATTTATGTTGGGACCCCAGTCTATATTTTGGGGGGTGTGTGTATTTTTTTTTGTCACAGTGCATTTGCAATTTCCCCTCTGCATTTACCCATCCTAACTATTAAGAGCAGTGGGTGCCATTAATACAGTGCCTGGGGAGCAGTTAGGGGTTAAGTGTCTTGCTCAGGAACATTTATTAGACACAGACCTGGGCCAAGGGGCGAACCGGGGACCTTCTGAATCCCAGAGGCCTCTCTACCCATTAAGCTATCGGTGCCCAACTATATACATACAATACACATAGTTAATATCCACAGTATATAATAGCATCTGTATCCCATGATCATATAAGTTGCACAAAGAGACAATACCACATGGGTAAAATCAAAAACTGGGCAAATTATTTGAATCATACCATTTTTCTCTGACCACATATTCTTTTGAGGCTCTTTTGCACTCCCATAATTCACTCCTGCATTTGGGTCTGGCGGGGTCAGACTAATCATCGCAGAACGGTCAGACAGACCCGTGTGGCCTCCCCCCCCCCATCACCTCTGGTCAGCTCTTCTCTCAGGAGGAATTCCACCTGGCCATGCTAGCAGAGGTTTCTGCACTACGGTTTGTATCCTCAGGCTAGAGGTCTTAAATTGATTCCGCTTGGACAATCTGACCCGCTTTTACTCTGGAGTTTCCAGGATATGTGTTAAAAGGTTGGTCTATTTTCAGAGAGTTTTCTGTATAGTGCTAGTCATGGGGCTTTGGCTTTTACTTGATGTTACGGTGCTACAGCGTGATGTTGGCTCAACTAACCCAGATACCATTAATTGGAATTGAAGAGAGAATTTATCAACACAAGACAGAATTTATCAACAGGCAGATCTATTTAGTCTAGTGAGTAAGCCTATATTAGGGCTGGAAATGTTTTTGTGTACTGTCTGGTGACTTTACAAAGCAGCCTTGAGTCCCCAAGAGATAAGTTGATGTCAAGGGAGTGACTGAAAACAGGCCCTAACTTTATTAGGGCAGAACAGTGATGCTGCCAAGTAGAGCCTGACTGATAAATCATTTTGTCCGATATGGCCATTATTAGATTTAGTTTTTTTGTAAATGTATTTTATTTTTTTATTGGTATCTGCAATTATGCAGCCAATGTGTCCCAGATTTATTTTTACCAGTTTCAGCTGCAAGCTTGTGAATCGTCTATTTTTGAATAGAATAGAAAATAGAAATTTTGGAATAAGTAGTTAAATAAAAGAAAATTACTTTTTTTTAAAAACAACAAATATATCGATCAAAACATTATTCTGGTGCTTTAGGACTCTCCAAAATCGGGCTTGGCATCATAATCGTCTATACTGGCAAGCTAAATGATTTCAAAGCCTGCATGCACAACAGCTGTATGAGGATTCTTCTTGAGCTGCATTCAGCCTGCCAACACGGAGGAGTCTAATAAATCTGTTTATCCCCGCTTTCTGTTGCTAGCATGCAGCAATGTCATGTTTTATACAAGGTGGTATGTGCATGTTTTTTTGCTCAGCTTTGCTAATCCTTGGAAGCTGTTTTGATCTGGAAAGGACATGAACATACATTTAGTTGTGATGATAATCCCCTGGCAGTCAAGGATATCCGAGGGTCATTTCCAGGCCGTTGTTGCTCTGTATAAAAATACCACTAGCAGCAGGAGATGCTTTCCTGGCAAGCTTAGTTTTGCTTGGTTAATAGGAAAGCTCTGAATATAACTTGGAATCGATGTTAATAATGCCCCCTTCCTTTCAAAATAATTAGAAAGCTGATTTATGAGAACAGCTGGCAGATTTGTTGAGATATTATGTAATGTCGGAGGAAGAGGCACAAAGCTAGTAATTTTTGCATGTACCCTTTTTTCCCCCTGCCTTCATCAGTTGCCTGTTGAGATGATGTATGGCCCATTCACAGATTGGTGCCTACTGTAGCTACTGACAGAGATGATTGATGGCTTGTCAAAGATGGGCTTGAACTGGAATATACTGTATCAGATGGGATGCTGATCGTTTGGGCCTCATACTTGTCTAGACAAGTCTGGGTGTCTACAGTGTTATAATGCCATCTTCAGAAATAAAAGGTATTTTCCAGGATCCAAGGATGATTCCTTGGACTCCTAGTTTCTCCTAGATTCCATGACTCCTAGCTCTGAAGACAGAGAAGAGTTATTACAGTAGTCAGGGGAGGAACAACTATGACGGTAGAGCAACTCAGGCTGCTAATGCTTAATTTATCCTCCGTTGCACGACAGTGTCGCTAGGCCTGATCGCCTAATCGCAATTATTTGACATAATCGCAATTATTTTGCTTAATCGTCATAATCGTTTCCATGTTGAAAACGTGTCACTTAGTGACACATTGTAAGCTTGTTGATCAGCTATTAATGCTATTTTGAAAATTATTAAATATGTCAGTAATTTCTTTGTATATTTTAAGTTATTTGTCATATTTGCCCTGAGCAATTTTTGATTACGAAGCCTAAAAGGCAAACAAGCCCTAAGTGTTGCACGCCGCAAATTGCTGATCTACAAGCTCCCAGCGCTTCATGGACGCGACGTATTGTGGCTGTGAGCTTGTAGATCGGCTAGTAGATCATGTGAAACAGTTGCCCGAAGTAAGTATAAATTGACTTTATGTCAAGACCACTAGAGAGTACAGTACCTTGTCTCTGGCAGGCAGCTCCCTGCTCGAGCTTGCTTGCTTCATCTGCCCCCTAATTACCAAACGTACCACTGAACGCTGTGGCACCAGTGTATCGCTGAACGTTGTGATACCAATGTATCCTTCTATCTGATGACCCTTTTTCTTTTTTTTTGTGTAAATTCTACCTGCAGTACTTTTCTGCTTCTGTAGCGCAGCACAATTTGTTCTCGCACAAGCTAATAAGCCCTTCAGCACCGTTCTCATTCCAGCAAGCTCTGTTTGGGCTCATTAGCATTACGATTAGCAATTTGAAAGACTTACGATTAGCTATTTGAAAGACTTATGCATCCATTTATTTTAGGGGGGCGGTGGGATCTGAGTTGACATGCGATACTATGTTTAACGTTAGGGTTTAACTGGAGGAGGAAGAAGTACATTTGCGTACTCTGTGCCCTTCCTCATTGGAAGTGGAGCAGCGTGCTCTGAACATTCATCATTTACATGACGTGCCCTACATTCTAATGGTTGGAGGACTACGGCAGCATCAGCCCCTCCACACACACACACACCCTGCTTCTCCTTTCACCACCACATACAGTACCTGCAGGTTACCGTACATTAAACAGTGTTGGGTGCGTGGGCGTTATGCTTGTTAACCCATTCAATCCGGACACGCATCATTTTTTGATTTCTTTGGCTATTCAAAAATAGCAGATATACAAGCTCATAGCGCTATGAGCTTGTAGATCTGCTATTTTTGAAAAATCTTGAACATTTTTGTAAATCTTTGAATATATATTTTTCCACGGCCAAATACATATCTAAAAATGTTTTCTAAATCCTAACAGTATGTTGCTATATCAGTGGTGCTCAAACTTTTTCATGTCAAGGACCACCCAAAATTATATGTATTTGGCCACGGACCCCCATCTCAAAATAAGTTGTTCCAGGAACCCCAGAAGCATAGATGGGAGTTAAAAATATTCACTTTATGTTCAAAGATTTGCACAAATTTTCCACGGTTTCTCAAAAAATAGCAGATCTACAAGCTCATAGCGCGGCACAGAGTGCCGTGCTATGAGCTTGTAGATCTGCTATTTTTGAATAGCCAAAGAAATCTTAAAATGGCAGTTTTAATGGATTAAAGTCATACGCTTATAGTACCCAACTACTGTGCCCCTAGAGATGACTTGTTAAGGGGTGTGTGTGTGTGTGAGTAATGAGCTTGTGCACCTGCAATGTGCATGTGTGTGCATAATGAATAGCAATTGGGAGTGGGTGTGCATGCTATTATTGCCTTTTCCCTGAAACTAATTGATGGAAATGCGGAATCTTTTTTCTTAACCACATGAAACCTAGCATCGGTATTCTGGGGGTGAACATTCAGCAAAAATAGGCGATCTACAAGCTCACAATCCGCCACAAAGCAACAACGTTGCTTAGCAACGTGCCGTTAGCTGGTAGATCGGCTATTTTCAGTATAGACCCCTGGTGGACCCTGGTCAACGAAGCATATAGGGTTAAAACTTTTATGTAGATACGAATATGCAATGTTACAGTATGTGTAAGCATTTCATACATACTGTACAAAACCGTTTGGACTATTTGTAAACATTTTGTCAATTTTCGCCTATAATGTAATCATGCACAAAATGGAGAAGCCAGGTTAATAGTGCTTAAATGATCTACATTTATATCGTCGCTGTCAGGCAGAAACCTTATCTCCATATTTAAACTTTTATGTTGTGTCGTAAATTGCTGCTCTAGTTCATCATACTACAGTGTCACACAAATGTAGCAAAAATAGCAAATCTACAAGCTCCAAACGCATCGTAAATGCGACTCGTTTTGAGCTTGTAGATCTGGTATTATTATTTTTTGGATCCTGAAAAATAACAGTTTTGGACAGATTTCCACCCGAAAGCAATGATATATAGAGAGTATAGACCCATTATACATTTAGTGTAATAGAAGAACTTGATATAAAAACTCAAATCCTAGAAGTATACAGTACAAAACGTGCTTTGGAAAGCATGCATGAGGAAACCCCAAAAGCCCTCAAGAGAATTCTGGAAATGCATTTTTAAACAAAAAGAAAATCTGGGGAACATTGATTCATATGGCACAAAGTGAGTTCTCTTTTTGTTTTAGGGCCATTGTCTGGTAGTAATCTTGTTACAGAGTAGATAATCCCTGCTTGCTGGGCACACGGCTGTGAGCTGATCTCCTTGTCCAGTGCGTGGCCACTGGCACTGTAATCTCTAACCATGTCCCAGCTGTGCTGGCAGCACAGGGAGGAGTGTTGCATCGCCGTCGGCAGTGTAAAACAAAATAAAAACACTGCCTTTTGTGTTACGTTACACCTCAGTCTTTTTAGATGCATTAGTACATTGCTTCTCAAAGTGGGGTCCGGGGACCCCCAGGGGTCCTTGGCGGGGTACCAGAGGATCCCCAGCTAAATAAGTTAATGTAGCGTCACAATCGTTTAACCACTTTAACCATTATTGTATACTTTGGCTGTTCAAGATCTACAAGCTATGAGCTTGTAGATCTGCTATTTTTGAAAACTTGTGAAAATGTGCGCAAATCTTTGAATATATATATATACCGGTATATTTCTTTAAAGCCTTAATTTTGGGGGTCCTTGACATGAAAATGTTTGAGAACCACTGCATTTGTATGAACAGATATTAAGTTCTACTAATGCACTATAGGATGAGTAATTTCTTATGTGGTATACAATATGTCAACTTTTCATTTCAAACTACAAGTGTCTGTTAAAAAACATTTGCTGCACTGCAGTACTGTTGTACTATAGGATTAAGAGGTTTCATTTACATTTGTTTTATTATGGGCTTTCGAAAGTAATGCGTTAACGGATGTGATTAATTTGAAATGCATTGATGATAAAATAATGCAGGTTGTATGAAATGTGTCAATTTAGGTTTTATTTTGAAGTGAATGACCGTAAGTGCTGTTTGTTTTTGTGCTGTGCCTTGACCGCTGCTCGGGAAGTGAAACAAGAAGATGACCGAGTTTGGAATTTTTCAAAATGCTTTTTATCTTTTGTTTATGTTACATAACTAGGTAATGGCCTCTTCAAACACATACTTTATATTCTGTTGTTTCACAGTTTATTTAAAATCTGCTGTGTTTAATTAAAAGATTTGATTGTCAAACAATCTGAACACATTTACATGCGTGGATCAGATTAGAACCCAAACCGTCTTTTGTCTTTTAACTCTATTCTGTTTAGATTTTCACGTCCACCGGTACCTCTTTGGTGTGGATTTCTCATTCATTTGGTGATACTGTCGTTTGTTTCCAATTTTAAATAAAAATACAATTTAAATTAAGCATAACATTTTGCATGATTAGTCAGCAATTACACGCACACACGCACGCACGCACGCACGCACGCACGCACGCACGCACTCACTCGCACTCCACAGGCTGTCCAATGTCTATTCAAGCCTAGTTTATCATACTTTGTTGGGGTGCAGTAGGTTAGTCCGACAGCGCATTCCTCCGACAGCGCAGCGCTCCGACGTTTCCAATACTAAACCCGAACCAAACCCTCACCCTAACCCTAACCGCACGCGGATGCCACATAGTCGGAGAAAAGGTCTGTCGGATTAACGCATGCCTCCCCTTTGTTGTACAGTAACGTCGCTGTCTGAAAATAACTGATTTTGACATTTGGAATCCGCTCTTCTCGGTGAGCGACGCTCAGCAAAGTATGATTTTGGTATAAGGCTGCCTCTAACTCAGCAGGCCAGTGTTATTTTGGAGGCAGATGCCGTGGGTCCAAGCTCCAGAGTTCTTAGTCATTCCTGCTCAGTCAGCTCAGCTGGCTGCTGGCTGCTGATCTCAGGCTACAGGGACAGGCGTCTCCCCTGGAGAGAGGCTCTGTTGGCTCTGCTGATGCTAGGGGAAAACTCACAGGCTAGGATACAAGGCACACAGCTTGAGCACAATTTGATGTCTCGGAATAAACACTGGAGTTTATAGCTTGAGACAGCATTTTTTTTGTTTTGTTGCCATGAGTTCAGTTGTTTGTTTATGAAGTTTTGTTCTTTTAGTCTCCGCGCCCCGGGGCCAAAGACATGAGATTGCAGGAACTTGGTTACCACACAGGCCCCTATGAAAGGAGGAGGTTTGTGTGCGCGGCATGGCGTCCCGTGCTTATGAGGTAGGTCTACTTATGCAGGTGCTGAGAGAAACGTGACGCACAACTTGGATCAGTGGTTCACAAACTTTTCCGCTTGGGACCCAAAAGATAAATCTGTCTACTCGGGACCCAAGTGTACCAAAATACATTATGAATGAACAATTTTATGGCTATTTCAAAAATAGTGAAAGTAGCTGATTTATGAGCGACACATTGCGCTTGTAGATCTGCTATTTTCACTATTTATTTGAAATTTCTGAAATTCTTTTGACAAATTTTAAAAAGAAAAGAATCTGCATTTTTACCCCAGAAATGTAGGAAACGTAGAAAAGGAAGATTTACTCGCGACCCATGAAAATGGGTCTGCAACTCAAATATGGCTCCCGAGTCCCTACTGTACATCCATCAGTGTGTCCCACACACAGGCTTTATTTGGGCGGGACGCCCTATTAACGTTTGAGAAATTATACTGCATTTGGCAATTATTTTAATGCCACATTTATTTATTTTCCCAGAAATTCAGAATGGTGACATTTGCGTGAACGGTTTTCTTTCACCAATGTGCACATCACATCACTGTGTGGGTCAATTAACCTTGTTGGAGAGGGAGCCCTGATTCTAGTGTGTGAGCGTGGCAAGTTACTGTCTGCTGGAAGGTCAGCCACTTTCTCTGAAAGCTGAAAGTAGGGGAAATCTATCAATTAGCGCACCTCTAGCTTTGTACAGCACTGCAATTAGTAAAAATCAGTCGCACTATGAAATGCTACCAATTAAACTACATCACCACAAAATGGATAAGAAAAAAGGCCAGTTAGTAAACAAGCAATTACAAGGCTATGGTACAATGCAACTCCAATTTGTGAGCAGTGGCTGAGCATTGTGGAGGAGATATTTGTAATGGAGAAACTAACTCATAACTTGAGATTGCAAGAGACTCTATTCCTTGGAAAATGGGAGAAATGGACTGAATATAGAACCCATCAAGATGACACCTCTAACAGTGATGGACATTCATGAATGGACTGGAATATGATGCTTGATAATCTTACATATGAACCCCTGCACTGTAACTGAATGAAAATCTGCAAATAAAAAATAATTACATCTCCTTGCCAATAATTACATTTTTTAATTAAGGAAAAGGGGAAAGAAGGGATAATAATAAGCTAAAGGTATGCATTATGTCATCTCTTTGTGTATAATATCTGTACATGTAATAACACAGGCTAGTGTAACACTTTAACGTTCGTTAGCCTATGTTTCTTGCTATGCTATTACACATACAGTAGGGTGACACAGTAATCCGTTTACTGTCCAACCTGCTTACATAACATGGGATTTAATTTCACACGGTTTCATCATTGTAATGTGTGTAGCCTACAGCTAATTACAACCTAACTAGCAGCACATTACCACGGATTAAAGTTCTCAGTTGCCAAGACTAATTTCAGTCGTTTGGAATCCATAGAGGCCAGCATTGGCCTCTATGGAGGCCAAAGCTGGAATCTAGCCCTACAGTAATATATCTTTTATTTAAAAAAAAAAGAAGCATCATCCATAACACCCTTTCTTCAACTGGTTGGTAAAATAGTAAAATAGCAGGAACATAGGTTTAGAACGATAATACCAAAACATCATGATTTTATATATTGTGCTAATTGTTTAGAAAACAGATCTCTATTGTGGAGAGCTATTCCACAAATCACAGATTGGGACTTGGCTTTAATCACTGCATTACTGATTTGTTAAACTTTCATTGAGGTGACATAAAGGTTTCTGTGATTGTATTAACTCTGTGCTTTGTGTAAAACAATTGGTAGAGAGCTCAGTGTTCACAACGTGTGTTGCTTCCAGCAGTCAATCGCCTGTGTTTTGACATCGGTGCTCCTTAAAGCACCATGACACACAATGCAATGCAAAACCTGTGTGTCTAGTGGTGGTTTCATACCCGTAATTTCATTCCATTTATGGCTGCTGCTTTCATTGCAGCCTGTGTCGGATCCTTGAGACTGTGCCTGGTTTGGGTCACAGTGTCTTTGGGAAGGCATGACCATGCACTAGCTATTTCATACTCCCCTCACTTGTCATCGCGTCTTATTGGAGCTGTCTGATAGTGAAGTGCATTTTGCTTGTGTGTGTGTGTGTGTGTGTAGCGGCATTTTGTGTTTCTACTACTATTGTATGACCTAATTGGCAAACGCAGTATAGAGATTCTAGGGGTCGTGGGGCCGGTCAGCATACTGGAAGCCATCATTAACTACTGTCTGTGTCTTCTCTTCCTCCATTTGATCTTGACTGTGCTAGGTTTGCTTTGTGTTGATTGAATGAATAGATAGCTTTAGACCAGTGCTTCCAAACCCTGATGCTCAGGTATGCCAGGCACTGTTGGTTTTCCTATTAGGAAGCTAATAATTGCATTGACCTGGCATCCTTGTCATTTAATCGAATCACGGACTAGTTACGCCTAGAGATGCAGCAGCTGGGTGAATGCCTTGGAACTACAGTACAGTATGTATACCTGGTAGATGTAGAAAAGATAGAAAACCATAGACCTGTGTTGAGTTAGTCCCTGTGTGAATTTATCCTCTGTGTTCTGTTCCTCATTGCCAGTTTGTAACCTAATGTTTGGTGTCCTGTTTGACTATTGCAAGTTCATTGTATAAGTATTCTCTTGGGAGTTTATCTTCATGTATTTCCCTGGTCTATAATGAATGTTCTGACTGTCAAAAAAAGATAGCAAACCATCTATTCTCTGTCGTATGGTGGTGTCAAAAATAGCAGATCTACAAGCTCACAATGCGATTGATCAGCAATTTTTTAGTGCAGGACAATGTAATGTGTAAAAATACACGAGGACCAGGCTTTATTTGACAGCATTCTTATGAAACTATGTAGTCACTCGTGTTTTTCTCTCCCCTCGTCATTCTGAGAACTGATCATTTATTCTCTGTTGCCGGATGTAATTGAAATCCCATCTTGAGGTTGAACAGAGTCATTTATCCCCCCCTGGGTGGAGCAGAATGATTCACTTCTCCACTGTACAGTACAAGCCTTTCTTGGTAAAGCAACATAAAACACAGTGCACACATTTATGATAGGGCATGTTTAAGCATGTACCGGAAATTATTGACTTTCCGTTTAGGGCTGATTAACCGAAAATGTAATATAAATGATATACCGTAAATGATGTAAATATTATTATTTAATTGAGCTTCATACAATACAGTGCTGCTGCAGCAGTGCTACACGACCTTTAGCACTCTATAGTTAGACTAGATGCACATTAATTAGTTGTAGATGTGCTTGGTTCTATTATGGGACACACTACTTTTTCTACCAAAGAAAGACAGACCTGCAAGTGAAGTCAATGTGCCAGGGATTAGTAGCCTGGTACACTTTCCTGGTCGTGTGAATTGACATTATCACGTGTCTTCTTCAGACCGGTCTGGCCCCAAGCACTGGGTGGGCGTTTTGCAGAAATCAAAAAATTTTAAGAGCCAATGAATCGGCGTCTGTCAATCACAGGGCCCTGAGCGCAGATGTTCTGCATCTGATAGTACTCATGTTCTGCAAAACGCCCACCCGGCGCTTGGGGCCAGACTGGTCTACAGAAGACGCATGATGATGTGAATTCACGCAACCAGGATATGGTGTACCAGGCCTAAGGTTTTAGCTCTCTGATGGGGTATATGAACCACCCTACTCACTCAGTCCTTCAAAGGCAGGCGGATCGGCAGCTTTGTATTCTAATGTGCAGTATGTAAATACCAGTTACAAGTTGCCTTTCCAGAAAGACCGATGAGAGATGACTAAGCTGTTCATCTTGTTGCCTCGCTGCATTCAAGTATGTCATTTGAGCTACTTGTTAAGCTACGCTATGATGCAGTTGGAGTGTTCAAGGCTAGTACAATGTTATATCTATAAATATGACATAACATCATGCTACGATAAACCGCTGACAAACAACATCATTTTCAAGTGTGGACATTTAAAAGAAGAAAGCCCATCCCTGGCCCAGACCGCTGGCCTAGCGATCCGGGCACCTAGGCTCCAATGTAGCCTGACAGTGCATTGCGGGTTCAAGTCCCGTTCCCGACGATCTTCACTGCATGTCTCTCCCCAGTCTCTTTCTCCCGGTTTCCTGTCCATCTCCACTATATATAGGCAGAAAAGCCCTAAAAAATATGTTAAAAAAGAAAGAAAAGGCCCATCCTTTACACACATGCATGCCCTGTTTCTTGTCCTAACAAACAAGCTGATAACTTTGAACGTGTGTTATGACGGTGCCCTTGCTGTGACACACCTATTCGGTGACAACGGTGCAAGGGCTGGTTCTGTATGGATGACATATTTTCCGACCCTGTGCCCATAGTGATTTACAAGAAGCTCATAAAGCAGCAGACCTGTCTGTAACGGCTGCTGTGTGCTCACTGCTTGCTGCTGCTCTGTTGGCTGGCAGCCTATTTACCCCGGCTGTCTGCTACCTGACAGAATTACTATCTGAGCTTGGGGAAGGTTATGCTAAACCGTCCTTGTAAAAATCACTTGCACCACAGTTTATGCGGGTGCTTTTGGGGTGTGCACAGGTAGCCTAATGACAATCGGATGAAAGGGGTCGATGCTGCTGTTTTTCAGTGGAATAAATGAATTATGAATTTGAGCAGCATATTGCCTGTGCATACTATATGCCCTTCAGGAGGGCTATGAGTCATAACTTTTTTTTGCCTTTACATTTTTTGCAGGGTGCTTTTTGCATGGCATCTGTTGAAATCAGAGGAAACCATTTATACTGGTGTGTGTGTGTGTGCTTCTCCCTCCTGTAGGCTCTTTCATTATACGTTCAGCGACTCCGCATGTTTTGTTCCCACCTCTATCGGTGCAGGCACTTTGAAACCAATAACTGCCTTTTTAACTGGTGAACGAGTGGCTGAATTTAATAAAGCTAGCAGCTGTGAGGAAAGTTTGTGGAATTTTAAGCATCTTGAAGAAATGTAACCCCCCCCCACACACACACACACACACACACACACACACACACACACACACACACACACACACACACACACACACACACACACACACACACACACCTCCCAACATGTACCCTGGAGCTGCTAATGTGAGAGAAGCCAAGAAAGGATGGAAGGACAGAAGGATGAAATTGTTTTTAGATTTATAACCCCCCCCCCCCCCCCCCAATTCCCCACAGTTTGACATCCTAGACCTAGGGAAATGTCATATTTTTTCAATGCAATTTGTGTTAAATAGCTCTGTATTCTGATAGTACTAATCGCTATAGAGTGTTTGATCAGTAACAGGAGTCTCGCCATCTCTCCAGCTCTTTAATAAACAGAAAATACATTGTCACCACAGGGTACCATTTGTATCCAATCGGGAGAGAGAACTCACACAGGATACAGGATAAACAAGTAAAATTGGAAGTTATGACATAAAGGAATGAGCAGACAAAATTGGAACTGGATCACTATAAAATGTAAGATGATAAATGGCTACTCTCTCCTGATTGAATGAAATTTTGTCTCCCACCTGAAAATGTATTCATTTAATTTTAGTTTATTAAAGAGCTGGAGAGACGGGGAGACCCCTGTTACTGAACAAACACAGAATATAGTGCCCAAAAAATGTTTTGCTTTAACCAAACGATATCACTCACCCTACTTTAAACCCTCTATAATTAGTAAAACAGACCTGAGTTTCACTGTACGTTGTGTTCTTTTTCGATCTACAGTACACCAAATCTCCTTGCCAAAAATAGCCGATCTCCAAGCTCACAGCGCGTTGCGAATGTTCCCCCCAGAATAGGGATGCTGATATTCTCTCTTTTCTCGCCAAGTTTTCCCCTTGACATACTGTATCTTAGGGGGACAGATGTACATATTTACGTGCCGTAATTTGACAAATGTAGGGTGCTATAAAGTAACAATGTAATTCAGGGGTGCCGTGGATGAAAAGAATATTTACAGTACACGGATGCCCTGAGCCATAAAAAGTTTTGAGAACCACAATGCTAGCCTATTAATCGCTACTTGGGTCTAGCTCCATCATACCTTTCAGATCTCATCATCCCTTACACCTTATGTAGGCCCAAACTCCTGATGTGAGGGCCTGAACCTCTAGTAGTGAAAAGTAGCAGATCAACCTCAAAACACGTTGCAAGCAATGTTGTGAGGTTGTAGATGGCTATTTTTGTCTGGTTTTGGATAGTGTGGTTAAGTTTCTAACGTATAGCTACTGTATGTTTTATTTAATTGCATTCCAGTATAATGCATATTATTTTCATCTTGCGGAACATGCCACACAAGCATTTCACTGCTTGTACCTACAGTATATACGAGTGGGCGGACACGGTCGCCTCGGAAAACAAGGAAGTGTTGTTCAAATGAAATACATTTTCGGTTATTACATCCTCTATTTCTCGCTTCAAATGTTTTCAAAAACATTCTTGAGAGCAATGTTAAGTTGTAAATGATGTTGTGTGTTTGTTTACATGGCATGGTTGGATACAGCATAAAATTCAAGCAGCGCAGCAGTTGCTCTGACCCTTTGATTAGACAGCGGACTGTTATTGAGCTCATCGGTCATTATTCAGAAATAACACACCGCTGAATTCAGCGATTGACCAATCAGAATCAAGTATGTAACTAAGCAGTGTAATAATGTGCATTAATATGTCCATAATAATAATACATTTAATTTATTTACATTTTACCAGATCACAAAGTGCTACAGGGTTTAAAAACAATAGCATAAAAATAACCCCACAAAAACAAAAAACATTCGGCAACAACATAAGACCCTTATTGGGTTAAAAAGTAGATTAAAAACTAAAAAACGATGTGGCTCTGCAAGAGACTAGCCGTCTATAAGAGCCTTCTATGTGTCTGGCTGGAGCTAATCTCTCAAACCGCTGAACCAATCAAACTTTGTATGCACACTGCCAATACGTTAAATGTTTTTGATAATATGGAACTTACATTTTTTAATCGAGTCAATGGCTCATTATGTCAACTAGACCATACCCGGTCGACGCATCCGTGGGGGGATATGCGCACATGATCTGGCAACCCGGGAGGCGACATTGTTTGACACATAAACGCTAATAAGAAGCTGAGATTTGATGAAATTGAAAAACGGGCTTCACAGTTAAGTTCAGATGGTAATGGTCAATGGCTGTGTGCAAAATCAGAGCAATTGCTCCAGCCACTGAGGAGAACCGGGTAGTGACACCACTACAGACAAACAGACAGAGGTTACTAGAATTATAGTAGGATGGGTGACGGATCGAGCTGAGACCTTGCCAAAATGTTGAGTCATATGTCATAGATGAGCCTCATTGGAGCCACCTGACCAATGCCAGATGTTTGGGTCCGATGCTGATTTTCTAATCAAATCGGCTTGAAAAACTTAGATTTGATTAAAGGTTCTACTACTAGAACATAACTTATAAGTAAACATGTATAAATAAGCATAACGTTTTGAAATATGTGAATAGAACTTTTAACTCTAATTATACATGAACTGAAGTTTATTACTGTATTATTTAACCACACACGCCTTTTCAAGTGTGTTGCAATGCATTGTGAGATTGTCTATTTTTGAAAATCTGAGTGGTAAAAAATCTGGACAATGTCAATATATCGTCCAAACGGATGTATTTTGTGCGACACTGTAGGACTAAGTATTAAATGGGGCTAGTCAATTATTAAAAAAAACTATTTTTTTAATGTTGATTCATTGATGTATAAACAATACAAAACATGTTTTTTTTTTAAACAGGCTTCTCGATTATTCAATTAATCGAATCCCTCCCCAATAGTTTTTTTTCATTTGAGCTAGACAGTCAGACAACATGCAAGTCTGTCATGATGGTTCTTCCTCTGCCGGTGGGAGAGGCCTTTGACCCACCGCAGATGAGAGACTGCTGATCCTGCTGCACTCCTATTATTAACATGGAGAGTCACGTTCCCTCTCTGACTGCAGTACGGATTGTTTTCCTTGTCCTTGAAAGGGGAGGGGGAGTGCTTTATTTCCAACAGCCCATATTTTATCTGCCTTTAATTTTCTAGCTCATAATTGAGGTCAAGGATTCTCTGAATGTCAATGCTGTTGTTTTGTACAGCTGTTTCTCTGCCCAAGTGGGTGGAATTTGATGCTACGGCAGCAGCCCTTTATGTACCCTCTCAAAGACGTTTGTATTAATGTGTGTTTTTTGTTTCCCCTCTGTTTTGGTATTCATTTGTGAGTGGCGGGTGTTTTTAATGACACTGCTAAACTGACAGTTCCATTTGAAGCTTTTATTCTGCAGTGGTGTTCAGGAGAGCTGTTGTCCCTCAGGATTACAGGGAAGGTGACACACAAGGCTGCATGACACACAGACCGCATTTAGCGAAGAGGCAGGCTGTGAATACAAAGAGCAAGATGGCATTTTAACTAGAGCTGTCTCACAATATCAGGATATGTAGTCAGTGATGCCTGTGTCATATTGATGGGCCCGTATAGAAATATGTGCAGTGTATATATTTTTTTGGTTTGCTTTTAATAACATTTCTGCATTTGTATTCCACTGAGCCTTACCCTGGCCTACATGCTGGTAAATCCCTCTGCAATGTAGAGGGAGAAAGAGGTGAGAGAATACCAAGGAGGACATGAAACATTGTACTGTAACTAAATCTAGTCTATGCCACTCTCAAAGCCCATTATTTGTTTTGGCTTTACGTATCTTGTACCATTTTGGTCATGTGCATTGTATTGGCAGACGTATCATATTGTGAGTTACCTGCCAATATCCAGCCCTAATGTTAACCACTTTCAACCCTGCATCCCTATTTTGGGCATGTCATTTTGGTGAAAACTAAATTTTAAAAAATGGCAGATCTACAAGATATAGATTGGCTCTTTTACTATTCGTCGTAACACGAAGTATAGGTCTTACGTGGCTATGTTGTGTTCACACAGGAGCTGAAGGGAATGTGTCTCTGCAGCTCCATGGCTTCTCTGAAATATATATTCGAGAATGCATTTGGACAAGCACAGGGGACCAGTGTAAAACCTGCAACCATTTGTGACAGGAGCCCATCCTGAGGAATCTTGGAGGGGGCTAAGAGAAACACTGGTTATGTGTGGGGTTGCCTGACTAGAGACAAGACCCAGTTTCTCTGACAGAGCCAACCATCTCCAGAGAGCTCATTTTACACTGAATAAACCACCTCTTTCTGTGTTTCATATCGCCACCACCACCTTCTTGCCTTCTTTGCTGGTCAGACTTGACATTTGCTGTGCTGTGACTCAGTGCGCCGAGCTGTTAATACAATCAGTCCACCTTAATCAATAAGTCATGGAAGCCCTTTAGGGCTAGAAGGTGTCTGAGACACCTGAACCTCCCACTGAGCAGCCAGAATGAGGAGAGTCCAACCTTGAACAGAACTTGGACCTTTGGCGTCAGTTCCCTTAGCAACAAGTTGGCTATAACAAGAACAGTGTATTCACCCTTACAAATGACAATTCCTCTGACTAAAGAAGTCAACCACAGTAATAAAACGTTTCATGTAGGTCTTTTTTCCCAAATGAGAAAAAGAAGGTTGAAAAAGTGACACTTATAAAACGACGATTCAGTCAAGTTAAACAGATATATATATATATATATATATATATATATATATATATATATATATATAATTTTTTTTTTTTTTTTTTTTTAAGGTGTTGTCAAGATACGCTACATGAGCTCACAATCTACCAGCTCAGTCTACAAGCTGACATGTTAGATTGCCTATTTTAGCTATTCGTCGTACAAAGTATGTAGGGCTTCAGTGGTTAAATACAGAATGATGGTTTTCAAGTAAAAAAAAAAGGGGGGGCGTATATTGCATTTAGAATGGCACCCTGCAAGTATTGTGTAGTTTGACCTGCTACCACTCCAGTATAATTCCAGTATAATTCCAATGTAATGGATTAAATTGGGGATTTGTATTAAAGTCCTTTCACCAGTTGCTCATGTGGTGTTCTTGTTTGTGTGTTGCAGAGGGAAATGAAGGAACAGCTGGCCACCCTGCAGGACAGTGAGAAGGGCCACACTGAGGCCCTGCAGCTCCTGCAGAGACAACTCACTGAGACAAAGGTACCTGAACGCCTGCCTGCATGGGTCTCCTCAAACCAGGCAGCTAATTTGAATCAAATGTGTCTATTTGAGTCACTTAAAAGAACCGGTTAAAAGAACGGGTGACGATAAACGGGAAGACCTTGATCACTGGCCATCTGTCCCCCTGCCTAATAGGCTTGTATTGACAGTGAAATTTCAACAAGTAAATTGGATTATTGAGCAGCCGTTTTAATCTTGACAACTTGTTTTAATCAGCTGCACATGAGCATCTAGTCAATACTGCAGGTTTTCCTCCTCCTTTCCTCCCTGTCTCATCTCTCCCCTGTAGTGACGTTGAGCTATTGTATGTCTGACAAGGAGGGTGTCTCTGCCGTCAGAGATATTTGTCACGTTTTCTATTTACGCGTGGCTGTCTCTGCCGTCAGAGATTTCTTGTCATTCTTTCTGTTTACGTATGGCTGTCCCATGTCACAGCAGTGCTTGTCAGTCTGTCTGTCGGTCAGAGTCCTGCACTGCAGGATTTTCTGCCAGCATACTAACGGAGTCAGGCAGATACAGGCTCTGTCCATTTGTGGCCTTCCATCGACTGGATCTGACTGTGATTCATCCGCAGGTCTCTTGTTCAGCCATCTGCTGCTCCCCCGTAGTAAATCAGCATCACCATCTCATTACGTTTACATCCATTTGTAGAGGCCGCACTGCCTGGACGGGGGCCACAGTGTGACTAAAATTGATCTTTCCATCTTTCTGATGCATTTAGGAAGCTGACAATGAAGTGTCTCCGCACCCATACTGGAGCGTTTTTCAGTACTGTATGTTCTCGTGATGAGCCCTGCTTTGTCACAGTCACATTGGATACAGGAATGAATGTCGAAATGGCAGGATCTATCACAGAGCATTTTGAAAGCCTAGTGTATTGTGTGTGTGTGTGTGTGTGTGTGTGTGTGTGTGTGTGTGTGTGTGTGTGTGTGTGTGTGTGTGTGTGTGTGTGTGTGTGTGTGTGTGTGTGTGTGTGTGTGTGTGTGTGTGTGTGTGTGTGTGTGTGTGTGTGTGTGTGTGTGTGTGTGTGTGTGTATGTATGTGTGTACTGTATATAAAGTGTGTGTGGTTGTATATATACTGTGTGTGTGTGTGTGTGCGCGCATGTGTGTGTGTGTGTGTATATACATACATACACGCACACACACATATACTTATATCATTTAATGACATGCCCAAAATAGAGATTGATTATCAATCAATTATTTGATTACATTATCAATTATTTTTTACAATCAATGAAATCGATTAGTTCGATTAAATGTTGCACCTGTACTGTAACCCCTGCTGTTGGTCTTGGGGAGGGTGTAGAGATTGTTCTCCCCTGCCGGCTTCCCACCCGCGAGTGCTCGGCCAAGCTGGAGGCACTCTAGAGGAATGGAACCCCAGTCTCCACGGTTCGGTGGTGGAAAGGAACTTTACCCCTCCACCACCCGAATGCCCTTGTCCTTGTAATTCTAACCGTCTACTCTGAGACTGGTTGGACCTGATATAATGGAAAACCAGCAGTACCGGGTGTCCCGAGAACCGGAGTTAGGGATCCGCTGCTGTGGAAGATGAGTCGTGGTGAGGAGAAATGTAGCCTTTTCTCAGCAGATACTTTGATGGTTAATCGTTGATCGTGGATATGTTTCATTATGGTGTGTCTGTGTGCCAACTGTATAGGAGTTTCCCATGCTGGCAGACTGTGTGCTACACCTAAATGAAACGCAGCCACAATCGATGTTATTACCTTCAGTTGTGTTGTCTACCCGTCAAAAATGTCTACTGTGAATAGGCTCTAACCAGCGACATTGGCTCTCCTCCGTAACGGCCGCGTCGGCCTTGTGCTCTGGAGTGTCTCGCGGTCTGAGGGGCAGGAGACATTGTGTCCCATTCTCGTGCCCTGAAAGGCAGCCAGCGAACCTGTTCGCTCTGTTGGCTGCAATCGTCTTCCCAGCAACCACCGCAGCCTGCCGGCCCAGACAGAGAGACAGACACGTCGGTTAAAGCGAATGCCGAGCTGCTGCGGTTCACCATCTCTTTCTCCTCTGTGTCATTAGCAATCCCAGGTGGGAGGACAGTGGGGACACACTGCCCACCTTGATGTCACAGCCCTCTGTGCCTGCACAGGAGGGATATTAATGGGCTCCCTCTGGAACACAGAGAGTATATTTGCCCTTGGTTTGAGAAGGAACACGAATGGGGTTGGATGGTGATTGATTTTTTTTTCTTTAGGCAGGAGTAATGAAGCCTTGGGTCACAGTGCTCCAGAATCCAGCTCCTCTTGTGAGGAGTTCTAAATTGAGATCTTTTTCTAAATTGAGATCTTTGGTCTTTGCGGACACTTAACAGATGCACAGAGAGAGTAGTCCTCACTCTAATTCAGATTAAGATTTTCTGCTGTTGTTTAGCAGCCTAGCAGCCCTATTTTAGGCATGAACACAAATGTAGTTTTCTTGCCTAAAATAGGGCTAGGCAATATATCGATATATTGATATTGTAACATGAGACTTGATTCTATCATTTGGGATTTGGGATATTGTAATATTGTGATTTACAGCAGAAGTGTTGTCTTTTCCTTCCACATTGCAATATTCACTTTTTTTATTTTTATAAAACCATTGTCACAATATTATCGTATCGATATCAATGTATTTGGTCAAAGATATTTTGGGAGCGTGAACTTTGGGGGGGTGGGAGGGATAACATACATACATTCACTGTTTTTGTATGCCTTTTATTACTGACCTGTATGTAAAAATATAAAATAAAAAAACCTTGAACAAAAAAAAAAAGATATTTTGGGATAATTGATGAGAACAATAAATGTCAGTGAACAAAGCCCAGCATCAGGGCTGCAACTATCGATTATTTTAGTAGTGATTATTTGATAACAGGTTTTTAAATATATATATTTATTATTTTTATATTCATCTTGAGATGAATAGCACTTTTGAATAGTACTGTATCTACATTGCACTTTGAATGCATCAGCACTTTTCTTTTTACCAATGTTGTCTGCTCTCTCTCTACTTTCTTTTTAATGTGTCAATTGTTTTTAAATGAGTTGCGGAGAACGGTATTTTGCTCCCCTGTATGTCTAGTGTGTATTGTGGCAGTGACAATAAAAAAAAGAAGATATATACACGTATATATGTCAACAAATCTATTACAACTTAAGCCCTATTTTATGCTTAGTCAGTTTGTCGCACAATGGTGTAATGCAAAATAGTTGAAATAGACGATCTTGTAGATCTGCTATTTTAACTAGTTTTTGTTTAAACATTCGCGCATCGCCTATAATGACATAGCCAAAATAGGGGTCGATTATTCACAGATTATTTTGATTAAATTATCGATTATAGAATATCTTTTATAATCGATTAAATTGATTAGTTCCATTAACTCTTTGACTGCCAAAAACGGGAATTACCGTCCGATGCTACTATGGCTATCATGGCCACGGACGGAAATGACGAAATTATTAAAAAAAAAATAAATTAATATGTATGTATTTTTTTGGTATTGTTTTTTTTTGTTTATCTCAAAGGAACTAGGAGATAACGCTATCCAAAAAATTGCTGCTCCATTCACTTCAATGTTAAAAAACAAACAGAGGAAAAATGCACCTTTTTCCGTGGCACTGGGACGACACAGTCTGAAATAAGTGTGGCAATGAAAGAGTTAACTGTTGCACCCCTACCCAGCATTTCCTTTTGGTCAGTAGGTCTGGTGCTGCTACTCTGGTGATTATTGCAGCGCTCTCTCATCTGGCCCCCTTTGTTCTGTCTCCCTCTCTGACGCTCTCAGTCTCTGATGATTCATTCCCTCTGATGTCCAGCTTCTCATTTCCCCCCCTTCAACGAAATCAATTTCCACAACTTCTCGCTCTCTTCCTTCTCCTCATCTTGCAGCCCTCTCTCCCTTGGCACAGTAATAGCATCGTTTTATCTTCCAGTCTGCCGCTCTTCTAATCACCCACCTTCATACACAGGGGTTTCCCTGGCAGCCCCGGTCTGATCAGCCTGTTAAAACAAGTTTCCTCTGAAAAAATGTACTAATGGCCTCAACAAAACAATATGCTGCGCCCGTGGGTTTGTCCATCAGTCTGAACTGAGATGGTGTTCACAAAATCAATGCACGTAGGAGCAGAATGAATGAATAAATGTTTACATAATGTTTATGTTGTTAAAGCGCACTGCAAGCCCTGGGGATACAGAGTCATGTCCAATTAAGAGTCTGCCACTGTAGCGACTGAAATACTTTAATGAAGCCAGCCGCTGTTCAAAGCCACTTTGTGCATTTTCATATTGCATTGAAAGAACGCATCAAAAGGAACATTGCCTGAAAGCTTTTTTCTTTATCACACATTACAAGTAATTAAGTACATTTACTCAAGTACAATACAATTTTGAGGTACTTTTACTTTACTTGAGTATGTCAATTTTTCAATACTTTATATTTCTACTATATGCAATTTAAAAAAAAAACGTTTGACAAATTTTGAAAAAGCTTTTGTGGATGCCAATACTTTTGTACTTTTACTCTCGAGTAAAATTTTGAACTTGTAGTATTTCTACATTGTATTGATATTGCTACTTTTAAAGAAAAGTAAAGAACATTGCACAAATTCACCATCTCCTGCCTCTGTCTTTTTCAGTCGTCGGCGAAAAGTCTTCGCGCGACCATCGGCGACGCGTTCGACCGCCTGCACCGGTTCCTGCGCGAGCGCCAGAAGAGCATGCTGGAGGAGCTGGAGATCGACACGGCGCGCAAGTTCGCCGACATCGAGCACAAGATCCAGCGTTACAGTCAGCAGCTGCGCGACGTCAAGGAGGGCATACAGATCCTGCAGGAGCGCCTCAACGAGACAGGACGCCACGACTTCCTGGAGGGCGTGGCTGTCACTTCCGAGAGGTTTGCTAAGAGATCAATACTGTAGTCCAGTGGTTCAAGGACCCCCCCCCCCAAATGAATGTTATTGGCTGCGGACCCCCTTCTGAAAGGAGTTCGTGCCAGGAGCCCCCATACACAATTTGTGTTAAAATGTTTCAGAAATATTCCAAATTTGTCACATTTTAGATTTTTTTTAATTGGCACATCTGCAAGCTCACAACAACGCCCCTGGAACCTTCTCAAGGACCCCTGGGGGTCCCCGGACTCGCAAGGAAAGAAACATCTATCTAACAGGAACAAACCTCGACCAGAACCTGGCTGTGTTGTAGGTGGGCGGCCATCTGCCTTGACCAGTTGTGTTGAGAGAGAGACAAGAGACAGATGTACAGTACAGCAACAACAACAATAACGACATTCAGTATCTTAGAGTCCTACTGTTAATACAATTATAGACTACTTCACCATGCCACTACAGCCTATTTAACCACTTAAACCCTTTATACTTCGTTGATCAAGTCCCCCAGGGGTCTATACTCTACTTTTTTTTCCTGGTACACCAACTCTCTTCACCAAAAATAGCAGATCTGCAAGGTCACAGCGCATCGTCTTGTGACATGTTGTAGATCGCCTTTTTTGCTGAACGTTCTTCTATTTTTGCTGATTGTTAGCCTACAGTATTATGAGATGCCCAGAATAGGGACGCTAGGATATCATACGCTAGCATATTTAACCATATTATATGTCTGGGACTAAAGTAACCAGAAATCATTATTTGTGATGGTGCCAGTTCATCTCGTACTGTTTAATCATCAGGGTTCCAGACATTTTGGAGAAAGAAAAACATTTGAACGACAGAATGAGCTAATCTCTGAGCAGATGGTGTCTTTTTGTCTGATGTAAACCAGCCGTAATGTTTAATCTGTGGGGGTGGTTTAATTAAACCATCCTAAAAGTTATCCCTTGTGTTTTTTTTTGTTTTATTATTTTTATTACTTTCAGGCGAAGCCTTTTAATCAGCCTAGCAATTTACAACATGTTTTATATTCTTTTCTGGAGTCCAAATAAGCTCCTAAACTCGCTTCACCCCATTTTCTTATAATATGTGTGGGTGTTCACAGTTCATACTCTTTACAGCACCAGACCTGGGCCCTCCTGACTGTTACTAATAATGTCTGTTGCTCTGGAATGATAGCCATAGGCATTCACAAAACATTTCCCCAGTTGTTAATGTCAACAAATCCACATTCGGACCAGACACAAACCAGATCCATTGACTTGAGGCAGTAGAGCGCACACACACAACAACATAGACTTGCATAGAATGACATTGATCTGTTTTCTGTCATAGGATTAAAGGGAAGATACATGAGACCAATCTGACCTATGAAGATTTCCCGACATCCAAGTACATGGGGCCTTTACAGTACACAATATGGAAGTCTCTGTTTCAGGATATTTCACCAGGTATGTATCACCGGATGTTACTGGAACATTATACACTTGCACGTTGTACGAGTGCCTGCAAAAGGCTTAACTGTATCCACAGGGTAACTCGATGAGTGCACAGTGGTGTAGTTCAACACAAACTCTCAAGGTTCATACGAAACAAGCATGTCCTCTAAGTGAGGAATGTAGTGAGGGTCACTCTGGACAGTTCATTATAATTTCATTCAGCAGCAGGATATCTGACCCAGATGATGAAATATCCCAGCGTGAGAACTAATCCCAACCTGCATTAACATTGCTGGGATGCTTGTGAGCGGTTATTGTCTTCTGATGAGATATGGATGTCTGGAACTGCAGGGCTGTGATGAACCTTCTGTGTTAGAGACGGAATGTTGCGGAGGAGCTTCCCCCCCCCGCCTGCCTATGGCCATCACTCAATCTCACAGAAGATTACTTAAAGTAATGCACCGAGCAATATTTCACTCCTTCGATCAATTCTCTCATTTTTAGCCTACCCTCCTGGCAGAGGGGAGGCAGGGCAGTCTCTTGGCCTTCCTTGACTGGCTGCCAAATGGAACAATTGGTTCCAATTCATCACCAGTAGCTGCCAGTGAGACAGGACAAAGTCATTTCTGCCATCGTCATCTCTGTCTGTCTGTCTGTCTGTCTGTGTCTCTCTCTCTCTCTCTCTCTCTCTCTCTCTTGCCCCTCTCTCCCTCTCTCTCGCTGTATCTCTGTCTCTCTTTATCTCCCCCTCTCTCTCTCTGTGTTGAATGCTTTCTTGGGAATAAATAACAGGCTACCTCCTCACAAACCTGGTGCCTGCCTTCACTCATCCAGTTGGCACTGCTGGCAGTTCCTGTGCCTGCATGTTTTGTGTAAGAACAGAAATTCATACTCAGAATGCAACTGAAAGTGTTGTAACACACACTGGCATTGTCATTGACTGGAGAAGACACCGTCTCCCCCCCTCACTGGCCAGTCGCATTACCATGCTCATTTATGCTGACTGACATAAATACTAGAGGAAGTGCACATCCAGTACAAAATCCCCCTCCCACTCGATTCTGAGTCGGCTCCATGGATTTGCTAGAGGGTCATGGACACAGGCCTGTATTGTTCTTCCTGATGTGGCTTCATGATGACTGACTGAACTTGAACCCTGTGTGGCTCAGAGGCGGTGTGGTCACTGTTTGAGAGCAGGGCTCTCCAAAGCCCGATTCATACTGTTGTGAGCTAAATCAGGCTTAACCCAGTGTTTTGTTTTTTTAAGATACTTTTTTGGGGGGGGTTCTGCCTTTATTGATGGTACAGTGGAAGTTTGACAGGAGACGGTGAAAGAGGCGGGGAGTGACACGCAGCAAGAGTCCGCTGGGCTCGTGAGTTGAACCCGGGACTCGCTCAGGCTGCATCATAGCCTATGGTACGCACCTTAACCACTAGGCCATCAACGCCCCCAGCCCAGTATTTTTCAAACTTTTCCATGCCAAGGACCCCCAAGTAGCCAAAATAGGGGATGCCAGGTTGAAAGTGGTAAAATTGGCACAATCATCTCTTGTATATATTTTTTTCACTTTCACTCTCCTTTCCAGTTGGCCCCCCGTGGTGGTAAACCACTGCCCTAACCCACATATCCTGCACAGAGAGCAGCTTTGGGCCTGTGGAGCCGTTCACCTCCCATAGCTGTAATTACTGCTCTCTGCTCCACTAGTATTTGCATACCTTGGTATGACATTGCTGCTCGTTTGGACTCTAGGGAACACTTGACTTTGAATGAACTCTGTGGTAATTTATTTATTTTCTTTCCTCTCTGGACCATAGTTTATGTATATGACATTAAAAAACAAAAGTCCCACTGTGTAGTTTCGGCCACAGTCATCGTATGACTCTTGTTTGTTTCGACTTCCTGAAATGGGAAGTAGAGTGTCAGAGAGGGTGTTCATCCACCATCTTCTTCCTCAGGGCATGATGAGTATGATCATGTGGTTGAACTGCCGCATTAGTGGTATGCATGTCATATGTCAGTGTAGTGACTATTTCTTCTGTAACGTCCCTGGTCAATTATTATAGGGCAGTGGTTCTCAACCTGTGGTCTCCATATGATTTGTTGGAGGGGTGGGGGGGTCCCCAGATGACAGTAAAGTGACAATTTAAGGACTTGTAAGACCTGTTAAATAAATAAAAAAAAGAAGAAAGAAATGAAAAAAGACAATTACTGCATCAGAGGTAATCAAACTATACTATAAAAACTGGTCAGACATTGGCCAAATTGTCAAAACATATAAGAAACTAATATAAGAAAAGTTATCTACAAGCCCACAACGCCTCGCAACTCGAGGCGTAGTGATCTTGTAGATCGGCTATTTTCACAATGTTTATCTGTGGAACCGAGTCAAACTAAATGTAATGCCTACTGTTCCCCAGTTCAAATACGGTATGATTATTTTGGGGGGTGAAAAGGTTGAGAAGCACTGTTGTTTAGTATAGGATAATACAGCAGCAAAGATTTAAAAAGTGCACAACAATGAACTATATATACAGCAATAATCATACAACAGTAGATGAAGAAAAACTATACTTGCATACAGACACCGTCTGTGAGCAAGTATAGTTTACACACAAATACTCCACTGTACACTCACTCACATACACATACACACTAATGCTGTGTTTACACTAGCTGTGACAAAGCAACAGGCTACAAGTAATTTTTAATGGAAGCCAGCAACATGAAGCTGCAAACTGACAGCCGACCCTAAAAAAGCGCTCCATTGACGCACTGAAGCTGAATCAATCCATGTTTTTGTTTCACAATTTCATTTAAGCAGTGTGGCTTCAGCAACACTTCAACAGCGACCCAGTTGACAGTGTATCTAACCACGCTTGGTCATTTTGTTGCTTTTGTCGCCACTAGTGTGTGTGAACGAAGCATAACAATACAACAATAAACACACACACGCACGCTCACTCGCAAGCACACACATGCTCTTAAGCACACACAAACACACACCAGTTCATATGTTTGATTGCTAAACAGTCCACACCAAACTACCCTCAAACACGCTCTCGTGTTTCTTTCATTTCCACTGACTGTCCTTGATGAATCCTTCTTGGTGACATTTTGATCGTTCTAGACTCTTGACTCAATAACCCCCCCCCCCCCCCTTCTGTAGAGTGGTTGAGCTGCTCACTGCCTCGGCTAAACAACCATTCACACCACAGCTGCAGTGAGAAAGAGAAGTTGGGCCATGAAGCCTGATTTATATTTCGTTGTATGATGGTGTCCCGTACTGAAAATGCACAATCTACAAGCTCACAACGCGTCCCATCGCGAGTTTGCAGATCAGCTATTCTTGGCACGCAATGCCATCGTACGACGAAGTATAAGCATAAGAGTGACACAGCAAATACGTGTATACTGTAGGTGTGCTGTTTGCCTAAGCTCTCTCATTACTTATTGAAGTGGGGTTTGTTTTTTCTCCTCTCGCTCAGTATCCTACCTTATCTTATCTTATCTGTAATTGGCTTTATTATCTGAACCAACAGTTTATTTTGAGAGCCACACGGTTGTATGGCCAAGTATATTAAATTAGGCTTTAGGTAAAAGCACTGATGACTCAATCTTTGTTTCATTCTCCATCCTACTCTAGCTCCCTTGCCTTACATCCTACCGTCGCTCCCTCCATTTACGCCCTCTTTTGTCTCTCTTCATTCCCTCTCCCAGTGCCGGCAGCCTTGACCCTTGACCCCATCACGGCCCACCAGAGGCTCATCCTGTCGGACGACTGCACCATCGTGGCCTACGGGAACCTGCACCCGCAACCGCTGCAGGACTCGCCGCGCCGCTTCGACGTGGAGGTGTCCGTCCTCGGGGCGGAGGGCTTCGGCACGGGCGTCCACTACTGGGAGGTGATGGTGTCGGAGAAGACCCAGTGGATGATCGGCGTGGCCAACGAGACGGTCAGCCGCAAGGGCAGCATCCAGATCCAGCCCAGTCGCGGCTTCTACTGCATCGTCATGCACGACGGCAACCAGTACAGCGCCTGCACCGAGCCCTGGACCCGCCTCAACGTCAAGAGCAAGCTGGAGAAGGTGGGGGTCTACCTGGACTACCCCAAGGGCCTGCTGGTGTTCTACAATGCGGACGACATGTCCTGGCTCTACACCTACAGGGAGAAGTTCTCCGCCAAGCTGTGCCCGTACTTCAGTCCCGGCCAAAGCCACGCCAATGGCAAGAACGTGCAGCCGCTAAGAATCAACACTGTACGCCTTTAAGAGCAGCACTCGCCAAAAAAAAACAGTGATCTGCGGGCCGGGATCTTTCGGCCTTGTGTATCCGTCACGGATAAATCCATAAGACTTGATAGGTTTAAAAAAGAAAAAAGAAGTTTAAAAGGAAATGTTTAACAGGGTGTTTGACATGGTGATTTTCTTTTCTTTTTTCGATATTAAGACTTGTGTGTGCTGCTGCTCTTATCACCTGTGCTGTTTCGCTGTTCCTTCTCTTTCTGCCTCCCTCTCCTTCTCTCTATCTCTCTCTCTTAGGATTTTTGAAATACATTGTGGCCTGGAGTGGAGCCTCATTCTCCTTTTTTCCATTAAAAAGCTGTTGAGACTAATGGGGGCAGAAGGACCCCTGGGCTTCTTTTTGGGGCCTTTGTGACCCAGAATGGGATTTTTCCTTTTCTATTAGGGACTGTCCCAGGCCCACCTCGCACAGTCCCAGGGGCCAAGACTTTTCCTTATCAGACTCCACACTGACACTGACATGGCCCTCTGGACACCGTCTTATCTCTGCTGTACAGTTAGCTTAGCTGTGTTTGTACTCATTTCCTTTGGCCACACTGTCAGGCTTGACAAGCCTGTCGGCACTTTTCACTTCATGTGTGTGTGTGCGTGTGTGTGTGTGTTTGACCCTTTTTCTGATGGGAAATATGATGTCATGTTCTTGGTTTCTCGGCTGCTCTCTGTGGGTCTCATCGCAGATGTCCATGAACAGGGTCCATTGTTGCGAGGAAAGCTACCGTTTCATGTCCTCCAGAAATGCGTCTCGTCGTGTCACTGACAACAAAATGAATGAACGAGTTTGAGGCTTGACAGATTGACCCCACCCACCACACCACCCCCTGTTCTCGCCTGTCCCATCCTCCACCTTTGTGTGTGATCTGAGGGTATGTAATTTATCTGAGAATAAGCTGCTATTCTGGGATGTGGGTCCTCGCTGTTGCATGTTTGTACATATCGCAAGTTATTAACCCATTAAGACCGGGAACGCATCTGTGTCATTTTCAGATTTCTTTGGCTATAAAGAAAAATCACACCCTGTGTGAAGAGAGTGGTGCCTTTGATGAGCCCCGTATTGATGTTGTCATCAATGTTTGTTTTTTGGACATACGGACATACACACGGACACAGAGACAAAGTCAGATATAGGAGTGGTTGGCACCACTCAAAAATGTTTGAAAAATCGTGAAAATGTGTTTAAATCTTTGAATATATGTATTTTTTAAAGCGAACTTTTGTCAAATATTTCCAGAAGCAGATTTCAGTTACAAATGTTTGCATCAAAAATATATATATTCAAAGATTTGCTTTGAATATACCTACAAGCTCGGTGCCACGCTATGAGCTTGTATAGCTGCTATTTTTTAATAGCCCAAAGAAATCTTAAAATGACACAGATGCGTTCCCGGATTGAATGGGTTAAGGCATTCATTCTTCTTCTGCTGCTGTACGTTGGTTTCTGCTCTTTCCTCGGAAGCGTTAGTATTCTTGGATTCTACCTACACAGTATACCTTTTGGGTATTTGATTATCTATATACTGTTCACACTCTACAGTGATCCCCAACTGGTGGGCCGCCGTGAGGGTGTTGCAAGTGGTCCCCAAAATAATTGGCAAAACACTTAAGATTTGAATGATAATATAACATTTATATTAAAACAAATGACAGTATTTTGTCTTTAAAACCTTGAAAATGTTGCTTTCCTTGTGATGCCAATAAGTAAGAACTTAATTTATACTACGTTGGTTCCATTGATCCAAGCTGGAACACAATCAATTTTGATTGATCATTAAAATAAACATGCTCTGAAAATTCACCTGACCCACCCATCTGACCACTTGACTGACACTCACTGTTACAGTAAGTGGTCAGGTTGGTGGGCCATGAACGCTTTTGTCAAGTGGGCCATTATCCAGAAAAGGTTGGGAACCACTGTTGTAGAACACCATGCTTCCGTTTCTCTGCTTCCTGTGTGTTTAAAGGCCAGTCAAAATGAATGAATCGGAGCATATTAAGTAGGATCCAATGGAGAAAGTGACCACTAATTGAAACATAGGCATCATTGCTTTGCAGATGCTGAAGTCTGGAAAGCTTAATTAAACCTGACATCCCTATTTTCGGCATGTCATTACGGGCATACATTCTTAAAAATAGCCTAGGCCTGAATATTTGATTAATACATGGTGAAAATAGCCGATCCACCACCTCACAACGTGTCGCGATGACATGCATTGTGAGCTTGTGCGTAGATCGGCTATTTTTGCTGTACGACAAAGTATAAATTAGGCTTAAGATGAGTGCATTGAAAGTTGACATCAATCGTTCTTTTTTGCATTATGTTATTTATATTCATGGAGTAAAACGTCATATTGAGAAAATGATTTCCATGGGATGCGATCTGATTAATGCACTTGCATTGTTAGGCTATTGACAAGGATGTCAGTGTATTACATGATGGTTCAGTCCCTAATAATATCCTCTGAGGCTCAGTTATGTGGTTGCTACTCAAGTGCTCATGTTTTTACTGGTTATACACAAGCACTCCACAGTCTGCGCTAAGAGGCCCTTGTCCCTTAGCCAAATCATCACACAGAGTATGTGTGTGTGTGTGTGTGTGTGTGTGTGTGTGCACTCTTCTCGGACTTGGTTCAAGCTGAATATTAAGTCTCATCAGCCCACATAGCCCTCCAGAGGGGCTCTTGGCTGTAGTTAAATGTGTTTTACTGCGAGAATTGTTTTGAACCTGGTGTGAGAGAGTCTTCAACAGAAATTCAAGAGCAAAAAAAAAGAAAAATGACTTCACCTTCCCCTCCCTTTGCTACCGTACTTATATAGTGTGTTTGAATGTACGTATGTGTGTTATCCGTGTTGTCCATTTGAAAGTTTTGTTGGGTATACCGAGGTGGACATGAGTTCCACTGTGTGCAGTTACCAGTATGATGTGGGCCTGGGTCAAATAGTTCTATAAAGCAGGGGTCTTCAACAGGGGGACCGGGACCCCTAAGGGGGTTACATGGCGGCTTTCCGACATGTCGCCTTTCCGACGTTAACGAACCCTATACCTAACCCTCACCCTAACCCTAACCGCACGCGGAAGCCACTAGTCGGAGTGGCGAGATGTCGGCGTGGAAGACTGTTACCCCCTAAGGGGTCCTCAGAGTTACTACAGGGGGGCTGCCAAATCTTTGTGTGATATGATTTTTTTTTTACATGAACCACTAAAACCCTAGCATCCCTTTTCTTAGGAGAACTTAGGCGCTGTGAGCTTGTAGATCGGCTATTTTTGGCAAAGAGGTTTGGTGTGTAGAGGGGGAAAAAAGAGCAGACCAAGTAAAAGATTAATCTGAAACACAATTGTATACACTATAGATGGGGTCCCTGCTTCATCTCTCTCAGCTAGGGGGTCCTTGGCCTGAAAAACGTTGAAGACCCCTGCTATAAAGATTACAAATAACTCATTGGCATTTGTTGTAACCTGCTTAGAGAAATTGACAGGTGGCTCTGCTGCATAGGATCCTAACAGTGCCAGAAGGTACAGTATAGGCCAGTGTTTCTAAATCTTTTTAACATTGAAACTGTACAAATGGAACCAAATAGACCCGTCCATTTAGTTCCAATTGTACACTAAGAGTTACAGATCTGAAAGTGTCCAATTGGTATCTAGCTATCAATCAATTAGCAGGGGAACCCCCCCGGAACGTCCTCAAGGACCCCTGGGGCACTCCCTGGACCTCACATTGAAAACCAGTTGTAATAGGTAGTGACACAAAAATGAGTACTTTTTTATAAATGTTCCTCTGATTGGCACGGATACCCCTCTCACCTGGTACATCAAGTAGGATAAAATGAGCACCAAAAATGATTGGCCAATGCTTCAATGAATGTTGATTTAACTCTGGGAGTCCATTTGTTACCGTTGTTTACTTGGCCCAGGTCTGTTGGTCCGGTAGAGACCTCTGTGGGGTCTGTCTTAAGAAAGATGTTAATTCCGTGAATGATTTGTGTGTTAAGGAGATAATTAATATGAGCTGGTGATGGTTATAGTAATACAAAGATGATGATGACTGACACCTTTTTGATGATTATAATGATGATCTGGTCCTTTTTCTGATGATGGCCGCTGTGCATCTATCGTCGTGTGAACACCCTGTAGCAAGCTTTCACCGCTACAGGTTTGTGGGGAAACTGTTTCGATGTACTTAAAATAAAAAATATCGTTATGAGCAACCTAATTGTCGTGACTCTGTCTTGGTTGTGTAGCAGTGCAACAACGTGCACAGACACATCGCACATCATAGGAATCATTTCTAGGGAGCGGAGGAGGAATGCTACTTGAAATGCTCTCTCTGCCCGTGCTTGTCCATACTGTAAATTTTTTACAGTTCAACATCAGAGATCTGAAGAGTCCTACAGTCAGTGATGGACAGTCATGTTTGGACAAAGTACATTTTCTTTAGTACTGTACTTGAGTAACTTTTTTGAGTATCTGTACTTTACTTGAGTTTTCGTATTTTTGGATACTTATCACTCTCCACTACATTTCAGGGCAAATATTGTACTTTCACTCCTCTACATTTCAAAGACAAATATTGTACTTTCAGTCCTCTACATTTCAAAGACAAATATTGTACTTTCAGTCCTCTACATTTCAAAGACAAATATTGTACTTTCACTCTACTCACTACATTTCTAGGAAGAAAAATGCACATTGTGAATTAACCACGTAAGCCCTATTTCAAATATTGAAAATGGCAGATCTACAAGCTCAAAGATTTGAGCTTGTAGATTTGCTAATTTTACTATAGATAGGTGTTGAACATTTCTGTAGTTATGTAATTGTAATTTGTTCTTTTGAATACTTAAAGCATGTACTTTTGAATAATTTAAGTATTTTTAAAAGCAAGTTCTTAACTCGAGTACAAACTTGACTGGGCAACTTTCGCTTGTACTGTAGCCCAGTAATATTTGACCAGTCGAGTATCAATACTTTGACTCAAAGTGCTGTTGTTGAGTACTGTCCACCACTGCCTACACTACAGTGAGACGTCAGGCATCCTGCAATGAAGTGAGAGGTTATTCTGCGGCTGTCTCCGTTCTGTTCTCATACTGAGGCGTTTTCTTCAGACACGCAATGAGTGAAAAAGACAAGGAGCATGATCGCTGTCTGCCTGAGCCAAATTCTCTCTCACTGCAGGTGAGAGACACATCAGCCACACATACAGTACGTGCTTCTCCACATTCACTGGTTGTCTGCTAAAGCAGTGGTTTTCAACCTTTTTCATATCAAGGTCCATTATTTATTTGGCATTTGAGCCACGGATTCACCATTTGATGAGATTTAGCCTCTCAGACCCAAAACTTTGAATATTTTGTTGTTTTTGGATAAGATTTTTCCCACAATTCCATCATGCTGTATTGATGTTACCGTAGGAGAGATGATAACCGGCAAATGTTGATAAAAATAACAATTCTTCTACATGCTCTAATTGGTATAGACTTCTTGTAAATTAAGTAATGCAGATGTTTAACAATAATTTAACTCTTGAGAGTGTAAAATGAAACCAAATGAACCCGTAAGGGTGCATTTGAAGGGTCTGTTTGGTTTCAGTTAAAGATCTATATGGGTCCATTTGGTTTCCAACTCTCCATCATTTAGCTGGGGACCACCTGGAACCCCCTCAAGGACCACTGGTTGATAACCACTGTGCTACAGTGATTCTCAACCTTTTCTTTTTTTTCAAGGACCCCCAGTTAGGGCCACGGACTCCTATTTGATACGATTTTTTTTATCTCCCCCAGTCTACGATGTTAATGTAATTCTCTCAGTTACAGATCCGTAGGGGTCCATTTGGTTCCTAACCATCAGTCAATTACGTAGATGGGCACCCCCTGGAATCCCCTCAAGGACCACTGGGGGTCCCAGAACCAGGCCCCATAAAATCCCTGTTTTTTTACTATTTGACCTTGGGATCAGCTTGCGATATCAGATTCAAAGATACAAAGCGGAACTATCCCTTTAAGGACTAGGGTGAATCGATTATCATACATTTTTAATGAAATTCTTGTATAATGTGGAACACCACGATCATACATACCAGATGGGTCACTTGAGGCTGTTGAAACTATAAAAGGCTGTGTGTGTGTGTGTGTGTGTGTGTGTGTGTGTGTGAGAGGGTGGGTGGGTTGATACTCTGCCATGCTGTTTTAAATTCTAATTTCAGCTGAATTGACTCTCGTTGCATCACGATTACATCTCCCCCCGCAGCAGAACTGTGCAGTTTGAACCATTGAGATTGAGCCTCTTTGTTCACTCCAGACCCCCCAGGCAAAGTACCATCTTTTTATCATCTTTGGCTTGGTGTAACTTTCTCCCCCCCAGATGAGCATTCACTGTTTTTAACCTCAGGAGAAAGTGTCCATTAACCAGTGACTGAGCCGTCTGCTGTGAAACCACAATCTAATTCAACTGACATGTGACCATCCTGAGGCAGGCATATTATGGTCTGTCACTTTTGTCACCTCCTTACTGTAAGGCTGCATCTGCCGGATGAAGGCATTCATATTCCGTCATCATCAATCGCATTATCTCACTTGTTGCTCTATGTTCAAATGTGAATTCAAAGATATCCAAGGGCAATTGGGTACAGTACAGATTGTTACATGATGCACAGCAGTATTATGTATTATGTAAGATCCAGTGTCATCATTTTGTTACGGACGGCCCCGTATGAACCCTCTGACCCCTCAGTGCACGCTAGTTTCTAGTTATGCAGCACACACACCCACCCACACTAACCATTAGGCATATACTGTATATATATTTACCAACATTCTGTTGGATTTTACAGTCATACTCGAGCAAGTTACTTAGGGTTAGGGTTAGTAGAGGTCAAAGCGAAAGCTATCAGAATAATTTTGTTATAGATTGCTACAGACTATTTCACCAATGGTTTGCCTTTTTGAGGGTATAGCCTATATAGCAAATGGCACTTTGACAATGTTTAAACTTAAGGTAGGGTAAGTGATATTTTTTGGTTAACGTTATTTGTTAAAGGCTTAAAGCCCTATATTCTGATAGTAATCATTGTTATATAGTATTTGTTCAGTATCAGAGGCCTCCCCGCCTCTCTAGCTCTTTAATAAACAGAAAATACATTTTCAGGTGGATTGAAAAATGTCAGCCAATCAGGAACTTTATGAGCCCATTTATCAGCTTCAATTTAGTGTTCCAGTTCGTATTTTGTCTGCTCATTTCTTAGTTTTATCACTTCCACTTCCATTTAATTGTTTAATCTGTATTCTGTGCAAGTTCTCTCTCCTGATTGGTTAAAATAGGTATCCTGACCTAAAAATGCTGAGTCTATAGCAATGAGTACTATCACAATATAGAGCTATTTAACTTATTTGAATTAGTTTGAACACAGGCATACTTTTGAAAAAGTGTCAATAATCTGAATCACTCACACAGGCCCGTTCTCTGCTCAAGTAGGGCTCATTCACTGGTCAGCGCTGTCTGCACTGTCCATATCTACACACCTGGAAGAATCTGGTACGTTGGTATTAGTTACTTTGATCTGCATGTATTCAAATATAGTTTCACCCTTGGGAATCATGTTAAACAAAATTGGCATGTTAACCACTTGAAGCCTAGCGTCCCTATTCTGGGGGTGAACAATTCGGTGAAAATAGATCTGCAAACTCACAACGTGTCACAAGTTGTGAGATTGTAGATATCTTTTTGTGAAGAGATTTGGTGTTCAGGGGAAAAAAGGAGCAGGTCTATAGAGCCCTGGGGGACCCTGGTCAACAAAGTATATAGGGTTTAAGTGGTTAATCCATATTATATACTTCAATGTATGACTGTGTGCTAAATAAAATGTGCACAATTTGTGTGAATAGCCGATCTACAAGCTTGTGGATCTGCTATGTCTTCTCTTTTTTTTTACAATATAAAAAAGGGACACCAGGTTGAAAGTGGTTAAAGGGCGTTGTTCACCCAAAACAATACTTATTTTCTATTAATTACACACCCCATGACGCCTTGAATTCATGGAGATTGTTTTGTTTTTATCATATTACTGAGCCAATAATTTGGTGACCGACGGAGACTCTAAGAGCCTCTACTGAGTCTCCTATTGACCAATGACCCGGTCATCAAATTATTGGCTCAGGAATGCGACAAAAACAAAGAAATGTATGGGGTGTAACTCTTGGCTGTCCTGTTTTGAACTATGATCCAGTGTGCCTCTGGAGATGATGGCCTAATAACTAACACAACTTCTGACTGGTCTCTTCCTTTGTGTGACTTTGGATTACACAAGATGCTGAATGTGGGCGTGAAAATGCACCCCTGAAGCCTTTCATTTTGATAAAGCAGCGTGCAGAAGTGAGTCACATGTTTGGTGCAATATGCAGCTATTCACTTGGCTGAGAGAGTAGCTAAAGCACTTGAGGGCGTGTGCCATCGTTCTTTTAGAGTGATATAAACCCATTCAGAGGAAAATTGTCCCGGCGTTCGTGACACTATACTTTACCATTATCTTATTTGTCATTTATCATCTGTTGTGGCAGGTGAATGCAGAAAGGATAGGGAGGGGGGCGGGCAGGTTGCCATAATGAAGTCACAATATCTTGATTGAACCTTGGTATTTTGTCATCCCTTCAGTTTTTAAACTGTAAATCTGCAAAGCCAACTCACTCAATCTACTTTCTCACTACGTTGGTTCTCAACGTGGTGCCCGGAGACCCCCTGGGGTCCTTGAGGGGGTTCCAGTTAAATTATTGATAGGAACCAAATAGAACTCTCTACTGTAACTCTCCATTTGGCTACATAGTTATACACTCTCAGTTAAATGAACACTGAGGAGTTACAGTGTAGATTAGGGTCACAGAGATTATTTTTTTTAATCAAATGGGGGTCTGTAGTCTAATGCATATCAAACTGGGGGTCCTTGAAATCAAAAGGTTGAGAATCACTATTGGATTGAATCATCAGGACATTGATGTCTTACATCCATTTAGGATAAATGAATAACTGTCCGCATACATCAGAAGGTCACATACAGACGCTATAGGTGTTTCGTAATCTCAGTTTAGTATGCTATGTATGTTTCAGGTAGATTTGTCTGTACAGGTCTGAATGCCATGTCAGTTTCGCAGAGAGAGGTGTGGTACTATATAGATAGACTCATCTGTATGCTCAGCCTTAGCCCTCCGGCTCCATCAAAACGATTCTTTTGTTTCCCAGAATCCCCCTCATCCCTCTCCTGTTTCATCCTATAGCATGTCTGTCATGCAGCCTGATAGCCTATCCTTGTATCCAGGCCTTGTCACTGTGTTGGACTGCCACCTTGTGGTGAAATGTGAGAGTACGTATTCAGGCGTCTACTGCATGTGACAGCTTCAGGGTTTTAGATGGGTTCCGCTGAGTGTCAAATCTCCCAGGTATGTGAATGTGTGCATTGGAGATGTTTGCGTTGGTTTTGTCTTGGTTCAATTTCACCAGTTACATCACATCTCAGTTTACCGCCTCGTGGCTGCACATGAGCGCAGTGCTTTGAAAGCAATTCCGTAACCTAAGCAGATAAACACATGTTTGTACAAAGAAAGTTTGTGACACGGCTTCAGGTCATCTTTATTCACTCATGTTGTGTTATTACTTCATGTATGACTGTTTTGATGCCATTTAAGAACACTTCCTGTTTCAAAAAATAATATTTTGTGGAGAAATAGGCTCCCAATCTCAACCGAGGAGGCTGGTCCCATGAGCGACTGTACAATTAATAAATCTGATGCATTTCATACCTCAAAAAGAGTATTTCTACAGTCTTAGTCAGTGTTTAGTGTCTGTGCTTGTGGGAGGCGCCACACGCGCCTCAACCTGCCTTCTCAGCACCTTTCAGCGGCTTTCCACAGATTACTTGACACATGTGAATAGCTGCTTAGAGAGGGCTTGTTTACACTCTATTAAACCAGTATTGACAGGTAGACCAGCTGTCTACATACTGCATACATGCAATATTAATGAGATGATCCATATACACAGCATAAAGAGCTTCCAGTCAGTGTTATGTGTCGAGAAACGGACCCTTCTCTTGTCTTTTCCATGGAGCTACTAAGGACTTCATAGCCATTCCCAGCACAGTCTCTATGGTTCGTATCAGTAGAATGTTCACACTGAGGTTCAGAGGCAGCACGCAGAGAGAGAGCACACCCACCAACCCTGTGATTATATTCACCCCCAGGCAGGGAAAGCCCCTCTGCTGCCACCCACACTGGCTCCTGTATGGTGAGTCTGTGAGTTGCTCTATGCAATATGTCAATGGTATACCTCCCTTTGTCCTTTTGTGCTCCTGTCCTCCCCCGTCTGCAGACAGACATGAAAGGAGGACGAGGTCTCCATGGTGACGCGGTGGCATCTGCATGCCGTTCCAGGAACATGACCTGTGAACAGTGCAGCTGTTGTGTGCTTTCTCCGGGTCAACAACAGGCGGCTCTGGTCCCGGCACTGACACCCACACTGACACGGACGTCCCACCGCTCACAGGCTTGGACGACGCGGTGAGGCCTGGAACGAGGTGCCACCAGCCACCGTAATAGTTCTCAGCATGTGATTCCGTACGCTGGCCTGTCCGTGCGCGGGCCCGGCGGCGCCTCTGAAGGCCCATGCCCACGGTCAGGAGCAGCAGGAGGGAGAGGAAGGCCAGGAAGGCCAGGCTCCAGCAGGGCTCCATAAGGCTCGGCCAGGAGCCGGTGAGCAGGTTTGGCAGGCACACAAGGAGGGCGTTGGAGTCGGTTGTGTACATGCAGGCAGCGGTCCGCAGCACCTCTACGTTCCACCCCCATCTCACGTGAAGGGCAGAGACGACCCACACCGTCAGGCAGCACAGGTAGCAAACAGCATGGCACTGCAGCCACTCTTCATCGTCTCGCTCTTCGTCGGTGACGTTCCCTTCTTTCGCCTCCGCGGACTCCTTCGCGGCGCCAGAACATGGTGTCAGAGTGCTCTCACATCCCCGCTTGTCTACGGTGTGACCAGCGTCAGCAAGGGGCCACAAAAGTCTCCCAACAGACTCCACAGCGATCAGAGGAGGGGTCAAGATCAGCACTGCCCCATATGTACGGCAGAGAAACAGCAGGATGCGGAGGGCATTGAAGTCACTCGACAGGGACAGCTCAGGTAGCCAGGACTCAGCGATCCACAGGACAGTTAGAAGTACTGTATGAAAGACAATAATAATCTTTAATAATAATAAACCTTATGTTTAGAGCCCTTTTTAAACAGGGTTACAAAGCCTTTGCACGTCACCAAAGAAAAACAGAGGGCACATTGTGCAAGAAACATAATAAAACAGCATAACAGGATGTGATGTGTGTAAGACACATAATATAATATCATATAAACTTCATTGTACGAGCGCGTCGCTCGCCCAGAAGGACAGGGACACTCTTACCTGAGACGAGAAAGTCTGTGAAGAGGAGCAGGCAACAGCAACAGAAACCGACTGGACTGAGAGACGCGGTCAATGAGGGCAGGAAGAGAACGCTGCAGGCAAGCTTACATACACACAACACAGTAGCTCCCTCCAGCACACCATCCATGGCTGCATGGGACAACACACAAAAACACAAAACCACAGGACAGAGAGCAATTATAGCAACAAAATTCATCCACTTCTGGCTGTTCCTTTTTTCCCCCTCAGGGCATAAGATCCCTGGAATGCCAGGAACTCAGCTAACAATAAGGTTAGCAGAGTTCCCTAATATTAAAAACTCTTAAACGTGCTGTGACAAAACTCACTCTCACTGTATGAGCGAGAGGATCTTTTCAGACCTCTTTTTAAGTCGTTCTACAAGCGGTGTGTTATCCAGATGTTTTTGACCCATGGCTGCAGTCTGGAGATCAATATTTTTGTGTACAATAGGGAGTGAACCCTGGACTGCACTTTTGCCTTGATGTTACAGGTTTTCCCTCTATCTCTCTCTCTCTCTCTCTCTCTCTCTCTCACTCACTCACTCACTCACTCACTCACTCACACACACACACACACACACACACACACACACACACACACACACACACACACACACACACACACACACACACACACACACACACACACACACACACACACACACACACACACACAGTATTCAATAATAAAGTCAGATTCATCTTTCAAAAACTACGATCTGCATGTATTTCATGAATATCATTTTCAAGTGCTGCAGAACTCTCCATATGCAAATTCAGGTTAGCCTTTTCCCTAAGATTTCCTTTCAGATAGGCTTCGGTGGAGGTAAAATGAATTATGCAAACTATAACCCCAAACACACACCTGAACATTGATGATATCAGACCAGTTCAGTCTGTAAGGTACAGTACAGTACAGTACAGTACAGTACAGTACAGTGACATAGCTTTATGAAAGCTGTACATAAAAATTACATATACACCTGACCACACCTCAATCAATAAGTTTATTGACATATTACATACAGTATACCCCTTAGATATATTTACAGAGGTGAGTATATAAATGGCTGTGAGGTTGTGAATTCTTTCCTTACCTGTGATCACAGGAGCCTCCAGTGCAGCATGTCAATATGAGCGTCAAATGTTTTATCCTATGTGTTCTTCTCTTCCCCTGTGCCCCTCCCCTTTGAGGTTAACGAGACTCTCCCCCCTGTCTCTCCACTTCGCACCTGGCCTATGTGTGAGAGAGAGAGAGAGAGAGAGAGAGAGAGAGCACATGTGTGTTTCACAGGGAGTGGTTGTTTGTACAGAACACTGCAAAACCAGTCCAACAACTAACTAAACTAACTTAACACTGACTGTGTGTGTGTGTGTGTGTGTGTGTGTGTGTGTGTGTGTGTGTGTGTGTGTGTGTGTGTGTGTGTGTGTGTGTGTGTGTGTGTGTGTGTGTGTGTGTGTGTGTGTGTGTGTGTGTGTGTGTGTGTGTGTGCCTGCCTGCCTGCCTGCCTGCGTGCGTGCGTGCGTGCGTGCGTGTTGCTATGCCCCTGGGCATATGGGCAAAAGTAAGATGAACAAATTACTAATATGGTGATATATTTACAAGCTGCTAATAGTAAAGGTAATTACTTATTGGATCATTCAGACATGCACTGTAGCCTATATGGAGAGAAAGAATCATATGGGCTTTTTTGACACAAGATTAATTGATGACAACCGCAAGCTACAGTAGATTGTAGTCTTTAAAAGTTGTATTATTTCTTATTTAACTTCATATTCCAGGCCAAGTAACCGATACCAAAAGCAGCCGAGGAATGACTGTTCTTTGTATTTTTTTGTGCACAAGTAAAAAAATGTTTTTGGCAATGTCTCATTGCACGTGCAACATAACAGGCAGGTTTCTTCTGGCAATATTTGTATTTGTTCAGTTTACAAAGATCTACTACAGCAGTTCCCAACCCTTTCTGGACCAGGGCCCACAGGTTGGGAATTGTTTATCTACACACTACAACAACTCACCTGCCCATTCTCACCCTGTTGAAATAGCAAGACAAGTGACCACACAGCTTACAACACACTGCTGCCATCTCCTGCTGAACTAAGCACAGAGCATATTAGTAGGAGCTTTGCGGTCTGTTCATTCTGATGCTCCTCCTGAGAGGATTAGATATGACTGTCTGTAAATATCAATCATGCCATGAGGGAGTCATGCCTTACGTACAGTAAATATAACACTAAAGCAGTAGTTCTCAAAGTTTTTCGTGTCAAAGGAAACATTTTGAACACAATTTGATATGTATTTGGCCTCGGACCCCCCATCTGAAAATGTTTTGCGCCTGGGGGGACCCCCCAGAAGAGAAGCGTGGCACGAAGTGTCACGCTGTGAGCTTGTATATCTTCTATTTTTGAACAGCCAATATAAAAATGGATAAAGTGGTTAAAATGATTGTGATGCTGTGTTAACATATTTAGCTGGGGACCCCCTGGAACCCCCCAAGGGCCCCTGGGGGTCCCCGGACCCCACTTTGAGAACCAATGCTCTAAAACAACGAAAGGAATGTTTTTTAGAAACAGAGATATTTGCACACCTCTCACTAGTTATTTTTAGACCATAGCTAGCTAGCCCCATTTTATCTGATTTTAGGATGTGCATGAGCTTTTTCTTTTTTCTTTTCTTTTTTAGGAATGATACAGGCTATGATGTCAGTAGTATTTTATACAGGCTTTATATTACAATAATAGGCATAGGCTATGAGAGGGATTGTATTAATTATGGTTACGAAACTGTTCATCATTTTAAAATATATAGTAACTTAATTTATAACACGCATTTCTCACACATCATGTGCTGCTATTATTGCTTAAACTGGATAGGTAGGTATGATCATTGATTTTTACAGAGAAGAGACTTAATCTGATAATGTGTGAGCATTTAACCCTTAAATCCCTTAAATGCTTGATTTGTTTGATTGTTTGTTTGTTTGATTGATTGATTGATTGATTGATTGAATACTTTATTTAGCAGTTTATATTTAAAAAAAAAAGCACAGAAAGTATACAAAGGGAGGCTAAAAAGGATTAAATCCAAAAGCCAAAAAGCACTATGGCTTGTTCCATTGGGGTCCTGTGCCTTTGCCTATGCCTTTGAATTGAAATGTGATAAACATTCCAAATGATACATAAGACATCTATTGTTGCTCAATGCAGCATCCTACAGCGTATATCAAACACATAGGCTATTATTTGGTATACTTTTGGAAAACAAAAAATGGGTTAAAAAATATCTCAGCTCAGTGAATATCTCTCTACCTGCAGCACCCAGAAGTGAACAGTAGGCGACCCGGAAGGTCTGAACTACGACAGAAGCAAAGCAGAAAAAGAACAATCTAAACCATTTATAAAAACACATCTAATATCCAAGGTTCAGGTACGTGCACTTATACTGGATGCAATTCCTTTACATTTTTTCCTGAGATTCCAGACAGTGTCGTTTCTTGATCGTTTATGTCTGAGTCGTAAAAAGTTCTAATAAAAAAAGACCGTTTCCAGAGCATATTTGACAAAAGACAGCATTTTAGCCATTATTGTGCAAACACTGTTTTATATATGTGCCACGATCGCGGATCCCCTGTAGATCTTTAAGTAAACGTGGGACTGCAGTTGCCATGATAATAACGCAATGCATTTTGCAAGGCATGATGATTGTTGTAGGAAGTGTCTAGGTTTTTTTTTTCCTCTCTGAGCCGGGCTATTCAAACCTGCAAATCAAAGTAAACAATCATCCGTTACACTTAATGCAAATAAACGGATGGCACATCCCGATGCACTTTCATCCCAATGAATTTGCCAGGCAAATAAATGTGCCTTATAATTTCGGATCTGCAGAATATGGCGTCCTAGTCCTTATAAAAATAAGACGGGCTGCCATTTTTGTTTTTCTTTTGTCTGAACATTTTTTAATAAACTGTCTGAGAATGTGCAGGGAGAGGCTGTGGAGACAGACAGCACCGAGGAGGAGGATAGTAGCCTATCTATCCATAGCCTATACCAGGGGTCTTCAACGTTTATCAGGCCAAGGACCCCCTTAGCTGAGAGAAAGATGAAGCATTGTGTTGCAGATTAAACTTTTTCATATAATTTATAGATGGCTTCATAGACTTGTTTGACAACGCTATCATCAATGTTGCATACATTCATGTTTTTTTTTTTTTTTTTGACACATTAGCTTCTCTATTAATTCATGTTAATGTGTATTTTCAGACATTAATTTAACCATTATATATAAGCATCAATACTTGACCGTTGGCTGTACTTGGTTTGCTCTTTTTCCCCCTCTACACCAAACCTCTTTGCCAAAAATAGCAGATCTAGCTAGTAGCTCACAATGCCTCGTAGATTGGCTATTTTTGGCTAATGTCCCCTAGAATCAGAATCCTATCATACAAAGATTTGGAGGACCCCCTGTAGTACCTCTGAGGACCCCCTAGGGGTCCCGGACCCCCTGTTTGAAGACCCCTGGCCTATACTGTAGAATAGATAGATGCTCTCGATCAGCTTATTTAGATGTCATGTATGTACAGTCTGCTGTCTAGCTTTTTAATGATTGTTATGAATGCTGTCTGATAGGATAAAGGAAAAGTTAACCTTAACTTTTGTTTCAGAGCGTTTCCCCCCTTTCCACTTCATTAAATAATGTTATTTCAGTATGATTGTGTGATCTTGTAAAATTGCATTAATTAAAAATAACGTTTCCTTTCCCACTTAATGGGATGACAGTTCGTTTCATTTGATAGTTTGGAAAATCAATAATTGTAGCCTATATGCCCATGGTTCAGGAATTGTTTAACAGCCTAATTATAGGCTACATGATTTATTTAGCAGACTAATGGTAACGTTATAGCATCTGACATATCAATAACATATTGTTGAAAAGATTAGCTCTTAAACATAATATATTATTATACATACAGTAGATAGCATACCAGTGGTTGGGCTTAAATTGTATCTTATTATTTTTTTATTGATTGAATACTTTATTAACAGTTTGCACAGGATAACCGAAAAAAGTATATGGCTTAGTTCCATTGAGGTCCCATTATAATTTAATTAGGCTACTTGATGTAGTAGTAGGCTATTATTGGTTATCTTGCTACTGTACAGAAAATACACATTTATAACATCAGAATAGACCAACACGTAACCTGGCAACATAGTCATTGTAAATGGGTCCAAGTTTATATCTTGTTGCAGTGTTTGTGAATATCAGTAGCTGACAGGAAATACACTTGGACCCAATGTTCCCTAGCAATGCAGTTCCACTGACAAGGTTATACACATGTAATTGATCTTCACATGTAATCTTGTATGAAAAGCTATTTAGATTTAAGTAATGCATACCGTAGATTTGCGGTTTAACTGTTGTGTTACTGTTTATTCAAAAGTAATATTTATTAGTTGATACACCTGACCTGACCTGTCTGTCTCACATTCAGGAGCTATTAGGCGAGGAGGTCCCAATACAATGACCACCCAGCTATTTTCACATAGTAAATGTTTACTTTAAAATACTTTACTGTGGCCAAAAAACAAAAACAAATTCTAAGTGAAATATGCCCCCTCCCCCAAAGGGGAAAGAAATAATAGACAAAGACGTCATATTAGAAGCAGCCAACTATCTTGACTTTTCAGCTTGTTTCCCAGAGGCAAAGAGCCTCTCGGCAGTGAAACTGACACCCATTGGCATCATTAGAGAAATATTCTTTGGGGTTTGTGTTCATATGCCTGGACCTATCGTTTGTGTTTGTCTTGGCTCTTAGAAATGTACTGTGCTATGCTTCTGCTAAGTCAAACAGACTTTGGTATGGTCAACGCTGCCAAGACACACAATGTAGAATGTCGTATAAAGAAATTCACGAGGATTGGAAGAAAAAAAAAGAGAGAGAGAGAGAATCTATGGAAAGAAAGAAATTAAGATCACAGCTTTATGAGCAAGCAACTCTCTCTGCCTTGGAGACAGGTAGGTTACTGCCTATCAAGAAAAAAATCTGATTGATCTACTATTGGGTTTTATTTTTTTCCTTTCAAATGTATTGCCTTTTCTAGAATTTCATCTATTAGAGTCCATATATCATATGACATATCAGTTTAATCTTTGCTCTGTTGGAGTGCTGTTATAGTCGGTCCAAGTGCAGAGGGCCAAGCAATTATGAATTACACTAAATGTCCTAAATGTGTTATGGATTCTATTCCTAATCCCTGTTTCGTTACTACCGCTGTACTCTTATGTTTGTTATCTTTATTTTTATTTTTATTCTTAGTTGTATCTCTTTTTTCTGTATCTGTCTTGTATGTCATTGTGCAGTACTGCCAATGACAACTGAATTTCCCTTGTGGGATCAATAAAGGTCTATCTGTCGATATAAAAACTGTACAACTCTACATTTAGTTGAATTACTGACCTCAGCGATTGAGATTAGACGCATCATTCAGTTGACAGGTCATGTTGATGTTGTATTCTGAGGTGACGTCTCCTGTTTCCCCTGACATGAGGTTGTCTTTTGGGGCCTATATGGAGAGGAGGAGTCAGTCACACAGCGACAGATTATGATCTGAGTCCTGTTGGTTGAGCGTTTCTGTTCTCTCAGATAACAGTTTAACAGATAAAGTGTTTCGTATATATATAGTTTTTGTAGGAGTCTTATCTTTCAGAGAAATGGCCATCATGCATTAGTGTGGTTGGAAATCCTGAGGAAAAGGTTGCCAAAACATGGGCTAGAATCTTTTTGAAATTTCCACTCCATACTATCCCATTCTATGCCTTTGTGTCTCACTCTGTTGTCCGGGGTCCTCCAGGGGTCTATACTCGGCACCCTCCAGGGGTCTATACTCGGCACCCTCCTTTTTCCCCCTCTACCAAATCTATTTGCCTGCATAATAGCCGATATACAAGTCGATACTTGTAGATCTGCTATTTTAGCAAAATGTTCAGATATTATCATTTATGACATGCCCAGAATAGGGAAGCTAGGTTTTCAAGTGGTTAACAAAGTTTTGCTTACATCACCCTCCACAAGAAGTGGAGAAAAGCCTCTGTTATCTGTGGGCAACCCTTATGAAGTTTTGACTCAGACAAAGTGTTAGGATAATGGCCTGGTCTATAATTAGATTTAGCGTGGCTTTAAACAAACACTCATCTTGCTCTCGGAAAAGGAAGAAATACTGTAATTGATACAAACATATTTTTTGAAAATACTACATGACATCATCTCCCATTATGGCATCCCTACAGCAGCTGTGAGCAACTACTGCCATGCAAGATCATTTAACCACATGAACCTTAGCTTCCCTATTCTGGAGAGAACATTCAGAAATAAATAGCTGATGTACAAGCTCACAACGCAACGTGTGGTGAGCTTGAAGATTTGCTATTTTCTCAAAGAGATTTGGTGTAGAGGGAAAAAAAGGAGTGTGACGCGTTGTAAGCTTGTAGATCGGCTATCTTCTACAAAAGTTTTCCCTAGAATACAGATGCTTGGGTTTAAGTGGTTAAGTGTTTTTTAGATCCTTCACACTGTTTAGTCTGATCTTAGATACAGTATCTGATCAAAATGACATTCACCTACAGATGTGAAGCATTCACCTACAGATAAAGCATTCACCTACAGATGAAGCCAAATAATCATGTAACACTTGTTCCTTGATTTCAGGATGGCTGAACCTCGCTTTAACAATCCTTATTTCTGGCCTCCACCTACTGCCATGCCTACCCAGGTAAGTGACTGAGAGTGTGTTTCTGTGTATGTTCTGTGCATGATAATGCGGGGCAGGAGATCATGCAGAATTATCAATGTTCAAACAGTGTTAAGAATTTTTTTGTTTTGTTTTTTTGCATGCCGTTTTTAACCACTTAATAAACCCTATTTACTTGATTCACCATAGTCCCCCATAGGTCTGTACAAGGCCTCCTCCTATTCTCCTAATCCCTCTACACCAAATCTCTTCGAGGAAAATAGCCGATGCAACGCGCTGTGAGCTTGTAAATTGGCTATTTTTGGCAGATTATTTGCCCCCCGAATAGTCCTATGGGGTATCATATACACTAGGGCTCATGCAGTATACTACTATACTGTATAATGTATCCTATATATCCTCAGGGACATTCAAGAAAGTTATGGATACATATGGATTAAAGTCACCACGACTCACTGATTTTAGTCATTTGGATCCCATAGAAGTCAGCATGTCTTCTATTTTCCGTTATTCGTTATTTTAAGATGAAAGAGTATTTGAAGTGGTCAAACTAGCCATAGAATGCATGTTCAATCTTCCAGAAAATCCTAATGATCTCAGATATTTCATAAAAGCAAAGGGTAACCCTCTGGCGTCATGGCATTTTGTTTTAAAATACAAAATGACGTCTATCCTTTTTTGTCAGGGCTGGTATGGCCGACTTTATCATCAATCTGCAATTTCTTCAGTTCAGCTGGTTGGTTGTATGGCTACAAAAACATCATAATACCACATATTGTGCTAATTGTTTATGAAACACAACGCTAGTGTGCGGGGGTTCCTTTTATGGGGAGAGATCCCCATATCCTTTCACGCTGTTTCACAAATTGCATGTTAGGACTTGGCCTAACGAAAAATAAATTCAGTCGTGAGATTCTATTTTGCATGAATCCATGGATACATTGTCATGTAGCGTCCATTAGAGGGCACCAGAGTAGCGTGAATGACACTCTTGAACTGATGAATATTCTCCTGTCACAAACGTTGTTTCCTGGCTGTCAGCTGGATAACCTAGTCTTGATCAATAAAATCAAGGAGCAGCTGATGGCAGAGAAGATCAGACCTTCACACCTGCCCCCCACCACAGCCCCCTCCCAACAGCCTCTGCTGGTCTCCATGCACCAGACGGACGGAGGCCAGCACGCCATGTCCGCTCCCAAAGCGCAGCAGATGACACCGCCGGGACTCCACGGCCACAACCCGTCTCAGCCCGACATCGCCCTGCACGCCCGCCCTGCCTCCAGCTCAGTCACAGGTGTGTTTCACTGTTGCCAGAGAAACAAGCAACGAGGTCTATGAACACAAGCCCAAAAGAAGCGACTATAGGCCACTTAAAACATAGGCTATTTGAAAATATATATAACACAAAACTGGCACGGAGCTCCCTGGCACTAAATATTTTCAGATTGGAGTTAGGGAGGGACAAATAGATATTAATTTGGGGGTCCATGAAGACATTAACATTAGGAAGCAAGCCCAAATAAGCAACTACACTTTAGAAACAAACCCGCAACCCGCAACTACCAATATTTAAGAAACTTTACAGAAAGTCAGGAAGTCAGAAAAACAAGGCCAAAGTTGTTAAATTTGACAGGACATATAGATTTTGTTTTAGTCATAGTCTATTGAACAAAATTCTATTTAGTTATAGTCATATTTTAGTCATCTGATTTTCTTTGTTTTAATACATTTTTGTTGACCAAATACCATAATGGCACGTCATAATGGCAGATTTATACTTAGCTGTGTGCAGAAAATATATTTTCGGAGCGTGACACCCACATGTAACAAGCATAAAATGACTGATGATTAGTCATAGTTTTTGTCATCATAGCTTAGTTTAGTTTTGGCAGTGAAAAAAGGTAGTCAACGAAAACAATGTGTCATAGTTTTAGTCGACAAAATTAACACGTTTTTCTGTATGTTATTACAATGTGTAACTGTTAATGCGGTGGGGGGGGGGGTGAAGGGTGTTTTTATCTCGTCTTAAAGTGTGAATTTTCTGTAACATCTCTAACAGGCCGTATCCTGGGGGATGTCAACTTGAATCTGGACGATAAGGCGGCTATTAAAGCAAGAGGATTGTGGGAAGACTGGCATCTGCGCCAAATCATCGACCAACCCTCGTCTAGAACGAACCACCTTTCAGGTAATCTAATCGTGTCACAGTTCGGTCCAGAGCTATCTTCTTAAAGCCCTGACACACCAGACCAACGTCGGGACGTCAATTAGAGTCTGAGCCCAAAAATCGGTTGCATAATGTGTAGAGATGTGTGCCGATAACCAGTATCGGAAAACCTGCCGATACTGTCTAAAATGCTGGCATCGCTATTCGGCAAGTATGCCAGTCTATGCCATTCCGATACCACGTGCTTTATGAAGACATTTAATTTACAATAATATTTTGAATGCTTCAGTTGATGTTGCTTTACTGTTTTATACTCTTACTGTACTATTTACATTATTATTTTACAAACTGTAAAGTTTGCCCTTTAACTATTACTAATGGAATTTTATTTATTCCTAGATCAGTGGTCCTCAAACTTTTTAATTTCAAGGACCCCTATAACTCTGAGAGTATAGAAATGGTTCCATTTGTACAATGGTTCCATTTGTACACTCTCAGAGTTACAGACCTTTAGTTACAGACCCCCTCAAGGAACCCTGAGGGTCCCTGGAACCCACTTAGATTTTATTTTTTATTACACACTGGTATTGGATCGGTACTCTGTATCGACCAATACGCAAGTTGTGGGTATTGGTATCGGTATCGGTAAGGAAACAATGGTATCGGTACATCTCTAATGATGTGCGGTGTGTATTGGTAGTCAGGCATTTGTGTGGGTCAGTCATCCAATTTGCTAGTTAAATCGGCAGTGAGACTAGTTGGGGAGAGACAGGGGAGAGAGGGGGGAGGGAGAGATGAGAGAGAGAGCTAGTTCAGAGAGCGAGTGTGAGGGAGAGTGAGAGATATAGAAAGACAGAGAGAGAGACACTTCACAGATGCAATTATTTTATGGAATGCACTCATTTCTGGCAAAAGAACATCGATTGATGAGATGACAGGCATCCTTTTATTTATAATGGCTGCCATAGCTCCTGTAGCAGGTTTTGTGGGATAGACACTGGCAACACTGGCACTTCACAGACGCAATTATTTCATGGAAAGCACTTAATCCTGACAAATGAAAATCACATTTAATGTCACTGTTGCAAGCACAAAAATCACTTAAAAAACCCACCCTCTGTAGGGGGTGTGTCCAACAATTTCAAAAACTACGTTCATTACACATGAATTACATGATTACATTACATGTCTTTATGTGATGGAGCAGCAGCTTTCAACGCATTTTAACACCCGGCGTCTCCCAATCTGATCGCTCGACATACAAGACCCTGTGTTTGGGCCTTAATATTGTTTTCTGTTCCTTCAGTGTTGAAAGCTGTGGTCGTAGTTTAAGCTTTCTACTGTATGTTCAGCTTAAACCGGTCTTCATGGTTGCATTTCAAATACTTGTCTTCTACTGCATGTTCAAGCCCCATGTTTAAAGTAACTTTCACATTTGAATTATCTGTATTAACATACATATCAACAAATTAATTATGCAGGCCAGCAAGCTGACAAACATTATACCATGCATGTAAGGTGAAGACATATTTATGTAAATTAGTAATAACTGAAAATGTTTAAATCTTAAATGTTTAAAACAGTCTAGAAACACCTTTGCTCTTAACCACTTAAGCCCGATTCAAAAATAGCAAAAATAGTTAAAATAGAAAACGCATCTTACCGTGGCACGTTGTGAGCTTGTAGATCGGGTATTTTCACTATTTTTGAATGTTTTACTTTTTTGGGGGTTCTTTTTTTTTGTTTTTTTTTGACAAATGTCACCTATAATGACATGCCCAAAACAGGGATGGGAGGTTAAAAAAGCATGGGGTTAATTGATAAATGACTACGTCCCTCTTCACCTCCAAACCATTCAGGCGTGGCGCTGGCGTCCAGGACCGGTAACCTCAGCACTTCGGAGGTCATCACCCCGACCACGCCCACCTCCAGCAGCCAGAGCCGGCTCTGCGGAGCGCCCTCACCTCACCACTTCATCTCAGGGCTGTCCTGTATCAATGGGCTTGATCCTGTCAAAAGCAACTGCAGCCTTGCTGGGCTCCTGGGGCCTCCTCCCAAACAGGAGCGAGGCCGCAAAAAGATAAAAGCAGAGAACGGGTCTTCTCCTCTCTTAGTGGTGCCGTATCCCATCCTCGCCTCAGGCAACGACCAGTCTTGTGTTACCATCACAGCCAAACAAAAAACCTACAGGTAGGAGAGACAGTGGCAATGTTCCGTTTAGCTGGCAATTCTGTTTTTAGGGTGTGGCTCTGCAGGAAGCAAGCCGCTATAAGAGGGGTTGTTGGTCTGTGTGGCTGGGGCTAATTTTGCAAACCGATGGACCGATCAGCCCAAACCTTCTTGTGCACACTGTCAGTAGGCCGCAGAAGTACCACCACCATTAGTTTTTCCTCATAGGTTTTATTCTTAAATATTTAACTTTAATTTGATAATGGAAGTCAACAGGCCAGGGCTCTAATTGGGCTGAAACCTTGCCAAAGTGTGGAGTCATACATCATAGGTACAGTATGTCATAGGTGACTGATGTCATTAAATGACTAGCCTCGATCTCCAGGCTTTTATTGTTAAGTTTTGCTAAAAAATAAAAGCCTGGACCAGCGCGTCGGTGTACCCGATATAGGAAGTGTTTCATTTCCACAACCAACCAGAGTGCAGTGGGCGTCGCTCGTAATGTTGTTCTATTATAATACTGCACTGTCTTGCAGTATTTATTTTGGAGTGCCGCTTTTTCCACTTAGGTGGTTTTGATTTGGGTCCATTTGGTTTCATTTGTATATAGGATTTTAACAGCATTTTACTGTGTAGTATCTCTGATTCTAATGCCTTTAAAAATGGCTTCCTAATAATGAGTGTGTGTTTATGTGTCTTTGTGTTTTTTTTGCTACCGACAGGTGTAAACTTTGCCCTTTGACCTTCTTCTCCAAGTCAGACATGCAGCTCCACTCCAAGATCCACACAGAAGCAAAGGCGCACAAGTGTCCTCACTGCACCAAGACCTTTGCCAATGCATCGTATCTGGCCCAGCACCTCCGCATACACCTTGGTGTTAAACCTTATCACTGCTCCTACTGTGAGAAATGTTTTCGCCAGCTCTCCCATCTACAGCAGCACACCAGGTCTCATTTTTATTTACACTCATTATTCCAGTTTCAATCAAAATCTATAGGGTAAGTCTTGAGTTTTTAGGGTCCAAGCCTGTAGCGCTAGAACACTATTGTTTATGTGCTGGTTTATCATTCTTCTTCTCCTTTTGCTTTGTCATGAGATAATACATTGTAGACAGAGACATGCCATATGTCAAAAGTGTATCAACTTCCCAAGAAATATGACTCTGAGAAACACTAACATTCCATCAAAGCAAGGCAAAACTGTGAAAGGCTGTAACCTAAGCCTGATTTATACATTGTCATATGACGGTATTGCACCCCACAAATAGACGATATACAAGCTCACAATGCTTGTCACAGTGCTCACAGTGCGACCCTGTGAGCTTGATATCTGGTATACGATGGAGCATATAGGCCCTACACCGACTCAGAACGTATCTTTTTCATCATTTTAACTATACACTTCTCTAGGTTGCTTTTGGGAATATTTTCACCTGTTATGGCCAAAAGGTGATTGTTACGACCTTATATGGAGTCTACAGGCTAAGGAGTAACACATAAAGTAAAAAGTGAGGTTACAGAAACTGAATAGAAGTGTCAATACAAATAGGGAAAATGTCTAAACTTCAGGATGGCCATGGCCAAAACAACAAACAGAACACTCCACCCTACCTGAAAAGGAAGGGTGGAGGGTGGTACAGACTCAGAAAACAGGAATGTATGCTAGCTACAAAAAAGGGTTCAGCACATGGTGACTAATGGCATAAAGACTGAAGAGGAGCCCCTCCCAGGCTTTGTATGCTGTCTGCTGGCTTATTGAGGAATGAGGCCCAGGTGTGTCTCCAGACACCACACCACTCATCCAATCTGCATTTTACTGTCCAATTACCATGGGGCACTGAACACACTCAGAGGGCCCTATAATTGCCACTACTTTACCCGCAACCGCTGCCCCCTCGCTGTGAATTACTGCCCGCTACCTGTGAAAAATGGATAAGAGAGCTGGCACTGTCCCTAAACGGTATTTTGCGGCCGCTATACCCGCTATTCATTATGCAGACTCCGTTATTTGCACTTGGAGGTGTGCCCGTGGGCGTGTTGTTGCATTATCCCCAAAATTGCTATTTTTCCCACACACGTTTTGGAAAGTGCATAGCGAAATCTAAAACCACCCGCTATGCTAAATTGGTTTCATTGAAAGGCAATCAAAGGCTAGAGCCTATGAAGTAAACGTCGGGCGTATGGTGTCCAATGTTGGAGCGCCTCAGTGCCGCTCCTGCGACAGGAGCAGTGTTGCCAGAATTTGCGAGAGGAATAAGCAACCAGTCTATGAAAATAAGCCCAAAAGTAGCGACTATAATAGGCCATATGAGCACTTCAAACCTATATATGTTGGCCATTAAACAATGTGCATATTTATATATGTTGGCTATTTGAAAATAGCCGATCTACAAGCTCACAACATCAACCCGCAACTACCATTATTTACAAGCAAACAAGCCCAATGTGGCTTATAATAAGCAGACCTGTCAACACTGCAGAGAGAAGAGCGTAAGATTGCATTGGGGATAATGACTTGCGCAGTCTTCTCTTAAAGGCAATGGCATCTGGCACGGTGATTGGTTTTATTATTTATTATAATGCCCAAACCACACCTATGCATAATGTAACGGGTAGTGCAGGTGTTTCGCGGATAAGGCAGGTGTGCCAAAATAGCAACTTTTGCACAGGAACGCCCCTTGCGCACTCCTAAATCCTCAAATAGTGGGTTTAGCCAGTATGGTCTTGAATAGGGCCCAGAGGGTTAAAACACAGAATGAGGCCACACAAGTCTGTAACAGTGATACACAGTCTAATGGAGACCTTGATATGCTGTGTAACTATCGGAACTACTATCCTATGATCAACATGGTAGCCGTTACCCAATAAACTGTTGCCTTTCACAAACATTAGCCCTACTTCACCATTTGATAATGTTTTGGGACTGTGTGCCAGAGGATTTTTGAGATTTTGGGTGTGATGATGCTAAGAAACTTAGCAAAACCTCAGTCAATTACAGTCACACACTGATGTTTAAAAGTTGCGCTTCATAAATTCTTTGTTTGTCACTGAGTAAAGTCATTTGAGGCTAGTGCTCACTAATTATAGTGTTTAAGCAAGACTGTAGCAACAAAGTTAAATCCGTATATGTGTGCATGCTTATAGCACAGCATATGTTTCTGCTTGCACCAGTATTGCACCTTAAGCTTGCGAGGATTAGTTGAGAAATGTTACAGAATCAGCGTATAGTGGAGTCATTTATGATGAGATGCTGAGAGGTTGTTGTCTTTGGCCTCTGTTTTGATCAAACCTGAAAGGCATGTTATGTTTTGGCTAAAGCTCTTTCTTTGGCTTAAGTTCACCGTACCGTTTCCATTTTCTTTAGAATCCACACAGGAGACCGTCCTTATAAATGTCTCTCTCCAGGATGTGAAAAAGCTTTCACTCAGCTCTCTAATCTGCAGGTAAATCATTTGTCTTCTCCCTTTACTGCATGTGCATTGTTTTTCTCAACCAGTACAACTGTTCATGTTATTCACTACTTCAGCTGACTAATGACATGAGATGCACTTGTGGGATTTTGTGAAACAGTAAGACTAGACGTGCTGCAAATCCCCCTTAAAACGTTATAATTAACAGCTGTGCGGTGTGTTTTTTCTCCCTGCAACAGTCTCACCAGAGACAACACAACAAAGACAAGCCTTTCAAGTGTTCCAACTGTTACCGTGCCTACTCAGACTCAGCCTCACTGCAGATCCACTTGTCTGTACACGCCATCAAGAACGCCAAGGCGTACTGCTGCAGCATGTGTGGCCGAGCGTACACTTCAGTGAGTTAAGCCCCATTTACAGTATATATATGGTAAAATAAAAAAGGTAAAATAGTGCATTTATATAGTACCTTTATCCAAATCACATTACATTGTGCATTACATTCACCCCTTCTCACACACTGATGGTTAGGGGTTCAGTGTCTTGCTCAAGGACATTTCGACACTGATCCAGGGGGAGCCGGAATCGAACAGGGAACCTTCCTATTCTCAAGCGGCCGCTGTACCAGCTGAGCCACTGCCGCTCCCATATACTTAGTCAAATTGTGTTGTTGTTTTTATTGATCTCTTTCTCTTCCCCTTGCCCCCCCCCCCCCGCCCTCTTCTTCATCCCTTTCTCTTTTTATGGAAATAACAAAAACAAATTTTGGCCTCACCACCTCACCATGCACTACAGAGCTTTGTAGAATTATAGTAGGACTAGTCCGTACCCGTGGGGGGATATGCACACATGATCTGGCAACCCGGGTGGCAGTTCGTCCCATAGCTCGCGGGGCCATCCCACAGCTGGGCAGCCGTAACCATGGCGACATTCAAAAACGCTAATAAACAGCTGAGATTTGGTGAAATCGATAAACGGTGTGTAAATTCAGATCAATTGCTCCAGCTACTGAGGAGAACCGGGCAGAACAAATTTTGGCCTCACCACCTCACCATGCACTACAGAGCTTTGTAGAATTATAGTAGGATAGTAGTAGGATTAAACCTGTGATGTGACAATAAAGTTGATTCTGATTCTGATACAACAGTGTGTCAGAGAGGATTGTTTACTAAAAATTACTTTTTGGGTTGGCAGAAGGTGTTGTTGATGTTGACGGCTGTTCTCTCTCATTCTTCAGGAAACCTATCTTATGAAGCACATGTCCAAACACACAGTGGTGGAACACCTGGTGAGTCATCACTCTCCACAGCAGAGGACTGACTCCCCCACCATCCCTATCAGGATCTCCCTCATCTAAAAATACATCCCCGTCTCGACCCCTCTGGCATCCACTCTCCTCTAACACATTTTGTTTTCCCACCATACGGTTCCAAAAAAAAACGGTCAAATTGTGTTTGTACCTTGTGGAGAGGGACCTTTTTTTTTAAAACCACTTAAGCCCTATTTTATATTGTCATGCGAAAGTAGCCGGCTCACAATGTGTCGCATTGCAATGCGTTGTGAGCTAGTAGATCGGCTATTGTTGCTATTTTGGAAAATGCCCAAAATACAGGTGCCAGGTTCAAAGTGGTTAATGGGTGTTTGCTTTCTTGCCAGATATGATAATTATTGAGGACATCCAAAGATGATTTTCATAGCACTTTCAGGCCAGAAACGTATAGGCCAAAACGGTTATTTTAGTCTAACTACACATAAAATGGTTATTGCTCCAGGCAGCTACATGTAACATGTTGTGTTAAAAAGGATCACTTTTGCTTTTTATATACAGAAGTTCTTTTTCTGTCTTTACTCAAATCTTTGCAAAGATATATTTGCATCAGAAAACGTGTCTTCCTTTAGCTAGGATAAGTGACCATAAAGATGAATATACCAATTCATGCAAACTGTGCCACTTTTGTCGATATCTTCAATACACTTATTTGTCAATATTTTTACTCTCAACCATATATTTTGTTGTGTGAAGAAGAAGCAAAAATGCTTAAGGCAATCCTTGTGAGTCGCAAATTTAATCTGGAGTCGGTATTTCTTGAATCAAGTTTTAAAAGTGTTAGGACTCACTTCAATTATAAGTACTGCCATGTAGTGATAATGGAAGACCTGAGCACTGAAATGATAGAAATCCTTTATAGCCTGGCTTACTGGTGTGAGCCGCGCCAAGACACTCAAAAATACTGAGTCGAGATTTTACCAGTGTTACATTCCAGTATTATTAATGTGATGAACATGAGAGCATCTGCTTTCCTATAAGTCCTTAAATCACATTGTGTTCTTTGTAAAAAAAAAAAAAGAAATCTTCTTTTATGTGTGCTGGTCAAGAGTCCCCGAGAATGTAATGTTTTTATACCCCTTATCTTCCAAAGTTCATCCTAATATTTATAAATATTGTACTATTATTACATCAAATGATGCACTGTACCTTTTGTCCATTTTGTACTTAATTAGATATGCACAGTAAAAATGTAATGGCAAGACCAAAATGTCAGTAAACCAATTGATGAAAACAATTATCTTTCTTAGAAAGTTAATGATGAAATTGCTCTTTTGGGCGTTTCAAGTATCATTAGATAAAGACATCCTTGTTTGAGTATTCATTATTTTGGAATGTTCATTTTACCTACATATTAACATTTTTCCCATTTTATATGCATTTAAGCCTTAACTCCAATTTTAGGGTTCACCGTACATTGATTATTACATTACATTTGCTTTATATGTCACAGCATGATATATACTGTAAATAAAGTATATTAACCCCTTTTTATAATAAAAAACATATAACAGCAGGTTACGTTTAAAGCTCTTCTTTCCTGTATTCTGTGGCACAAGTTATGTTATGTTATCTGATCTGCACAGTATCATAATAATAATAATACTCATCTGCAGTAGTAGTAGGCCTACAAGTGAAAGTTTCTCAATCAAATGTGTACTTAAAGTAAAGCTTTCCAAAAGTACATGCTTTTAATAATGCCTAAGTATTCAAAAATACAAAATGAAAAGTACATTTTCTTCTTAATATCAAGGTATTGCTGTGTGTAGAAATCTTACAAAAACGTTCAAAAAATAATGTCAAACATGTTCTAAAGCATTGTGATGCAACACATTGCTTTTAGTTGTAGATCTGCTATTTTCACTATTTATGACATAAACGTTTCTCTAATAGCTTCCAATCTCTGGTGGTTTATATTGGTACAACCCTGAGGTTGTATGTTATTCATTCTATGCTTATACAGTGTGTTTTAAACTTCTTTGTGAATGTCTGTACATGCTGTTATCTGGGTGTGATTTGCTGCAGGTGTGTTAGGGTGATTTGGTGAGTGGATGATGGAGTGTGTCCGTGGCTAGGAGCTGATTGGAGCTGCTAGACCATTATACCCGGCGGGCCCGGGGGATATCAGCACCGAAAGTACATTTGCAGTTTGGGTTATGCACAGTGCACAGATAGTATATCAGGGATGGAAAGTGACTGTTGGTACCTGCAACTGTTCGAACTGACACACACGTTCATCACCAGCCAAATCACTGCTCCAAAGCGCCCATAAGGATGCTATCGCTCATCTGCTCCTCTGGTTTGAGGCTCATCAATGACTGTAACAACACTCATCCTTCAATGCGAATGCAAGGTGGGCCAGCTGTGTTGTTGGGACCAGCCATTGAATTGAGCTGCTGTTTCAACCTGGATTAGCCAATAGGCTCATCTCTGTTGTACCGAGGAAACTTGGCACCGGTGGGATCTAGCAGCAGGGACTGGTGTCTGTTAGGGATTCCTGGTGCAATGGCAAGTCAGTGATGCTGTGTGGCGAGGGCCTGGCATTGTAATGCTATGTGTTGTTAGCTTGTAAATCTGTTCTTGCTGGCAAGCAACACCATTGCGTGATGAAGTATAAATTAAGCTTAAATCTGCACTGGCTGGCCCTGAGGATTTTGGTGCCCAAGGCAGGATTTTACCCACCACATAGGCCTGTTATAGCGCCACCAGGAGGACACTTTTTACAAAACACATTTTGGACAGTACTAGTACTCCTACAGATCTTGTCCAAACATCACGCAAAGCGTTACACAGTATCTCTATAGTCATTAAACAAAACTCTTCTTTCATATTCCATCCTGATTGGCTAAGAATGGCTTCCAAAGTTTGCAGGAGTGTTCCGTTTTTGAACAAAATGCCTCAAATCATGAACATAGCATGCAATTTCTGCACAATTTTGAACGCACATTCCCACTATGCCAAGGAAGAAATGCACATGAAATTCTTCAAATCAGCCTCATGGTGGCGTTATCACAGGCCGATTCCTGTTTTACCTATAACTGCACCTAGAGATCAAGGAAAAACATTGCCCTGCATTTTTCATATCTGCCTTTTATAGACCAATTATTTGTTTACTAACATTGAGACTGGACGCACAGGTGATTGTTTCACGCAATCGAGTCCCATCCTGTTGTTTCGGGGTGCGCTTGTGTGTTGGCTAGTGAGGGAGTGAGCGAGACCTGATAGAATGGGTTTCATTGCGCGCATAGTTGTTCTTATCAGTGTGACGTCGTCTGTTAAGGGGTCTATAGCACCACCAGGAGGCCGACTTATGTAAAACAATTTTTTTGGTATTGCTCCTTCCGATTTTATCCAAATTTCAAACCAATCGGTATCGGCAAATCGGTACGTACACATGATCTCTATAGTCATGTGATCAAGAGGGATCTGTTTGATTGTTCTTATTCCATCCTGATTGGCTAAGATTCATATCAAAATTTTGCTGTTGTGGCTTGTTTTGAAATTTTCAAAATGCCGCAAATCATGAACGCAGCATCCGATTGTGGTAAAACTTTGCACTCACATTCACACTATGTTGAGGAACAAATGCCACCCTTCTAAAATTGGCCTGTTATAGCGCCGCCAGCAGGTGGCCCAAAATGATATGTTTCTATTCTTTAAAAAAAAGACCAGTCGTCACTTTACAGCATTAAATATAAAAACAACATAAACAAATGTGTGAGAAACATAATAAAAGAGCATAAAAGGATACAAGAGTGCAAGAAACATAATCTATTACTACCTTTTTGTGTAGTAACTAGAACTCGGTTTGGTTTGGTTCCCCTTTCTTAGTCCACTTCCTCCCAGTTGCTTCTGTGTTTATTCCTACTAGCAACACTACTACATGTTTAGGGCATTGGTGCTGACAGATTCTGCTGTTAGAAGAATCTGTCTTGAGAGATTAATGTGAGAGAGATACACCATATTTAATTTAATGTTGGCAACAGAAAAACTAGTAGAAGGCCCACAAACCGACTGGATCTTTATCTGTGTGTAGCACTGGCCCTTTAAGGAAAGTGCATAAAGAGGTGTGGCCAGGTGTGTGGCCTCCTGTCTAGCCAGAAGCCTGGCTTGAGTGTTTGTGAAAGAGACCTGGAGGCATGAGGGTTACAGACTAATTCTCGGTAAGACAATCTGAAACAAATGACAAGGTTTTTATAACTCATTGTAGCAATAGTGTATATATAAGAGTTTAGATAGGCTGACAATATTAGGCCTGTTGTTAATTATACTAATATACATCTGTATTTCCAGAAGCCTCCAGGTCCTTTGAGCAGCAGTACCCTGTGGCTGTGCAGGCCTATATCAATGGGAGCCATGAGTATATATTGACTCATTGGGTATGTTTGTTATTTTGCTGTATTTTGTCATCTTGCTATTGGGGGCCTAATGTCTGGGATGAATTGTTGGAGGGTTGGTCTAATGCTTTATTATTTGATTTTTTGTAGGAGCTGAACTAACCATCACTGTTTTTCCCACCGTGCCATACTGTTTAGACTGGGTTTTTGCTATTGAACTGTGTGCAATAGAGTTGACTGAGGAGGACAGAGCTATACTGGGCCATTAAGTAGCATTGCATGAGTTTGATTTTGCGTATTTGTATTTTGTTTTGATTTAATTCTGGTATATTTATTACTTTAGAGGCCCCGAAGCCCTTACCCTTATTTCCCCTTTGCCTTTTGGGTTTAGTCCCTTTGCAGAACTCACAGTAATACTAACTGCTTTCTTCCTTTCTGTATTTTAACCTGACTACTTTTTATACCAACTGTTGGAATAAACTTGACACATTTGATACATCAGCCTCTGGTTCTGTTCATTCTGAACCCGTACCTTTCTGGGGAACCTTACCATGTTCAGATCTATCTATCTATCTATCTATCTATCTATCTATCTATCTATCTAAACTGCTCAAAAAAAGTTCGGAAACTTAACTTCGGTCAATTATATCTCCCCTTTAATAATACCAATTGGTATTGTGTTTTATATGATTTTTATCGTTATTTAGTCACCTTTACAACGAGGTACAGCTTGTAAGGATCGTGCATTCTTGGAATGAGCAACACAGCTAAACGTGTGGGTAGCGCCTCCAAAAAATGTGCCAAAATCACCCAATATGCTTCTGTTGGTAATCGCTCTTGTTTTGAGCAACCTGCCAGCACACACCTGCTGAGAGGTGTGTGCCAGTAGTCACAGGTGTGTGACTGCCTCACAGGTGAGTGACTGGCACCTGAACATGGGTTCTGCAACTTTGTTGAGTTGGAGTGTGTATGCTCCAAGCAGCAACACTGCCCCCATGGAAAGATGCCACGTTTGTCCCTTCAGGATAAGGCCCGTGCAATAGGGCAAGTGAAGCTGGTGTTCCGTTACGCAGATTACGCATTATTTGATGTCAGCCCTGTTGTCAGCCCTGGTACCATTTGTAGGCAGGTGTGTGCCAGTCACAGGTGTGTGACTGGAACCTGAGCATGGACCCTGCAACTTTGACATCTGTCTTTGGTACCGTTGTGCAAATCTTGCCTGTAAATCTATGGTTCCTCAGTGAAGCAAGGGGTCTTGGGATGTTGTCTTCCTTGTTGACTTCACCTGTCTCACAGAACTTGGTCCTAAGTTTGGAAATGGTACCAGGGCTAACACCAAATAATGCTGTCACTCTGCATAACGGAACACCAGCTTCACTTGCCCTATTGCACGGGCCTTATCCTGAAGGGACAAACGTGGCATCTTTCCATGGGGGCAGTGTTGCTGCTTGGAGTACAAACTCAACAAAGTTGAAGAACCCATGTTCAGGTGCCAGTCACTCACCTGTGAGGCAGTCACACACCTGTGACTACTGGCACACACCTCTCAGCAGGTGTGTGCTGACAGGTTGCTCAAAACAAGAGTGATTACCAACAGAAGCATATTGGGTGATTTTGGCAAATTTTTTGGAGGCGCTACCCACACGTTTAGCTGTGTTGCTCATTCCACAAATGCACGATCCTTACAAGCTGTACCTCGTTGTAAAGGTGACTAATCAACGATAAAAATGATATAAAACACAATACCAATTGGTATTATTAAAGGGGAGATATAATTGACCGAAGTTAAGTTTCCGAACTTTTTTTGAGCAGTTTATCTATCTATCTATCTATCTATCTATCTATTATATGGTTAATGTGTTTAAAGGATCCCTCACTCCTATATGTGTGGGTGGCGTAGTCATTGCTTTACATAGCCCTCCTACATGTGGGAAGTGGGAACTGAGTCAAACTAAATGTAATGCCTCAACTCCTACTATTCCAAGTGCTTGTCAGGGTTTGGAATGACTAGAAGAATGACTAGAAGGACTCTGTGTAGGGCTCTATATATACTCCTGCTCATTATGGGGTTAAAAAGTCTGTAATGTTGTACAGAAGGCGCTAGCGAGACCATCCCATTCCCTAATATGGCCCTTCCTGACATTTCATCAGCTGTGCAGTTGCATGAGCCTGTGCAGTAGCCTACAACAATACTGTATGGTTTACAAAACAGACAGGGGCCTGGTCCATGAATATCATGTTTCACTCGTTTATTTTTATGTACAACAATAACAAATTGAATTTAAATTCCCATGCTGATTTTTGTTTCCAGTTCACCCCTGCTTGCAGCGGCATCACTTAGAGGTAGCAGTCTTTCTTTTATGTAGCCTTGTTTGGTAAAATGTTTTTAAAACCACTTATTCACAGCCATTCTCTGGGCAATAATCAAAGTGAAAAGAGAAAATCACCGGAAGGTTTGAGGGAGAGTGAGCAGCTAAGGAGCATTTGGTTCAGCTCTGCAGATCAATGCTGACTTTTTTTGTATCTCCTTCCACAAAACATGACAGATAGGCCTACATTGAATTACTCTACATCGTTCTGCCATTTGCATTGGGTGCGTACCCATGCAAAATACAAGCTACAACGGGCACGTGCAGAGGGGGGGGGGGGGGGGGGGGGCGCGCTTTTCGATGCCCTTTTGCCTCGAAGTGCCCTTTTCCCAAAAGACAAAAGGCCTGCCCAACATCCGTGGAAGACGAACATTTGACAAATAATTATAATTTCACTATCATCATTATTTATAATTATAATTTAAATGAGCTGGCTGCCATCACTCAGTTTTAGTCTCACTTTTCACCTGATGCAGTGCTGTCAAGTGCCCTTCCACCCAGGGGTCATCAAACATGTCAGTGGCAAGACATGTCTATGTCCGTGGCAGAAATAGCCTATATATTTTATTCATTATAATGTAGAAACATATAAAAATGCGTTTGAATAACTTTGGTGACTCGTAAAGTAACATTTTGAAAAAAAATTATTGGAGGATAAACCCCTTGAGATGCATCATCTCGTCTTCCAAGGGGTCCTCAGATCAAAGTGCTCATTACAGGATGAACACATGCTCATTACATGAGTTGCTGGAGATTTTTAGTAGGCCTATTGCACATGGTACCTGTACACACAATTGCATCAGGTGAAGACAACAAGACAGCTAAAAGAAATGATTGCTAATAGCTGTCTCAATTCTGTGAAAATAATGGACTCCTGATGTGCCATATTGTCTACTCTATTCCACAGCGCTACACATTTTAAAACAAGCCACTTATCAAATAAATAAATTAAATATTATTTTGGGGGAAAGCCGATCTACAAGCTCACAACACATCACAGCTTGTTGTGAGCTTGTAGATTTTTAGCCTATAATGACATGCCCAAAATTGGGATGTCAAGGTTGAAGTGGTTAGCTATACTTTCGAAAACCTGGAGACTGGGAAGTTATCCACTGTATACTGGCAGGTGGCAGTCCTGAGACAGGCTACTGTGGCATGGTCCAAGTTTATTCCATGTTTAATAATAATTCAATAATACCTGTATCAGTACAGACAGTGCTTCCATCTTACATTGCAGGAGCAAATACTTGAGTACAGGAAGAGATCAAGTTCTACCAGCTAAACTAGTTTTTTGGGTGTCAACTTTAATAATCGAATCGAACAATGGAAAATGACTTTAGTCAAAACAGATAATTATGTAGGCCTACAGTACACGATGAGTGATTAATGAAGGGCATGACAGGATTGAAAGGAATGCAGTGTCATAATAGTTTGATGCAAAGGTGCCTAACTTTGATCAGAGGTGAGGAGGAGGGCTGATGGTGAGGCTGTGGATCAAGGGATTCCATGGATTATGATTGTGGAGTGTTATTATTGGTATTATTGGACACTTTAAAACGCTTTCTCTCAACTGACATAAATCAACTTTACTTGTCCAGTTCTGCCCTCCTTTGCCTCTGTGCTCCTTCTCAACAGATGACATGCCTTCTGTTTTTGCTCTTTTCCTGCACCATTTTCCACTGTGGTCACTCACATTACCGTTGACTTTCATTGTTTCATTGTCTGACATACCTTATACACTCCATTCACCAATATGAGACCACACCTTCTGCTTAAAGTTAAATGGATTTTATTGAAAGAAAAGTGATAGATGTGTATGGATGAGGAACCCGGGTAGGGCGAGACTCTGGGTGGGGGTATTCGTTCGGGTAGCGGTCGTCTTTGCTCGGAAACTCCCCCCCCCCCCCCCCCCCCCCCCCCCCCCGGGTTCATGGAAGAAAAGGGAAAAGGTGAGTATTTGAGGAGAAGGAGGTAGTTGGGGTGGACGGGGGAAACGTCCGAGACCACGTATGTAGTAGGAACTAGTGAATGATGGCTCACAGGTGTATTTATGCTGTGCTGATTGTGACGGGGATTGGCTGGCTGATAAGAGAAGGTAGGTGATAAGGTGATAGTGAGCGGGGAGTTGCTGTGATAAGCAGAGGGAGGTCTCCACTCCTGAACCTACGTTGTATACAACTACATTTAATCCATTGTCTTAAAAAATAAGAATACTAGTATCCCACAAAGCATTGAACGGATAAAAATGTTGGGTGGTTGGGGAGGACTGGGGTGGGGTGGATGGGAGTTGTTGGGAGAAAATATAAAACCGAAGAGTTGTTTTAATTTTTGCAAATGTGAATACAATGTCATGTCTACTCTTTGAATACATTTTGCTTAAAAAAAAAGAAGGATTGAACGGATGTTTTGACATTTTCAGGGAATCTTGTTGTCCTCACATGATGCGTCATGGGGTCTATTCCAATGTGCTGCACATTTTAAAACAATAGTATGTCTGCATTAACTACTGTGCCACTTAACTACCAAAAAAATAAATCCTAATTATTTTGGATAATAATAATTGAGTCTCATCAGTACAGACAGTGCTTCCAGTGCAAAAGGGCCTCTTAGCTGCAAAGGTGATTGGGTGTGTATTGTACATCATATGGCTAATATAGAGCTTGCTGGCTTTTCAAAAAACAGTGTTACTTGAGGACAGAAGGAGATCAAGTTCTACCAGCTAAACCTTTGGTTTGGCGAGGTACTGTACGGTAGGTAGCTAGTGGATTCCATTAAGGTGATTGGGTGTTCTCTGTTGATGAGAAAGTCCAAGGCATGCACATGTAACACTGGATTTGATTTATTTGACGTAATAATTGTTAATAAATGTTAAATGCTTCTCTCGGAAACGTCAAAGATAAAATGCCACTGGAACAAGGAATCTGAGAGACAAAAAAGATATGTACGTGTGACAGGGTCAGAAATGAGGGGTCAATATTTTTTTGAATTATTTTATTGATGCGTAAAACCTGTTTAATGCGAACTATTTATTTAAGAGAGAGTAAAAGTTGCCATTATTCTATAAAAGAACTGGCAAGTCAAATGTGACAACCTGGCCACCGTCACATATGTGATGAGTGATTAAAGAAGGGCATGCCAGGATTTTAATTGAATGCAGTGTCACAATAGTTTAATGCGAAGGCACCTAACGTTGATCAGAGGTGAGCTAACTTTTAGGTTGGAGGAGGTCCTAGGCTGTGGATGGAGGGTTACCGTGGATTATGATTGTGGAGTGTTTAACTTTGTTATTGACATTATTGGACGCTTTGAAACACTGTCTCTCAACAAACGACAACCAGCTTTACTTGTCCAGTTCTGCCCTCCTTTGCCTTGGTAGCAAATAGCTACTTCTGAACCATGGGTCATCGACATGTCCGTACATGGACAAACATGTTCGTGGCACTCTTTTTTTCCTTTTTGGGAATGGGACATTCTGCATAATGAGTAATTTCTACTTTTAGCACTTTAAGTACATTTTGATTGCAATACTTTTGTACTTTTCTTTTACTCAAGTAAATTTTGATTACCGGACTTACTCTACAGAGTATTTCTACTTTGCATTATTGATACTTTTAAAAAATGAGAATACTTTTTCCACCACTGTGCATATGGCAGATGTGTAGCAGCAGAGAGAGCATGCGTGCTACCGCTCACCTTGTTGTAATAGGTATAGCCTGCCCTAAGGGAGTCTGCCCACCACACCCGATGGATTTGCAACCTAAGAACACTGCAGCCGCACCTCATTTATAGCCCACATTGTGGACGGACAGGTATCTCTGTAGTTGTTGTTGCTCATAACTTTAAAGAAACGTGTGAACTCTTCTGTATCTAAATAGCCTACATAATAAGGTGACATCGACATGGATTACTTTTACCATTTTTTGTTTTAATCAACAATCCGCAGGTGAGTCATAATGAACTCCTCCAATGCTGTCATCTTAAATGTAGAGTAATAAATAATGTTGTTATAACTTAGTTACAGTGAATGTCCACATGGTTGTCTGTAGTTTTATCTTTCATCTCCATCTCAATCCCGATACATAGGCTAGACAGCTATTGATGGAAGAAGTAGCCTACTCACAAGTTTAACTTATAAGTAAAAGTATCAATACTGCAATGTATATAGACTCTGTTACAAGTAAGTCCCGTATTCAAAATACTTGAGTAGAAAAAGTACAAAAGCATTGGCATCGAAATGTAGCCTACTTAAAGTACCAAAAGTAAAAGTGCTCATTATGCAGAATGTCCCATTTCAAGTTTTCAAAAGAGGCATTGTGAGCTTGTATATCGGCTATTTTCAAATGGCAGAAATGTATAGCCCATGGCTGAAGTGGTTAATGCATGTTTTGTAATAATAAGTCTACAAATTAACTAGTAGCAAAAGTTTTCAAATAAATACCTCAAAATTACTGTAGACATCAATGCAGTATACATTTCCGCATAAACATATTGTTACATCTGTTTGTCACAGATGTAACAAAGACTATGGCACTAATAGTGACAATTAAGGACTACAGGTAGGCTACAGGACAGCCTTTCTGCTGCGGCTAAATAAGGATTTTCTTTTCTTTTCGGCAAGCAACTCCATTGTCCTATAATTAATAGGATTATAGACAGGGCTTTGAAGCTGTAGAGCAGTGGTTCTCAACCTTTTCAGGCAGTGACCCCCCTAAATAATCATATTTGAACTGGAGACCCCCCACTCTGACAAGCACTTAGAATGTAGGAGTTGAGGCATTACATTATTTTTCCCATTTTCGGTTCCACAGATATTTATTGTGAAAATAGCAGATCTACAAGCTCACAACGCCTCGCTTTCTGAGGCGTTGTGAGCTTGTAGATCTGCTATTTTGTTTGACCAGTTTTTATAGTATAGTTTGTTGATAACTTTTGATTCAGAAATGGTATTTTTTATTTTCTTTCTTTTTGAGCTATTAAAAAGGTCTTACACGTCCTTAAATTGTCACTTCACTGTCATCTGGGGGACCTCCCAAATTCATATGGGGACCCCCCTGGGGGTCCCGGCCCACAGGTTGAGAACCACTGTTGTAGAGAGTAGCCTAGTCAGGATCGTGGTGTGGTGGAACACAGCCATCATATCTCTGATATTGATATAAACATCAGATAAATCAAACCCTCATTGTTTGTGGATTTGTATCCTGACAGGCTTATTTCTGTGGGTGTAAAGTGCAAGCATCTTGCTCAGCTTGTTCTTAAGGTGTTATGAACACTCCAATACATTCAAGAGGCCTCCGGCATTGTATTTCAGAGATCCTTCTGTCATGATGAGGTAAGCTACTGTATGTCTCATCTTTAGAAGCAATTCATTTCTTATATTGCTATAATTTATATAGTGTGTTACGGCTGGGAGATAATCAAATATATATATATTTTTTTACCAAACGCCTCAATATTGATATTGACGATAATATCATATTGTGACGATAATAGCCTACACACACACACACACACACACACACACACACACACACACACACACACACACACACACACTATATATAGATAGATAGATAGATATGTATAGATATATAGATATAGATAGATAGATAGATAGATAGATATACTGTGTGTATATATATATATATATATATATATATATATATATAGATAGATAGATAGATATACACACACACACACACACACACACACACACACACACACACACACACACACACACACACACACACACACACACACACACACACACACAATAAACAAATACATATTTTATATAAAAAAGGCTCAAGTGATTTAAACCAGGAATATCACAATATCGATATGTTGCCCAGCCCCATATAGTATTATTATTACTATATAGTCGTTTTAAAAATATATATAGATTATAGTGCAGTATCATGTTTGATGTTCCTTTTTTTAATTGACTGTTTGGTCTGTCTTACAGATGTACCATTTACAAGCTGTTGAAATGTGTTACGAGCTGTTGTCTCTGTTTCACCGTATTTGTGCTCCTCTGCATAGCTTATCTGTCACGAATATCATCTGTCAGGTGAATACCAGTCCAATTTACTTTCATTCCTCTACAGCAGAGGTCTTCAACAGGGGGTCCGGGACCCCTAGGGGGTCCTCAGAGTTACTGCAGGGGGTCCGCCAAATATTTGTGTGATTTTTACATTAACCACTTCAACCAAGCGTCCCTATTCTGAGGAGAACTTTAGCCAAAAATAGCAGATCTACAAGCACACAACGCCTCGCGCTGCGAGGCGTTGTGCGCTTGTAGATCTGCTATTTTCGGCAAAGTGGTTTAGTGTAGGGGGGAAAAAGAGCAGGCTAAGTACAGAGTGAAAGGTCAGGTATACTAAGTATTGTTTAAGTGCATGGTTAAATGTCTGGAAATACACATTAACATGAATCCAACATGATAGTGTTGTGAAACAAGTCTGAAGCTGCCTATGAAATCTACGAAAATAATTATATTCTATACAATATATAATGGGGGTCCCTGCTTTATCTCGCTCTCAGCCAAGGGGTCCTTGGCCTGAAAACGTTGAAGACCCCTGCTCTACAGTTATGCCTCTGCTGTAGTTTGTCACTCACTCCAAAACCTTGGTAGTTCCTTATATCTGTATCTGTCCTTGTTTTTCATGCCTACAGTGGTGCTGATATGACACCTGAATTTCACCATGGGGATCAATATTAAAGGTTTATCTTTTCTCTCAGCTATATTGTAGGGTTAATTCCGATGGATAAATGTCAAATGACCCCTGGACATATGAGAAACCATATAGATGACAGCCTTGATCTTTGGTAAGATGTTTGGTAAGATGTTTAGATTTCAAGATTCAAAAGGGTTTTGTTCATACCTAAATAAGTAGCCTTGGGAACCAAGCCATGTGGCACATAGGTCAGGAGCCCATCTCCTGTTTCTATAGCATGAGGCGGATTACAAACATGACACAAGCACACCCCCTGGACATGACACTAGTAACTCGCAGTTACTCGCAGTAACTCACTAGTAACCCAAATCCACCCCCTGTTCACCCATACAGGTCATACAGGTACAAGCAGTGAAATGCTGGTGTGGCATGTTTCGCAAGATACAAGATAATAATGATAATACAGTTTCTGTACAAATATGATCATAATAGCGACTTGTTATGTTCGATTTCTGCTTTTAACCACTTGTAGGTGAACCTTTTCACTAATGATTTCTCAAAATTGTTAGCATTATTTATTCGTATTTTTCAAAATTAGCCGATCCACATGCTCACAAATGTGTAGCTTTAGATCAGATTTTTTTCGCCACTCCACTGTAGGTGGAAACTTTTCCAAAATGTTCCAATGTCATTGTAGGCAAACGTCTGCCAAAATATCAGACTGGTTGAACCAGTTTTGCAACCAGTTTGACTAATCATTAGATTCTGATGTGGGGAAAAAGGGGGCTCACCTTATGTGACTGTAATACCTTGTGCTTATCATATTTCATTACACACACTCCACACCCCTGTTTAGCCAGTCTCACTCATGTGTGTTAATGTCAATAGTGGTAACTCTGAGCTGAATGAAAATCGTTTGTCATTACATTTTTATTTGGGTAGGCCTACAAAGGCTTGCCAGCCACCTCTTTTTCATCTCTTTTCTTTTCTGGCCAATTTATGAATAGTAAGTAAGTTTGTAAGTAAATTGTATTTGTAGAGCACCTTTCACAGACACAAAGTCACAAAGTGCCTCACAAGTTTAAAAGCAGATGTCAATGATAAAATCAAAAGACAGAATAAAACAATATCAGTAGCCACAGTAGGCACAGTAGCCTATAGGACATGTCACAGCACAAATATAAAATCCTGTTTGAACAGGAGAGTCTTTAACAGTCATGAATAGGTCCTGGCATAGAAAGGATATTCCCTCCAAAATTAATAGTTTAGGATGGTAACCGAAAGAGTGCGGGCACCTGAGAAGTCTGGGCACCTCAATGTTAAATTGGATTTTTTTCCCAAAATACAGAATAAATGTATGCTTTGGAAAATGGTCTGAAATAAGGTAACGTATACATGATTTGAAAATGCTTGAACATTTGACATTTAAGGCCTAATATTTCAACAATTGCTACAAATTGCTACAAAACCTGTGGATTACCATGCCATTATGGCATGAACATGAAGTTGAACGGTAAATTCTGTCCTGATAATGCTGTACCGTGCATGTTTACTTAATCACAGTACAATAGATTGTAATGTTGACACTGCAGAGTAATACCAGCAGCAGAATGGAAAACATCAAACACAATTTGGTCAAAGGAGTGACCTACCTTCAAGGCTTTCAATACTTTCATTCTATCTGTCTTGTAGCTACTGAAGCCCTATAACTATATCCCAAAATAGGATGCCAGGTTAAAAGTAGTTAACAAGACGCAAAAATATATATAACATTATTAAATACAAATAATGGTAAATAACTTATAGGTCTGTAAATAGCTCTGACCAGCAGTCCTGTTATACTCTGTAATGGAAACGATGCAATTGTTTAGGAATGCTAAACTGTGTAGAGTTTTTGTGTGCACAATCACATTTCCTAAATTCACCTTTAGTGACTTTGACTGCACAATAAAATCCCAAGTGTTAAATGAACCCAGAGACTGTAAAGAGTTAACCACATAATCCATATACTTTGTTAACCGGGGTCCCCCAGGGATCTGTTATTGGCACCCTTATTTTGTCTCTTTATACCAAATCTCTTCAATCTACAAGCTCACCGATGCACCTATTCATTTTGTAGGTGTGCAAAAGGGTTGCCTTTTATTTTTAAAGAACAATAAATAAATATTTATTCATTCATTCATTCATTTTCTACAGTTGTTCCATATCTATCTTCTGCTTTGAAACTTACAACAGTTGTCTCCCACATCAGGTCCAGAGACGATGTTCAGACGTGCACATCCTGGAGAGCGGCTGTCATCTGGGAGGGAATGTTCAACCCGAATTATTATGACGTGATGCACACTAAGAATAAATCCGCTGTGGCACTCACTGTCTTTGCTGTGGGCAGGTTTGTTGTTACACACATGAACACTTAAGCGTCCCTATTCTGGGGCGAACATTTAGCAAAAATAGCAGATCTACAAGTCCCCAATGCCTCGCAACAATGTGCGTGAGCTTGTAGATCGGCTTTTTTTGGTGAAAATATTTGGTGTAGAAGGAAAAAAGGAGGGGGCCTAGTATCGACTCCTGGGGGGAACTCCGGTCAACGAAGCATATAGGGTTAAACACTTGGACAGAGTACACATGCGGTATGAAAGCATAAATTAGGTTGATTGAACTGCAACGCCACAATTTACCATAACTATTCAAATGAAGAAAACATTGCAGTGATGACCAATGTTATTGTTCATAATACTAAGGTGCCAACAGCATATGAAGGCGTTTGCAGGAAGATTTGGTTCAGAGGCGTTGGGGGATTCTGTGGCTTTGCTCCATGCTATTCCAGATATTTGTGAGAATGGCAATTGTATGAGGTAGCTATAAAAAGGAGCAGCATGTACATACAATATAGTAAATCATATGTACGTGATAATGTATATTTTGTACCGCTGTAGGCCTACATTATAAAAAAGCTGCATTTAACTTCTCATACCTAAGGAAACAGTGAAGCAGCAAATGCAGATGTGTAAATAAGGTGTGGCAGTAGAAAAATGAACATAGAACATACAGTAGGTGCAGATGTGTACATAAAATGCAGTTGTACAATTTAAAAGAATATGAATAATATGTATTTATAGAAAATGGATAAATATTTGCTTAAGTATCAACCATGCCCATGTAAGATCTAATGCCTCTATATAATGAGAAAATAAATGTACTCTCACCATGAACACAAGCAAGAGAAATCTACTGTTAAAAAGAAAAATCATACTGCAGCGCCCCCTAATGACATGATACTGATACTATGGGCTTTCTGAGAGAGTAACATTTAATTAACTGGTGCTCTGATTGTGTCTATCGCTTAATTATTATTTTCAGCATTTTATGTCATTAGAATTTATTGTTTTAGGTTTAGAGTGGTGTTATTTTATCTGTTTTGCTTAACTGCAAAGCACTTTGTAATTCTGTTTGAAACAGTAGCCTACCATATAAATAATGTTAATTATTAGGAAGAGATTATTCACTTTTGGGTAAAAAGCTCAATCAAGGTCAAAATTGAGACCGGGTGGGTGGATTTTCATGAAACTTGATGTGAATGATCAGTAGGCTTCTCACGAGGAGAGGATTTACTTTTGGGTCAAAAAGGTCAAATGATATGATCACAATCAAGGTCAAAGTCAAAACTGAGAAAGGATGCGTGAACTTTCAAGAAACTTTGTGCATCAGTAGGCTGTCCCAAAGAGATGATTGAAGTTTGGGTCGAAAAGTTCAACGGTCAAAGTAATTGAGAGACATAAAACAAGAGAGACAGGGTTTGCATGCCTAGGTGCATTTGTTCAATGATTTATTTTGCTTATCTGTATGGCACTTTGTAATTTGTTACACTTATAACGATTTGCCTCCATTTCCTTCCAAGGTATCTGGATGCCTACCTTGGGTCCTTCCTTAACTCCTCAGAACGTCATTTCATGATCGGCTTACCGGTAACATATTATGTATTTACGGACACACCTGAGAAGGTACCAAACATCAAGCTTTCTCCGGAGCGAAACCTGAGGATTATCAAGGTGGACAAGCATTCTCGGTGGCAGGACATCTCCATGATGCGCATGAAGACAATATCAGATATCATTGAGTCGGACATTCGTCACCATTGTACCCACGTCTTCTGCTTTGATGTGGACCAGGTGTTTGCAGGAAGATTTGGTTCAGAGGCGTTGGGGGATTCTGTGGCTTTGCTCCATGCTTACTACTACCGCCTTCCAAAGAGCCTGTACACCTATGACTATAACCCCAAGTCCAGGGCCTACATGGGAATTGGAGATGGAGATTTCTATTACCATGCTGCTGTGTTTGGGGGCTCGTGGCAGAACGTGAAGTCCATCGCTGATGCCTGCTACCAGGGCATCGTGGAAGACAAAAAGAACAATGTGGAAGCTCGGTGGCACGATGAGAGTCATCTCAACAAGTACTTGTGGTTGCACAAACCCAGCAAGGTCCTCTCTCCTGAGTACTGCTGGGCCCCTGACATTGGAAACCGGGCTGACATACGTATCATTCGCCTTCTCTGGGCAGAGAAACATTATGACGAACTCAGAAATCAAACAGAATCATAATGTGACGTCTAGCAGGACCACATTGTACAGGGTAGGAACACAGTAGCCTACACCGCATGGTTTTGTCCTGATAGATGTGGATTGAAATGTTACTGTAGATTGAAAGCTTTAAAATATGCATTGTTTGTTTGTGATCTCAGGTAGCTTTGTTAGTGCTGTCATGAGGGGTTTACTAGTGCATGCCTGTAGACTGCGTGCGTGACAGAGAGGTGTTTTTATAATACAATGGGAGGATGTCTCGAAGACAGGAGTGGCACTACTGGCCTTTTTTATTCTCAGGTAAATCTATGCAAATAGCAATCTTAGCCCATTCCCTTTAGTATTTGTATGTCTTCAAAAGGAAATGCTGTAAACAAATGTGTTCCTCCCTGCATAACAATTTTGTCTAATGGGCCGTCCACACTAAGCACTATAACTATATCTATAAAGATATATTAATGTTTTAAAAATCCACAGAGTCATCCATAACTATAACGACAACAGTGGTGAATGATATGGTTATGTTTTTGGTGTAGATGGGCCATTACAATGTCCACACACCTCTTCACTTGCCATTTCAAATTTGAAACGATTAGTTATTGGTTCCTAATAGGAACCAATAACTAAGGATAATTAGGATATAGCTAAACCTGTTTATACCTGATTAAATATTATGTTAGGTAGAAATCTGATGGAATTGACATTGATATTGGACTGAGCTTTAAAGGGCAAAAACTTTTACAAAAAGACAGATAAAAAAAAGTTGATATACATTGTACATTCTTACACCTTTGTTATCAACACACATGGTTAGTTTTTTTTATGCTTTTAACATAAAGAAAATGTTTGAAGTTGTGAATCCTTGTCTGAGACAAGGGTGTTTTCTGGCAGAGTGCAAGTTTAGAAAGCAACCAGACCAAAACATTGTATACATCTTATGTAATTCATATATACTTTAAGAATATATTTTCACCAAACTTTTTTTTTTAAATTAGTGTGTAAATAAATAATAATTTGAAATGTTTTGGTAGGACATGATGTATATATATAGGTGTCCTTTGTTCTACTATAGTCGGCCCATGGTCTTTTCTGACGCACCTGTTGATCTATAGGTGTGGTTTTGCTTTTTTATGCTTGAACAAATGTAGAACAAAAATGTATGCAGTTTTTATGATTTATTATTATAGCTTATTTATAGCTATGAGACCAGCTTGAGTTTTCAAAAGCCAATTCATTCTATTCAGATAATTGAGAGTGACAGGAAAGCTAGGGTAAAGACAAGTAAATGACATGCAAAACAGGCTTATCCAAGCCAGGAATTGAACCATGAAGGTTGCAATCACATGGTCATACCAGTAACCTGTAAACTGATTGTATGACATTCTGTATAGTAGTGTGTATATCTGTCTGTCTCTTATATGTCAACATGATTTGTGTGCATGGGGATCTCATCTTAAACAAGCTACGTGCTTAACTGAGCTATCCAGTTTAGTAGACCTTGTATTGCGAATTTGTACTTCCATGTACTGTTATGTACTGCCATGTACTGTTCTCATGTCTTACTAAATAAAGTACATCAATCAATCAATCAGTCAGTATTGTAAGACACTGATTGGATGATTCTTAGAGTATAGGATACGTACAATGCAACAAGAACACCATTTGCAGAGAATCGAATACTGCAAAGATCATGTCGAAAGGAAAAATTGAATTCCCGCACACTCTAATCTAGAGTAATCTACCTGCAGACATAGAGAAATGTAATTGAAAGTATCAAACCCGCAAATTACTTTTGAAAAATATTTTCAAACAAGTGTTCATGTTGTACTGTACTGTTCTGTTTAAGTTCATTTCTTTAATGTCTTAATGTTTTAAGAGGCCTGTTCACTTGCCCACAAATGAGCATTATTTTCGATATTTGAAATTAATTACTGAGATGTTTACCATTTGTATTTGACACACATCAAATTAAAACTTAGAATGTAGAATTTGACATGGAAATGCATTTCCTGTTAGAACACAAAGAACAAAATATTGCTTTGATGGTAGCCTTCAGTGATTGCTGGGTTTCAGTGCAGGTTTCACTGTTGGATCCTAAATACTTGCTATTTTATCTCTGAAATCTATGAAAATATTTTCAAACTAAGGCATCTGATTTAAAGAGGTGGTACCATGGTTTTGCACTTTTTCTGTTTTTCATGTGTCTATGAGGTTGATAGAACTTCATTAAGCCCCCTGGTGGTGTTTTTATGGTGTTTTATGTCTTCTCTGACTATTATGAGTTTCTACCTGGAGGCTGAAACCTTGAGGGTCAAACGTGCCAATAGAAAAACAGCCCTTTAGTGACATAGTAGTATGGTGTGGGCATGAGGAGGAGGAGGGACTAGGACAGGTGGGTGGTGCTAAGGTGGTGGAGGAGGTGCTAAGGTGAGAACCAGGTATACTTAATGAACTAGAGGCGTGTCCACATAAAAACATAATTTTAACAATTTCCGTACACTTTTTTGAAAGAAATCTTCCTCCTAGTATAACCATAATACCTGATGATTATGTTTTAGGGGGGGGGGGGAATCACTGAAAATCACGGCATCCCGTCATTAATGTAGCCTATCTTGTATTTATGAATTTGTTTGATGTGTAACTATTTCTACTGCATTATGTATATAGGTGGTGAGAACTGACTCTTCAAGCCATTCCCATGTAGCTGCCAACCTTATTGTTCATTCATTTTTCCTTCTTTCTTTTTTTAGCATGCACCTTATGTACATTTGATGTTGTTGTCCTGTTATCTGACTTTTTTTTATTATTTCTTTCTCTTGTATGACTATGATATGTTATAACTGAAAATTGTTGGACATCATTTCATCCACTCTTTTAAACTTGTGGTGTGACAATAAACTTGAATTTGATAGTTTTGTATAATACCAGTAATTCTGGAACTCCAAGCCTGCCTTTGGATTCCTATGCTTCTGGTTGTTCCATAGAATACTAATGAAAGCAACCCAGATGACAAGAATAATCTCTAGGGTGGTCACTGGTAGCAAGATGTTTATTCTTTATATTTCAAGGCCAAATCCAAATTTCTTTGTGTGTTTTTTTTATTGTGCAACATCACCCCATGGGGTCTCTGTACAATTAACAACAAATCATACACAAAAGCAAGGTAAGAATAAAGGGGAATTCAATTCCACAACTTCCAAACTGATTATGCAGCTATTGCTGGATGTCGATTGATAGATTGATTCAATACTTTATAAAGAGTTTGCAAAAAGTACAGCGGTACGATTATAAAATGATGCTAAAAGGATAACACAAAAAGCCCTGATGTCTAATCCTAAGAGAACTTGCCTTCACAAAAGGCCTTTGCATGTTTGCGAACGCGGAAGCCCAAGTGGAGCTTACTATGAAAGTCTGCTCGGCTTGTGTGTGTGTGTGTGTGTGTGTGTCTGTCTGTGTGCAGTGCACTGCCTGGGTGCGGCCAACAGAGTGCGCCAGAGTGCAGCTACAGTCAAAACACAAACACACACACACACACACACACACACACACACACACACACACACACACATACACAAAGTCTGTAAATATACAATATTTTCGAGCTGCGTTCGCTTCCAGCGTTCGCGCGTCTTACTTGTGCTAGAGTAGAAACAGCCTGGAATGATCTCCACAATTAACTCTCTAGACTCAGTAAACTGGACCTGAGTTGTCTCTTAACAATCTACAAGCTCACAACGTTGTGAGCTTGCCTATTTTTGGCTTATGTTCCCCCCAGAAAATGGATGGGGTTCAAGTGGTTAAGTGGGCTCAAATGCCAGTAACGACGGGAGACCTGTCGCCAAGGGCGTATCGTCATAGAGGCCAACGGGGCCATGGCCCGGTCTATAAAACTCTGCTCCCCCAGGGGAAAGAAAAACAAAAAAATCAACATAACAACATTAGCACCCCTCACCCTATTCTGTTGTTGCCAACCACAGAAATTCGCCTTTGTTTTCAAATCGGGCTTATTTGCATTCGGCCGAAATGTTAATGGGTGGCCATTAAAAACCGGTTTCCCCGTCAAACCGGTTCTCTTGCCAGGCACCAGCGGCTGCTGGTGGGGGGCCAGTGGGGCCACAACCAGCAGCGCCCACCACAACGCCAGACCCGCCACCACAGGCAACCATCGCCGCGGCCAGCAGCACCATAAGTGCGCCCCTGCTCCCCGGATTCCAGCGGCGCAGTTGCGCCTACAGACCTCTCTGCTATCGACGAGCCAGCAACTCAACCCAAACTAAGACGCTTCCCAACTATACTTGCATATTGTGTTTTATTCACGTTTCTCTTGCTTGCATTAACGCTGATGGTAATTCTCAATAGACTGTCACTTAGCAGCCATCGTTGCGCGAGCCCCCACCCGCCCCCAGATTCTAAACACCGGGGGGGGGGGTTAAGAATCTAGCCCGGTCCACGTTAGAACCCACCGTACGCTAGTGCGCTGTTGCCCTCACTCCTGTAGTCAGCAAATGCTTTTAGAGGCTGGCAGGGCCGGCCCTAGGATTTTCGTGGACCTAAGCAAGATTTTTTTTGGGTGCCCCCCCCCAAACACCCCCATTATAAAATCATTATGTCATTTTTTATTGCATACTAAAACAATAAGGCTAGTTGTTGGATAGGAGATACATGACATAATTACAAAATGAAAGTACATTTTAAAAATATATAAATATATACTTTTTATTTTTATTTTTTATGTGGCCCCCCCTAGTGGTTGTGGCCCTAAGCGACCGCTTATATTGCTTATAGCAGCGGCCGGCCCTGCTAGGCTGGTGAGAGATTACATCTGCCCTACGCCCCCTGCCTCACTGGACCCATGGCAATTTGCATTAAAACAGATCCACCAACAAAGCAAGTGGCATAGCTCTTCACAACGCCCCTGTATCCTCAGGTTGTTCCACAAAGGCTCCATGGAGAGACTCCTGTCGAAGAACAGGAAATGATATGAGAACAGTGTGTAGTAAAAGCCCAGTGTATCATCAAGGACACTCACCACCACTCCAGCCAAAAACTGTTCACACCTCTACAACAACGGCTAGGTAAACTCTACCGCTGCTTCAAGAGCCATATCACCAGAGTTCTGAACCGTTTCCATCCGTTCAACGGCTCCCTGTTGAACTGTTTCAACGGTTCCCTGTTGAACTGTTGAACAAGACCTGAACACTGGATTACTTTCTTTTATGTTGAATTTCTATGCCTACTGTACTGAATGTGGTGTCACTTTTGTTCCTCCAAGCTTTTAAGTTTGTTGTGTCTTCACTTTTCTTCTGTGGCAAAACGGATTATCCAGCCTCTTGCAAGTGGCCTTAAAGCCCTCCTGAACAGTGGCCACAAGGGCGCAGAGCCCATATTTAATTCAAAAATATTTTGTAATATTTGTTGGCTATAAAGGATAATGAACAACTCATCACAAACCCAGAGTGAATGAGGGAACACGAGACAAGGACAGCTCAGTGAACAGTAGCTTTATTGCCAAGTTCCATACAAAGGCCCTCTCGGCCCACGGCCGAATGTAAACCGAAAATAATAAACTCAGTCACCAAGTGACAATAACACTGTCTCAGCATAAACAGAGTCAACTGTCAATGCAAACAGAGCCCTGGTGCCAGCTTTTCTCACTGGTCCAAAGTATGGACCCAGCCTCAATGCAACAGGGAGAAGAGCAATAGGATTATAGCTCACCTAAATACAGACCCCACTGCCTACGGCTAATGACCTTAACCAAGTGGTTCTCAAACATTTTCATGTCAAGTACCCCCAAATTGATATTTATTTGGCCGCGGACCCCCATCTGAAAAGATGTTGTGCAAGGGACCCACTCAAGAGAAGATTTGTGTCAAATATTTAAAAATATTCCAATTATGTTTTTATTTGATTTCTTATGTCACATTGTGACACGCTGATATTTTTGAATAGCCAAAGTATAAACTTTTTTTGCAGGGGACCCCCTGGAAACCCCTCAAGGACCCCTGGGTGTCAGACTTTGAGAACCCCTGTTTTTACTTTTACCTGACCTGCTGCAGTTGCGCTTGTGAGTCGGCAGAGTTAGCCCTGCCTCTCCCATTCCCTGGTTCCCAAACCTTTCCATGCCATGGACCAGCAAATACAGTAATGTAGCAGTATAGCCTTTGGCTGTGGTGTGACTCCCCTATTGTGAAATGTAAATAAAAAATAATAATAAAAAAATTGAAAGCTCTGCTGAACTTTCCAGTCTGCTCTATTCGAAAACATTTGTAGTGACATTTGATTGTTTTTTGGTTTCCTTGTTGTAGATTTTACTTTACAGTTGTATTCCTTTATTTTGAAGAAACGTTCTTGTGTTTCTTGATGTCCTTTGTAAACGTTAACAGTCTTGTCTATGAAATGTAAATGTTGTGCACCTGTATCCTGTTGGCTCCAGCTAATCATGCTTTAATTCTTCATCATGTTCATGTGTGTCTTATCATTGTGTACATAACACACTGAACATAATTATCCTCTGTAATTATTTAATTAAGTCAGGCATTTGAGCTTAAGCCCATGTGGTATGCGCACTAACTGGACGCGCAATGGGGATCGTCCTTTGTTAAATAAAACTGTAGTTAAAGGATAGCTCTAGTCCATAGCCTATAAGGCTATGGGACTTTTGAGCCTTTGCGCCCACACCACAGGCTGCATAGCCTCTCCTCTGTAGTAAAAAAAAAAATACACTTTCGCTATACTCACCAAAACAAAGATGGTTTTATTTAGTTGAAAGCCAACTCTACTAAGTGGGAACACTCTGAGCCCCCCACTTAAGTCTAAAATACATTTTGGCCAAAATGTTAAATATTTCACCGGAAAGAAAACATTATTTAGTTACTCCGCTGGGCCCTCTACAGATCCAGTCAATGGATTTTTTCTATTGACAAGAAACATTGTAGAGAGACAAAAACTCTGAGAGAGTATGCAAATAATGGTCCGGCTCCCTGGGAATTGAACTAAGGGCTTGCTGTCAGGCATTAGAGCCCATGTGGTATGCACCCTAGCCGGTCAGGAAAAACTTGTGGCCTAGATCAATTCAGATATGACGTGATAAGAATATCTTCCAGATAACATAAAAAAAAATGTTATCAAGAGACTATATTATATGCATGGCTGCTTGCAGTGTAGATGTTTGGGCAATCCACCATCACTGACTGTGTTAAAAAAGCATTTTTAACCTTATGAAAAACAAGGATGTACTGTATAATATGGACAGGAGAGATATAGTCTAGTCTAGCCCAACATATTAATTATGAAGGGATAACAAAAGAAAAGAAAAGATGAACACAAATCACACATAATCTGAACTAGAGAGGTATATTCTGGCCTAGCCTGTTTTCTATCCTGTGCTATAAACTGGACTAGCCTGACACCTTGTGGTCTAAGGAAGCAGACAGCAACATGGGCTTGGTATGTTATATATATTCATTCTGTTTTGTACTTTGAAGAAACAAGTCAGTGAAATCACACACAAATCATGATGACATATAAGAGACAGACAGATATACACACTACTATACAGAACGTCATACAATCAGCTTACAGGTTACTGGTATGAAGAGTGAAAAATATGTACAAGAGAAGAAAAAAAATCACACCCAGTGTGAAGTGGGCGGTGTCTTGCTAGCTAATCACAATACTGGGCTAATACTGGGCTCACAGTGATGGAAGTGATTCACTTAAAAAAAACATAGATGTGTTTTTTTAAAGTGTGCGCGTATTTATAGGGCTATGCACATGTGTCATGTGTTTCTAGCCAATCACAGTCCTGAATAGAGTCACTGGTGGCCAATCACAGCGCGGGGTTGGGGGGTGCAAATTCCAAACCTCACTTATAGGGGCGGTTGCACCGCCCAAAAATGGGAAGGGGGGTTTGGGGGGGTTGGGGGGGGTAGGTTAAGACTTAGACAGGGGCAATTTTCGAATTGCAGCCTCCTGAAGGTGTATCTTTAGGGCAGTTTTGAAAGTGAGTAGGGTTTTACACTCCTTTACTCCTTTTCGTAGGGCAACACATTTTTGTTGAATAGCATGAGAACGAGTTCATTCCCTTTGTTGAGACAAATCTGGGTTGAACATGATTCGTGGAGCTGCCTCTGGTGTTATGATCGTGGACTTCATTAACGTTTTGGAAGTATTTTAGCTAAACTTGAAAAGGAAAAAAACAAGCTAAGAAACAAGGTAAATAGCATGCTCCTGTTAGCAGAAAAAAGCTACCTCGATGACAAGATTGAGGAAAATAAAAAAAAAACACGAGAGCTTTGGAAGCTACTCAAGAACCTCCTAGGCTGCAGCAAAAAATTGAAAACCAGGCTTTCAAACTTAAGCCTCAAGGTGAATGACACTCTCATTTCATCCAAACACGAAGTGAGTAAAATCCTCAACATATTCTTCACGACCGTAGCCTCAGATTTGGTTGAAAAACTTCCTCCACACTCTGGGAGATATGGTGAGGAGTATGTTGTCTCATTTTACGAAAAACCACCGGCTTCGAATGCTATCAATGCATTGAATGGGAGATTATCACGTTTTATCAGACCATTGAATGGGCGAAGTAGGCGAGCTACCGTCTACCCCGCGATTTGTCAGACCATTCATTGGGCGTAATCAGGAGCTACTGACCTACCGACGGAGGCGGAGCAGTCCCCACAACAATATTTACGATTCTGTCCATATCGGTACATAACTCGAACGGCGCTGAGTAGGCACAGGCGAGGGTCGCACCGCTCCGGACGGCAACTCAGTCGCCTTAGCTCCTTCGGTGGCCCGTCGCGGGGCTCCACCTCGCCTGAGACTGCGCGCCTCCGTCATGGTCCGAAACCGAAACAACCAAAACCAAAACCGAAACTAAAGTATTTAAGTCATCTCCGTCGGTAGGTCAGTAGCTCCTGATTACGCCCACTGAATGGTCTGATAAATCGCGGGGTAGACGGTAGGTCGCCTACTTCGCCCATTCAATGGTCTGATAGAACGTGATAATCTCCCATTCTATGCATTGATAGCATCCGAATCAGGTGGAAAAACAGGGTGTTTGCAAAGATGACTTTAGGGTTTTAAACTCTCCCCTGTGAAAACAGAAGAGGTGTTTAAAAAATTGAGTGCTCTTCATCAACACAGAGCCACAGGCCTCGACAATATCCCCCCCAAATTTCTAAAAGACTCAGCCGCCTCCATTGCTCCAATCATTACCCACATATTAAACCTCTCCACCACACAGGGACAGGTCCCCAACGACTTCAAAAAAGCAAGGGTGACCCCTCTGTTCAAAAAAGGAAACCAATTAGACCCTGGCAACTACCGCCCTATTTCTATTCTAAGCTCCATCTCGAAAGTCATGGAAAAAATAGTCTATGAACAGGTCGACAAGTATCTTGCCGAGAAAAATCTAATCTACAAATTCCAATCTGGCTTCAGAACAAACCACTCCACTGACACATGCCTTCTCTATTTGAACGACTCTATCAAACAAGAGATTGAAAAGGGCAAATATTGCGGCATGGTCATGCTGGACCTCCAGAAGGCTTTTGACACCGTTAATCACCCAATTATGATCAATAAGCTCAAAGCAATAGGTTTTGATGACACGTCAGTGAACTGGATGAGATCCTACCTGGAAGGGAGGGAGCAAGTGGTGGAAGTAAACGGCACCCAGTCCCCCCCCCCTCCCAGTGACTTGTGGTGTTCCCCAAGGAAGTATACTAGGACCCTTACTGTTCCTGATATATGTGAATGACATGTCGTCAGCCTGCGACTGCAACCTGTTCCTGTTCGCAGATGACTCGGCCCTGCTAGTCTCGGACAGGGACATGCTGCAGGTTGAGAAAACTCTCAGCTCTGAACTCAACAAGATCTGCATCTGGCTCTCCGACAACAAGCTCTCATTACACCTGGGCAAAACGGAATGCATCCTCTTTGGGTCCACTCCTAACCTCAGAAAGGCAGAGAGCTTCACGATCAAAGCGGGTGATGATATCATCAAAAGAAAAAACGAAATTACCTACCTGGGCTCTATCTTGGAGGCTGACCTCTCTGGTGACAAAAATGCTGAAAAAACGATCAAAACGGTCCACAAAAAAACACGCTATTTGCGGAGTATTGATCGTAAAGTCAGTAAGAAGACTCTGAAGACTCTTGCAGTGGCCCTCATACAAGGTCATTACGATTATGCATGTACTTCATGGTATCACAACACCTCCAAGGCCTTAAAAACAAGGCTCCAAACATCCCAAAACAAACTTGTAAGGCTACTTCTTGGCCTCAACTACAAAACCCATCTAACCCCTGATCATTTTGATAGGATTGGATGGCTTAGGGTTGCGGACAGAGTACAGCAACTTGCTATGGGCCTGGTCTTCAAGATATATCACAACATTGGGATCCCCCTGTATTTGTCAAAATACTTCCAAAATGTTAATGATGTCCATGATCACAATACCAGAGGCAGCTCCACAAACCTTGTCCAACCCTTTTTTGGCTCAACAAAGGGAAGTAACTCGTTCTCATGCTATTCATCAAAAATGTGGAACGCCCTACCAAAAGGAGTAAAGGAGTGTAAAACCCTACTCTCTTTCAAAACAGCCCTAAAGATACACCTTCAGGAGGCTGCAATTGGAAAATGGCCCCTGTCTAAGTCCTAACCTAACCTACCCCCCTACCCCCCCCCCTCTCTCCTTCTCCTTTTGTACATATTTCTCACTCTTCATACCAGTAACCTGTAAACTGATTGTATGACATTCTATAGTAGTTGTGTATATCTGTCTGTCTCTTATATGTCATCATGATTTGTGTGCATGGGGAACTCATTTGAAACAAGCTCAGTGCTTTTATGAGTCTTCCAGTTTAGTAGACCTTGTATTGTGAATTTGTACTTCCATGTACTGTTGTTCTCATGTCTTACTAAATAAAGTACATCAATCAATCAAAACAGATACAGGGGGATCCCAATGTTGTGGTGTATCTTGAAGACCAGGCCCATTGCAAGTTGCTGTACTCTGTCCTCAACCCTAAGCCATCCAATCCTAGCAAAATGAGCAGGGGTTAGATGGGTTTTGTGATTGAGGCCAAGAAGTAGCCTTACTAGTTTGTTTTGGGATGTTTGGAGCCTTGTTTTTAAGGCCTTGGTGGTGTTGTGATACCATGAGGAGCATGCATAATCGTAATAACCTTGTATGAGGGCCCCTGCAAGAATCTTCAGAGTATTCTTACTGACTAGACGGCCAATCCTATACAAAAAGCGTGTTCTTTGGTTGACCTTTTTGATCACTCTTTAGGCCAGGCCGGGGTGCTCCTTCCATTCCGACATCTCGCCACTCCGACTAGTAATAGCACCTTTTCAGGGCATTTTGTCACCGGAGAGGTTTGCCTCCAAGATGGAACCCAGGTAGGTAATTTCCTCCTTTCTTGTGATAACATCATCACCACTTTGATCGTGAAACTTGTGATAAATGCACATTATATTTATTATAATTATCTGCTTGATCTATTGGTGTTATTAATGTCTGATGGATATGTAACATCTGATCTAAGTTTATGCATGTTATTATATACGAGTGATATGTGACGTGTTGGACACTGAGATAAATGGACATTTCGTATTCACTTGAGGGGTAGCCTCGGAAACCCATGGCTTTTTTTTTGTTGCAAAAGAAAAAAAAGCCATGGGTTTCACTTGAGGGGCAATGGGGCTGACTGCTGTGGGTGTTTGGAAAATTGGAGCCACCCGACGTTACTAATAGAGGGTGCAGCACAGGGGGGAGGGATCGAACAAACAAACCTGTATGCCAGGGAGGACGGGAGAGAAAAAGAGGAGATCTCCTGCATGGGCGCCAGCTGTTAAAGATAAAGTTTTAACTTAAGTTTGAGCTGCAGCCAAGTATTAGGAACGGGCGAGCCCTGCGGAGACCGTATCGTTGCAGTGCCGTGGGGAATCGTCAGCTGGATTTGTGAATGAACCGCCGGTCGCGGAGAGGATTCTGGTGCCGCGGGTGAGACAAATCCATGTTTCTGTTCCGGTGGATTACAGTTTAAGGGGTACCCCGAGTCTTAATAGTTGGACCGTCAGTGCGGAAGAACGATTACGAGTCGTTTGGATCTAAGGAGCTAATAAAAAATCTCGGGACCGCGGACGGAAGCGGCCGTCTCGAACCTTAACGCGGGACTGTTTATTATTATTGTCTCCTAAAACGAGTAAGCGACTCTCCGTCGGAGAGTGGTGGCGTTCTGACTCTTTGTGTTATTGTTTAAGTGTGAACTTGTGTTTTGAGGGATACAAGTACTTTGGGAATTGTTTGTGGAGGGAGGGGATTTTGAAATAATTGTTGATTTGTTTATTTATCCCCCGTGTAATGGGGGAAAGAGACAGGGACAGTCTATTTCAAGCCAGTGTATTATTTATTTACTGTTTGCCCTGTTGATTATTATTTTGTGGCTTAAAATTACATAAAGTAATTCAGTTTAAACCTACCGATCCTGTTGTTTTCCTTTAGTTAATAATTTCCCTTTCGAAGCAAAGGGCCGATTGTTATAAACTCTCAGCCTCGCTAAGGTTAGAACTGGACCCAAAGAGTATGGATTCAGTTTTACCCCGGTCCTAGCTGTAGTATACAACCCTCGTAGACGTATGTATACTACAGCTACCCCGGTCCGGTGTAATGATAGTTTGTTGTCGGAGAGCCAGATACAGATCGTGTCAAGTTCAGATCTGTGATGAATGGACACTTAGTTGCTGACACGGGTATTGTCATCCTCTGAGGATGTTTTGTGGCACAAAAGGAGTGAAAATAGCGGATCTACAAGCCGACAACGCATCAGTGTGCGTCAGCTTGTAGATCCGCTATTTTCACTATTTTAGCAGAGCCCGCAACACGTCGACGTGTTGTCAGCTTGTAGATCGGCTATTTTCACTATTGTAGCTCCAAATCAATCAATCACAACACATCACAGCATGTTTTGAGCTTGTAGATCAGTAATATTCTTATCTTTTTAGCCTATATGACATGCCCAAAAGTGGTAGCTATACTTTCGAAAACCTGGAGACTGGGAAGTTATCCACTGTATACTGGCAGGTGGCAGTCCTGAGACAGGCATTAAATGTGGCATGGTCCAAGTATTTTCCATGTTTGGGATTTCAATAATTGACAACTATAATAACACTCCACAATCATAATCCATGGAAACCCTCCATCCACAGCCTAGGATCTCCTCCAACCTAAAAGTTAGCTCACGTCTGATCAAAGTTAGGTGCCTTCACATTAAACTATTTGTGACACTGCAATCAATTAAAATTCTGGCATGCCCTTCATTAATCACTCATCATGTACATATATTTTTTGTCTCAGGTTTCCTTGTTCCAGTGTTCCATCAGCATTTTATCCTTTACGTTTCCGTGAGAATGATTTAACATGTAATTATTATGTCTAATAAATCAAAAACAAATCAAGTGTAGCTTGTAGGGTGTGTCTTTTTCCATTGTGCATGCCTTGGACTTTCTCGTCAACAGAGAATACCTGATCACCTTAATGGAATCCACTAGTTACCGTACTTTGCCAAACCAAACCAAACCAAATGGTTTACTGGTAGAACTTGGTCTCCTTCTGTCCTCAATTAACACTGTCTTTTCAAAGGCCAGCAATCTCTATATTAGCCATATGATGTATAATATTACGCACCCACTCACCTTTGCAGCAAAAAAGTGGCCCTTTTGAGGTTTAAGCACTGTCTGTACTGATGCAAACTGGGAACCCATCGCCAAATAAAAAGGAAAAACAGCGCCCTCTGCTGTTCTTTACTCTGTTCTTGAGAGATTAGTACTGATGAGACTCAATTATACAAAATAATTAGGATTTAATTTGTTGGTTGTTAAGTGGCTCAGTAGTTAATGCAGACATACTATTGTTTTAAAATGTGCAGCACATTGGAATAGACCCTATGACACATTAGGAGTCCATTCGTATACATTTAGGGCTAGGCCACTGTGTTTTTGGTAAGATGATTATTTTGCATGTCCGTGGCAAAAATGAAATATTAATGAAAATGTCCATCACAAGCTGCCATGGTGATGACCCCTGACCTGTAACTGTAACTATTAAGTGTTGTGCTGCCTTTGGGCGATTGAAATTCCTCTGCGGGATCAATAAAAGGTATCTATCTAGTATCAGATTCGGATTCTTCATTGTCACATGATCCATCAGAGGTTTATGGGAGTAAAAAGGTGTTCTCCACGTCCAGGTGAGAGAAGGCGGTGTGAAGAGCGATGGCAATTACATGCATCAATGGGTCTGTTGTGACAATATGTGAGGCAGGCAGCATGGAACAAACGCACTATCCAAAGAGATACACAACTTCTAGCATCAAACTTCCTCCATCATCCAATAGTATTTGGACCAGCCATTCTGTGCATCTCGCTCTGCTGTTAGCCACAAACACTCAACACAATAGCAGTGAGCATCAGCAGCCATGAGGTAGGATATGTCTCTCTTATTATTTATAATTGACAGAATGTATTGCATTGTATAATATTATGCCAGCCATGTATAATACATAACACATTGTCGTATGGGTTTAGAAATTATGCACTACTTTTAATTTACTGTTGGGTTTTTTACTAAAATTTACTTTTGTAGAGTAGAAATACCACAATGTAGAATACTGTTGCAAGTAAAAGTACTGCATTAAAAATTACGAAAGTACAAAAGTATTGGCATCAAATTAAAGTACCAAAGTTAGAGTCCTCAATATGAATGGCCCATTTCACAGATTTTTCAAAAAAAAAAAAACTTTCTAGAAAAAAGCAGGCCTATAAGCTCACTTGTGAGCTTGTAGATGTAGTAGTCTAAATCTGCAAACTTTTCAAATTATTGCAATGGTGTAAAAAGTAGGCTACAGTATTTGCCTCTGAGATGTAATTGTACTTGAGTAAATATACTTACTCTTTGTAAATATAAATATAACTTTTACTTAATTACTTTCCACCACCACTGGTTTTGGTCTTTCTTTTAGGAGTCACAATTTGAAGACCGTGCTCATTTTTAAATATGCTCTCTGTATCACCATTGTGTTCTGCATAACTTCTCTCCTACATTACATTTTCAGGTGAATATCCTTTTAAATTACATTTTGATATTCTTCTTCAAGATATAGCATATAAAACCATAATAGATTGCTGTTAATAGGTTATGCTTCTCAGTCAGTAAAAAAACATTTGATACTTTTCTATCAGCTACTTTGTCCTATCTGTTCCTATGAATAAAAGCCCAATGGCCCGTGGAGCGAAACGGGATTTGGAAAAGGACATAGATGACGCCCTTGACCTTTGGTAAGCTTCAGTTCTGACCATAATATTAGGGCATAACAGTGGCGGCCATCCAGGCTCTTGGTGAATCAATCATGACCATAAAACATTTGATTCTGTGTCAAAACAATATTTGAAAACCGCAAAAAAATATATTTATTAAATATAGTGTAATATAATTAAATATTCAAATATGTTTTGATACAGAATCAAATGTATTATGGTCATGACTCACCAGGAGCCTGGATGGCTTGGTTCCAGGCTTAGAATAATTTATATAAATATTTTCCGAAATCTTGGTTTTCTATATGCGGCACCACAAAATGTGATGCGGTGCCGCTGTGGGCTTGTAGATCAGCTATATATTTCAAAATAGCTTTTTTTTTTATGTTCGCCTTTAATGACGAAATAGGGATGCCAGGTTGAAAGTGGTAAATGTATCTGGGCAAAAATACATGTACATGGCCATATATTTGTATATATCTGTCACAAGGCTAAGACCCAAAAAAGCTTGAGAGCTTATTTCCAATGCTCATTTGAATTTGAATGCAAATATATATGTAAAACGGAAATATTTGAATGTTTTGGAATGGAGTGACATTGAATGGGACAATAGTATATACACACACTGAAATTGCCGTGGTCATGATCATTTATTACATTTCTAATGCAAATTTCTCACACACTCATACGCTCTAATTTGCTATTCAAATTGTCACGGTGCGTGTCAGGTGAGGACTCAGCAGAACAAGGCAAGCAGGCAGATCAAGTCCAGTATTTGTTTTACATCAAACAGGCTTACAGCAAGAAAAACATAGGCAGGAACTAGCTCTGGTCCATTAGCCTGAAGGAGTTCTCCTGCGTCATCGCAATATCTATACCACTTGTGCATGATTGGCCAATACGCTTGTGCAAGGACGCGCTGTGATTGGCCAGTAGCCACTTTGAGTGGCAGTTGGGGCAAAAGCTCTCACCAAAACATGATTTACTATTCTGCCCCTATCGGTACATAACTCGAACGGCGCTGAGTCGGCCCAAGCGAACTTCGCAACGTTCGGCACGGCAACTCGCCCCCTTTAGCTCGCTCGGTGGTGCCTCACGTGGCTCAAGTTCGCCTGAGACGGCGCGCCTCCATCAGAACCTGTTGAATCATCAGAACCTGATGAAGACCCGAAGGGGTCGAAACGTTGTGAGCTGTGAGCCTTAAATAAAACTGGTCGCTGGAGCGTCAACAGTGTGCGGACTTCCTCTTCTTTCTACTGTCTGTGCACAGCACACAACCCAAACTGCACATACTTTGGGTGCTCATATCCCGGACGGGTATGGTCTTGTACATATAATGCATCATCATATATTTCATTAATAATCATAATACAATAATAATAATCCTAAAAACCAACATGAAAAATGAATTGTGATAGAATCGTGGAGCGTGATTCTGCCTTACAAAAATGGTGATGGCCATGTCGCCCACCCCTATGAATAGTTATATCAGCATGCCCATATATGGGCAATTTGTCATACTCATGACAATGGGAATCTCCATACATGGGAATAAAAGGGACAAGGACTGACAGACACACAGATCTCCATATCTGTCACATCGCCAGTGGCACGTAGGAGTCGTGTTGAACTCTGCGGTCCAAACTAGTAACTTACAATTTGGGCGGTGCATTTGGTCTCCCTGCTCTTCTATTGAGATATTTAGATCCTGTGTCTAGGTGAGACATGACCTTTGACACCATTCTGTTTCTGATTTGACGTACATTTTGACCTTAAGGTCAACATTCTATTTATCCACTGAGCAAGCAGGCAGCCTCTATTAGCTCAATGGTAAAAATATCAGCACTTGCGTGGTAGACCAGGATTCAAATGCAGGGTAGAACAGGGAACTTACATAGTGAAGCTTTAATGTGTGTAAATTAACAATCCTTTATACTTTTATATTAATAAATGTCTAAAACACAGGTCCAGAACTGATGTTCAGACAAGCACATACTGGGGAGCTCCTGTCATCTGGGAGGGAATGTTCATCCCAGATTATTATGACAAGATGCACAAGAGGAATAATTCCACAGTGGCACTCACCGTCTTTGCTGTGGGCAGGTTAGTTAAAGTTTGAATAGTAGGCAAAATAAAGTTGCTATTTACAATGATCCAAATGAAGAAAAAGATCATATACAATATTAAAGATCAAGGTCACAATCAAAACTGAGATAGGATGTGTGAACTTTCATGAAACTTTGTGCAAATTATCAGTAGGCTGCCCTAAAGAGATTATAAGTTTTGGGTTGAAAAGGGCACACAGTCAAGGTAACAATTGATAGACTAGAACAAGAGATATTGGTGCGGGCATGGTTTAGTGCATCTGTTTAAAGGGTAAGACCACTTTGGTAGAGGTTTGGGTTGTGTAGTTACCTTGCCATGATGTAACCCCAAAGGTGGGCAAGACATCAAAAATAATTGCTCCATTGATTAGAAATTGATAATTCAAAATATGCTCCTCATTGACTTACATTGTACGGTAAAACAGCTCTCAAAGTCACTCTTTTAGCACATAAATGAACCCAAACATAGCTGATTCAGACAATATAGAGCACCACCAAACCCAGTACTGTTTGTTTTTGTAATAAAAATGTCAACTTCCTGTTGATTTTACTATTTGAAGATCTGGATCCGGATCCGCGGATCCAGTCCAGGTTTTCTACTTATTAAAAATGGCAAAAACAACAGGAAGTTGACATTTTTATTTAAAAAAAAAAATGTACTGGGTTTGGTGATGTTCTATATTGTCTGAATCAACTTTGTTTGCGTTCGTTTATGTGGTAAGAGTGACTTTGAGAGCTGTTTTACCGTACAATGTAAGTCAATGAGGAGCATATTTTGAATTATCAATTTCTAATCAATAGAGTAATTATTTTTTATTTCTTGCCCACCTTTGGAGTTACATCATGGCAAGGTAACTACACAACCCAAACCTCTACCAAAGTGGTCTTGCCCTTTAAGGGGATTTGTTTGCTTATCTGTAAAGCAGTTGGAAAAACAACTGAATTAATATTTGTCTCCATTTCCTTCCAAGGTATCTGGAAGCCTACCTTGGGTCCTTCCTCAACTCTGCAGAACGTCATTTCATGATTAGCTTACCGGTAACATATTATGTATTTACGGATACACCTGAGAAGGTACCAGACATCAAGCTTGGTCTAGAGCGAAACCTCAAGATTATCAAGGTGGACAAGCACTCTCGGTGGCAGGACATCTCCATGATGCGCATGCAGACAATATCAGATATCATTGAGTCGGACATTCGTCACCATTGTACCCACGTCTTCTGCTTTGATGTGGACCAGGTGTTTGCAGGAAGATTTGGTTCAGAGGCATTGGGGGATTCAGTGGCTTTGCTCCATGTTGGGTACTACCGCGCTCAAAAGAGCGGGTGGACCTATGACCATAACCCGAAGTCCAGAGCCTACATGGAAATTGGAGATGGAGATTTCTATTACCATGCTGCTGTGTTTGGGGGCTCGTGGCAGAACGTGAAGTCCATCGCTGATGCCTGCTACCAGGGCATCATGGAAGACAAAAAGAACAATGTGGAAGCTCTGTGGCACGATGAGAGTCATCTCAACAAGTACCTGTGGTTGCACAAACCCAGCAAGGTCCTCTCTCCTGAGTACTGCTGGGCCCCTGGATTTGCACCCCAGAGTGATGCACGTGTCACCCGCCTTCTCTGGGCGGAGAAACATTATGACAAACTACGAACGTGAGAGGGACTGCATTGTACAGCTATATTACCTACGCAAGGTGTGGACGATTTTGCAACCCATTTTTTCACCCAGTGCCAATAATCCTGGGCGCTACTCTCCCTCTGCCAGCCTAGGGAGAGCCCAGAACTGAGTTCATGCCTCCTTCAATGCATGAGGAGCTAGCATGCCGAATTGGTTTTAGAGTTTAGACTATCGGTCCAGTAAATTATTTTTTAAATAAGCCTTTCTGGAAACACTTTGTCTATAATGCTTTAAAAACATAATGCATTGTAATCTGCTTATAACACTGTATAATTATAGTTTTAGCACTTGCTTTACAACAATAACCATAATAGATTGTAAAGCATTTATAATGACCTACAAGCTCAAGTATCATACTACTTCATAATTGCTGGTCACTCACAGACTTTTTCTCTTGGTGATGAGGTTGTATTATAATTGTGGACTCGCTGCAGAGCGAGCACACTAATGTTCTTCCCGCTTTATATTTATCTATAAATTCTGCCACTTTTTTTCGGCATCAAACTACTTCCACTGTTCCACATACTTTGTGCTAGTAATTCCATTCAAACTTTAACATGTTTAGCTATACACAGTCGGATGGTGTGCTTGTATTCAACTTTTTGAATTTGTTTTCTACTTTTTAAAATATTTAACTTAAAAAAATATTTTTACATTCCTTATTATGGGAGTCTATGAGAAAAAAAGATCTATACTTTTAGAGCTATCCCAGTGGTAAAAAGTAACAAAACATTGCATGAACGTGATGAGTCACTTCCCCAAAATAATTAATTAATAATTAAAGGTAGGTAAATGATTTTCTTTGGTTAAGTGTTAAATAGCTCTATATTCTTATAGTACTCATTGCTATTGCCCCCCCCTGATCTTAGAAAAAATATATATATTTTGTGTATGAAGAAAATACTATAGAGAAAAATGAAACAGCTACTTTATTAGCAGCTCATTGTTTTGATACTAGCTTGGAGTGAACTGGCTTTCAGTTATCTAAGAGGGTGGCAGGTTTTTATTACGTTAAATCACAGACCAAATTAGACTTTGTGGATGTGTTGGAATCAAAGGGGGGTGTAACTATTTGTCCTGCAGTTGTATAGCAATTTCTCTTAAAATAAATTGAAATTGACATCATTATTTGCTTCCAAATCGTTCATTTCAATGTCAATGTTATTGAACCTTTGTTTTAGATTCAGACTTCGATATATCCTTTTAGATAACAAAATTCACCACCATTCGAGCAACCTTTTTTGTGTTGAGGTTTGCTCTTGTAGCCATCTTTCCTGAGGGGTTGGGTACAGTACCATCTTTCTTCTCGTACACTGGGTAAACAGCGTTACTGGCTCAGGAGGTAGAATGGCCGCCTAGAAACCGCAAGGTTCTCAGTTTAGTCCCCAGCTCCTTCCGGCTTCGTTTCGAAGTGTCCTTGAGCAAGACACTGAACCATAGACTGCTCCCAATGTTTTGTGCCTTACATGGTTATACCTCCGCCGTTTTCATGTGAATGGGTGATGGAACATTGTGACACATTGTGAAATGCTTTGGATAAAGGTGCTGACCAGTGTGTAGTAAGGTTTCTGGAGATCCCACGTGCCGCCTGTCATCTTATGTCTGATCTCAGACAATTTTCATTGTTTTTCCCATGCTCATAGTGGAGAACAATGGCCCAAAAAAGCTGAATGAACTCTTTCAGGAAACTCACCATGGCTGAGTTCATTTCCACAGTCATTGAGAACCCCGGAGATACAATTATTTCTAAAATGTCAAATATAAATTATAGGTTTACATCTTTAATATAAATATGTGTGTTCATTGTTCAATAAAGTTTACACCTCGTTACTGTCTGTGCTGCTGAGAGAGTCTGAGGGGGCAAGGTGGTCTGATTGTCCCTGTGGGGAGGTCAGGTTCAGATAGCCCATCTCTGCAGACCAGGACAGAGGCATGGTCAGACTGGACAGAGGAGAGGAGGTGGCCTCTGCCTGCTTGATCTCGCTGCTTTGAATGATGTCCAATAATCCTCTCATGTCAGAGTATCCAAGCATCTTCCCGCTAGAGACCGAATCAAAAACATGACATGAATTTGATGTTAAGTTTTGCTGTTTTGAAAAAGGTGTCACAAGATGACAAAAGTCACACACATCATGTCCTGCTGGGCTGGGTGCTGGATAAAAAAGTCTACATTAAATAACAATAAAATTCGCACACCAGAATGCTGCTCCCATCGTGTTTTTTTTTCTTCATTGGTGGTAACGTTTCGAGCCGGGAGGCTCTTCCTCACCTTACCAAAGGTAAGGTCTGAGGAAGAGCCTCCTGGCTCGAAACGTTTCCACAACAAAGAAAAATATAACTCGATGGGAGCAGCATTCAGGTGTGCAGATTTTATTGTTATTTCAAGTTTTGCTGTTTTGCCATGAAAATGGGCATTACTGAGTTTCAGGGTGCAGAAGTCTACCATACCAGCCCTGACTAAAAAGGATAGTCATTTGGTATTTTTAAACAAAATGTGGACCCCAGACAGTTCAAACCTACCTGGAACTTTGCAGAGGGCTAGATGTGAGGAAAACACTCTTTGATGCTTCCTGATGAAAATGAGCAGACAAAGAGGATTTAAAAAATCATATATCAAATCATACGATTTCTGACCATCTATCAGAAATTGTTCCGTTCCTTTAGTATTGTCAATGACAGGAAGAATGACTAGCACTACAACTCCCCTTTCTGACTGATCAGAATGCTTTCACGTTTAAATCATCTATGAGTTAGGAAAGGCAGAGCCTATAAATAATACAATAAAATCTGTTGGACATAATGCGAAAAGATCACCTTTTTATCTGTTTTTGTGTCGGTGCAACACATATGCACCAGAAAACAATGTAAGGGACAGAATACATGTAGAAAAGAGACAATTCCACAAAAAGCAGATCTGTCTGAAATAAAGTGTGCCCAACTCCAGATTCTACCCGCATACACTGTTTCAGCACCTCTGCAGTGTGCAGCAGTTGGGTGTTTCGCAGACTGCGTTCCAGCGCTGCAAGCCGATTAGACAGCTGAAGCGTTTTATTCTCCAACATCTTGTTTTCCTTCTCTAGGAAATCCACCCTAGAGATGAAAATGTGAAACATCACACTGTCAGTGTAAAAGGCAATATGAACACGGACAGGCCAAATGTGCAGCAAATGTAGGAAATCATTGATTATTAATTGACGCCTTTATGTTTCACATTTATGGGAGGGTAAGGACGGAGTGGAGAGGCGATAGAAGCATAGGACCAGTACCTGCGTTTAGACAGAGAAGCTGCTGAAATGCTGTCTTTCTTGATGTCCTCCTCCTCACTAAGCCTTTTCAGTAAGTCCCTCTTGTCAAACAGCAGCTTGTCACTCGCTGCAGTGATGTTTGCAATCAGCTCTTTCTCCTGGATAGAATAGACAGAGATCATAATTAGAGTTCTCTATCGGGTGTTTTTTTTTAATTAATCGTTCAACACAAGGCAGTGCATGACTTTAATAGGATAAAGAAGTGTAGATTTACCTTTGCTAAAGAATGGACATACAAAGACACCTTCCTCTCCAGGTCCTTAATCTTGTCGTCACGGCATTGGGTTTCATCGTCAAGCTTCTGTTTGGCTCGATGGAGTTTGGCCTTTAGTTTTTCATTCATCTCATGGTACTTGCTGTTAAACAGAGCATCAAAATCTACTCGTTTATACTCTTTCTGAGTGATGAAGAAAGAAAATAATATAAAATCTAATAATAATATCATATAGTATTGGTACTTTACGTTCTCTCTGAGTCTAGACATCGCAGGGCGTCACATATCTCTTCTTTAAGACTCTCACACTCGTCCTGAGTGGCCAGCAGGCGTGTTTCTGATTCTTGATTGTCGGCGCACACCTGTTGCCCAAAATTACACTGTATTTGTAAGTAAAGCATTATACAGTCTCTCTCTATGCATCTACAGTATGTATGTCACAGGAGCCATTGTGGCATGCCCACGTGCATCTACAGTTGTGGTATCTGTTAAATGAATATTGTCTATTGTCACTTAAGTAAGTAAGTAGCCTTGAGAACCAATGGTTCCCGACTCCGAGCCATGTGACATGGTTTTATGTCAGGAGCCTAATTCCTGTTTCCGTAGCATAAGCCAGCTTGATGTCCAAGAAATGAATTCAGACCGAAGCTATGTGATAGGTGTGAGATCAGCTTTCATAAATGTGGAATGCCTTCTCTGTCAGACATGTGCTTACTTTGTCATGTAGTGCCTGTAGGTCTTTGGCCTGTGTCACGGTGGAGGCCTCCAACTTACTGACGAAGTTCACCTCCTGCTGCAAATCTGTCTCTCTCTGCTTCCACAGGCTTCTGACAAACACACATTGTACATACAGAATATATACTGTAGAATTCTTAGATGAGTCATTTAAATGTTTTTTTGTTTTTGTGAAACATTATGGTGATACAATAGCCTACGTTTGATTGTGGAAGTCATTTTCATTGGTCCACACAGTGGCTGTGAGATGATGCACGTCACCATGTGAGTTCTGGAGCTGCTGCTGCAATCTCTGAACCTGAGAGGAGAAAGACATGGTTTTGACTTTAACATTTTAACCACATGAACCATTTAGCATCCCTTTTCTGGTTATAATAGGCGAACATTCTGAGAAAATTGTAGCTCTACAAGCTCACAACGCGTCACATTGCAAAGCGTTGTGAGCTTGTAGATCGGCTATTGCCAGTGAAGAGAATTGGTGTAGTGAAAAAAGGAGGGGACCAAGTAAAGCCCTGTGGGGGACCCCAGTCAACTGAAGTATATACTGTAGGGTTTAAGTGGTTAACATCCCATTGAACAAATCAGTGTTGTACCACTGGGCTGAATGACCATACCAGTGTTACTACATGTCATTGTCCCTTGTCAACATAGCTTACAGTATATACATGAACCTCAACCATTTTTCAGAGAATTACTTTATGTGTGAGATATCACACTCACATGTTACTGCACACACTTATGTACACAAAATGTGTGAAGACAGGGCCTTCTCTGCTAAATGAGTACAGTATAGTAAAGACTAGTGAAGTACCATTGTCAGTGAGTTCTATAGTATGTACATTAGTACCTTAGAGTACTTGGGGGACAGTCTATGACACACGTGTCTCAACCAATCAGCGGAGCCGATTGAGAGGCACACATTCAGATTTCCATATGGGCATAAATGGACACAAACACCACACACAGACATTCCCCAGATGTGTAGATAGATGACCATATCTCAACCATTGTCTTTTTACCCATGTGTGAAAAAGAAAATTTAATTAGTAGCATTCATTTGTTATTGCTAATTCAAATGATCGTCTGATTCACTCACTTCTGTCTCCATTGAAACAAGACATTCAGCCTGAAGGTTGAATTTTTCCTGTAAATTTCTGAATGCCTGTTTGCTCTGGGTCAACTCAGGTGCCTGGAGCTAGAAACACAATAACAACAAAAAACATAAACATTTTAGATCTACCGCACATAAGTTAAATGTTTAATACGTTTCTTTTTAATATTGGATAGTTAATTATTCTACACAGAGTGCAGACATGTAACTGTACAGTGAAAACCTACTTTAACCAGTTCATTTGCCTGGTCTGCCTGGGCCTGTACAGATAGGAGCAGCTGGTTAGCTTGTAGTCGCTGCTGCTGCAGCGCAGCTTCCATTCGGCTCACTTCCTTCTGAAGCGCTACCACCTGAGACACAACATGTCATAAATACAATAAATTCAAAAATATATCACCAGACTGTAGCTGGTAAATGTATTGTCACTGAGTGTTTAAAATACAATATGGAAACTGCCTTAGTTAAGTTGCATTGTCTCTATTGGCAACAACGCACCCAAGCAAAACATTTGTTTTCATTGATTGGATACTTTATTAGTCAGGACTGTAAACATTACGAGGTACAGTCAGACATTAAGGCTAAAAGAATAACACAAAACCGTCCTGGGGACTTGTTTCCATTGTGGTCCAATGTATTCAATTCATCAACATAGCATTACAAATAAAACAATAATACATGCCATTGTCTGTATAAAACCTGTAACCTTTCAGTGTGATCTTTGAGTTTAGACTGCTGGTAGTTCCATACATTTCTTGTGCTGCTGAATTGTAAGTTTGAAACTCCTTTTTGATATCAGAAATATATCACCGATTCCTCTAAAACCGTGACTTTGTCTGTGCCTCATTTTGTCTTGTTTGACTGAGTTCCCATTCAGATCCTGCTTTAACACCATCAACAAATAAAAAACACTATATGTACAAAGGAGAAAAACAGAAAATGGCGGCAGAGAATGTAGAGTTCCCCAAAGTTCAATACTTTGACCGTGTTTATTACATGCTCAGAATAGGCCAAATTATAGAACACAAAAACAAAGCTGCTTACCATAATTATGCCAATGACAGGCTAAAGGCCAAGCCATACATCTTGGTGTAATTATGGATTCAGATCAAAATTGTAGTATGAATGAAGCTTATAACAATGTGTACGCCATTTTGAAGAAGACTAATATGACTTTTAAAGTAAATTATCAATTTGAATCAAATAGCAATTAGGGCTGCAGCTATCAATCTTCTTAGCGATTATTGTATCGATTACTTTTTTGATTAATCAACTAATTCAGTATTTATCTTTTACTTATTTATAGTACATTCAATTGATTAGTTCGATTAACTGTTGCACCCATATCAGTAATAGCCTAACATCTATGGAGTCAAATAATACTAATGTTCCCAGTACAACCTTGGAATATGTGATACTGGTAATTACTTTGAGTAATATGGTGACAGAAAGAGGGTTAAAGGCATTGTAGGGAGTTCAGACATAATCAAAAAAAAAAACTGTTGTCAAACACCGCCCCTCCAGCAGTTCTTTTCCCCGACCACCAGGGGGTGACGCAGGGGGGACTTTTTAAATGAGTCATGCCCAAAATAGGTTGCCTTATGCGGATACAATTCGCGGAAATGCCCGACCCTACGGTTCTCTGAATTTATATTTTTAAATAGGCTCTTTCATGATAAATTGACCACATATATGAAGCTCAACAACTAAATTCTATCCAAACGATTTTTTAAAAGTAAATTATGTGCCTCAAAAAAGAAGTTTGAGAGCGTTTTAAAACCGAAAGTAAAAAGTTGATACGGGCACGGACGCGCACGGACACGCACATGCGTGCGTTAATTTACGACCCGGACATAAACAACATGAACATAAACAGAAGGGAAAATACGGATTTCAGACAGAGGACTGTGTTTCAATGAAGGAAAACACCCCAGCATCATTATATAGTGGCTGATAGAGGGGAGAAAATGCAAAAAATATATATATACATATTTTTTAAATTTAGGCTTAATGTTCCCTACAATGCCTTTAAATGCAGTGAAACTTACTTTAGCTAGTTGATTTGCCTGGTCATCCTGAGTCTGTATGGGTAGGAGGAACTGCTGCTGATTAGCCTGTTGCTCCTTCTGCAGGGATAACACCTGGGACAAACGTACAAAAAACCTGATCTCAACCTTGAGTGTACAAAAATACATAAACATACACTAGACCTACAACCATGGCCACAACCATGGAGACTGGGGTTCAATTCTTCTACAGTGCCTCCGGCTTGGTTGGCCGGGCGCCTGTTCAGCAGGGAGTGGAACTAGGAGGGATATCGTGTTCCTCCACATGTGTTACTCCCTACCAGTGACACTCGTCACTGTCAGGTTAAAAGAAGCGTCTGGTGACTCCCCAGGTGTATCGAAGCAGATGATGTGGTTGTTTATGTGACAAGGGTGAAATGAGGGGTTCTTAAAACTTTTGTAATTTGTTTTTATTGGTGCTTAATGTGTATAATTGCCTCATTTAACCCCACCATCTTATTATTTTTGTACCAATTATTATTACGCACTGTATTGTTTATAATTGTTTCCCCATGATCCCCTGGTCACATGTATTGAGAGACATTGAGTGGCAGAGCGGCAGTCACGCGGTCACGCCCAAGGCCACGGTCATGGCCAATGTCCCCAGACAGACTGTCACCACGGACAAATGAAAGAAGAGGGAGGTGTGGTTTGGCAGGTACAAAAGTGGAGGCGGGACCGTTTGAAAGAGAGAACAGAGCACCCAAGTGACAGAGGCGTCAGTGAGGAGAAGGACAGCAGAGGGGAAGGTTGTGCCGAGACACGGAGTAGAGGAGTGCATAGATGAAGTAGACATACCAGCCACCTAGGAGTTTGGAAGCCGAGGTGTGCCTACATTCAAAGGAGAAACCAAGAGGAGAAAGCGATCGAACCGAAGGGGAGGAAGAGGCGAGTGAGACCAGAACATATAAGGAGCGCTGAGACTGGAAAGTGGCGATAACGTTGCATACGCAACCAACTCAGCGCCAGGTGTAAAAACCTGGCTGGCGAGTGAGTATTCGAACAAGCAACGTTGAATCCCTGTATAACCACTGCCTGAGACAACGCAAATGTATCGTGTAAATGCACAGTGAACTGGTCTAGATCTCTATAATTGCAGGCGGAGAGAAAGAAGAGAGAAGACGAAGACGACTGGCCTCAAACCCTTTCCCATCTTACCCCCATATATGGACATGCAGCATTACCCCTGAACAAACCGTGTTGAGTATCTTGAAGCACTTTATTGGCACAGCACTTTACTTGAAAAGTATTTGTTGCACAGAAACCCCCCATGCTAAGGAACCCTTGTGATTAAGCCCCGCGTAATTTGCACAACTTTATAATTTATTTTATAGTTGTTGTGTAGATTAATTGTGTTTTGTATGTTTATATAGGTTTTATTAGTATAGTGTTTATTTGATTGTTTTTAAGGCACAGAAGCCAATGTATTAGGGACCCAATAAATATGACTTACCTTTTTTTGATACACTGTATTCGTGTCCAGTTTCTTAAAGGGATATTCTCATGCCAGTGTTGTATTCTCAAAAACCAAAAGTATTGAAACTTACCAGTTAACCTCGAACCTGTGAAAGCCTGAAGAAGAAGTTAAAGTGTATTCAAAGGGGACTTCCCTCTATAACAAAAGTGGCGTAGTCGACAAACAATTAGTTCAGATAGGACTCACAGTAATTACGCACCCAGCACTTTATTGTGCATTTATATTTTATTGTTGTGAGTTTTATTCTGGATTATTTATTAAAGGAGAAGAGTGCAATAGTACAAACAAATTGCAAGTCAAATGTGATACAATTTCGGCCCTGTTCACATATTTGGCGTAGTCGGCAGGACTGGTTGAGAACAAACACATGAGAATACCCTTAAGAGAAACTGTACTGTTTTGTTGTTTTTGTTGCTTTTTGTTTTTTGCTTTACGGATTCAGAATGATGATGATGGCGGTGTATCCCGGTGCCCCATGGTTACCCACCTTTGGTGGAACAGAAGGCGAGAGTAAATATAGGGAATGGAAAGACCAGATTAGAGGATTATTAAGTACCCAGGAACTACCAGAAATCAGGAAAGTTGCTATTATAATTAAAACGCTAACCAACGAAGCTAAACGGCAGATTAGTGTGGTTGAGGAGGGCGAACGCGACACAGTGGCAAAAGTTTTTAAATACTTAGATGCTTTATATAAAGAAACTGTCTCTGTCGCAGAAATGCGCTCACTATTCTATCGGTGCGCACAGCGCGCAGGAGAGAATGTACAAACTTACACCCTGAGACTTAGAGAGCTGTTTTGTGGGCTGCGGCAGCACGACCCAAGCACCGCTCCCTCCGAAGCCATTCTTCGTGATCAGTTTGTTATGGGTTTAGCTGAGGGCCCCCTGGGCCAAGCCTTAAAAATATATGCTCGACGACACCCAGATGAAGATTTTGCTGCTTTACGCGAAGAAGCCTACCTGTTAGCTGCTGAACATGGAACTACTGAAATAACGTGCCACGCTGTTAATCCTATTTCTGTCCCCTACCCTTCTCAGGACCCTGCTTGGAGAGAAAAATTAAAACAGGAAATCATGGACGACGTAAAAACTCAAATGCAAGGATTCACGCAGGAACTCATGAAAGAAATCAGACCGCTCCTCCGCACTGGCACCAATGACGCACGAGCGCGCACTCCACCGCCACCTGAGCGACGGTATACGGCCTCTCAGCGCTACGAATGGGATGAAGGAGGTAGGCCGATATGTAGCCAGTGTAGACAGGCGGGTCATATAGCGAGATTCTGTGGATCCGACCGAAGTCAGTTAAACTAGTACGCCCTGTCGCCGAGGTCCGGGGGGCAGAGGTGCAACGTTCACAAAAAAAGTTAAGGGCCAATGAAGTGTTTGTGGGGGAATGTCCGACAATTGGGATAACAATGGGGGGAGTCCAAATGAGGGGTTTATTAGATACGGGGTCTCAAGTCACATTGATGCAGCAGAGTTTGTTTAACGAAAAGTTCTCGCAAGATAAAATGGAAAATGGGCCTCTGGTGTTTAGCCTACGGGCAGCAAACGGCCTTGATCTACCCTATTCTGGCTATGCCATATTCGATTTAGAATTAGAAGGACTGAAAATACCGGGAAGAGGAATCGTAATTGTAAAAGATGAACATTGTATTGAGCCGCTGATCATTGGGATGAACGTAGTCCACGCAGTGTGGCATGCATTATTTAAACTCTCTGGGAGGTCTGTGTTTCCATGCCAACAGGAGAGGACACCATGGAAAAAAGCATTCGCCGCCTGTAGGAGAGTGGAGGCAGTGACCCACGAAGACGGAGCATTGGGCTATGTGTGGCCTGTCGGCCGACGGAGAATCCGAGTCCCCGCCCGCAGTGAGTTAGTAGTATGGGGCCGTGCCTGGAAAGGTCCAAATGGAGCCGAATACGAGGCCCTGATGGAGGCCATGCCGGAAGGAACTGATCTGGGAGTGGCCCGAGCGTTGGTCACCGTGCGTAATGGCCGAGTCCCCGTGCGCATCTGCAACCCCCACGCGTATAGCGTGACCGTGGGCAGACATCAAAAGTTAGGGAAGCTATATCCAGTGGAGGAGGCCGACGTCCGTGGACGACGAGACCTGAACCTGTCCCTAGGAACCGACGGAGCCGTGGAAGTGTCCCTGGTGAGCATCGAAGACGAGGGACCCGTGAAGACCTTACCTGAGGAGATGGAGGCGTTGACCCGGCGAGATGACCTACCTGACCAGCAGAGAGAAGAGCTGCATGCGATGATGTGTAAATGGAAGAAGGTGTTTGCAGTCCATAATGAAGATTTTGGGCAGACGGACGTGGTGCAACACCAAATACCAACTGGAGACGCGGCACCCATCCGCGAGAGGCACCGACCGCTGCCGCCCTCCATGTATAGAGAAATGAAGACCTTATTGAGTGACATGCTGGACAAGGGAGTGATAAAAGAGAGTTGCAGTCCCTGGGCAGCGCCCATTGTCCTGGTGAAGAAGAAAGATGGCAGCTGGCGTTTCTGTGTCGACTACCGTAAACTGAATGCCGTGACGCACAAAGATGCCTTCCCTTTACCTCGGATTGAAGAGACTTTAACAAGCCTGACCAAGGCTCAGTGGTTCTCCACACTCGACCTGGCCAGCGGTTATTGGCAGGTGGGTATGGACCCTCGGGATCGAGAAAAGACAGCGTTTACCACCCCTTTAGGACTGTTCGAGTTCCAACGTATGCCGTTCGGTTTATGTAACGCCCCCGCGACCTTCCAAAGATTAATGCAGCGATGCTTGAGTGGCCAGGTGACAGAGTCATTATTAGTGTACCTCGATGACATTATTGTATATTCACCTGACTTTTCCTCTCACATGCAGCACCTTGACCAGGTTTTCGAGCGGCTGTGGAGACACGGATTGAAACTGCGCCTCGATAAATGCAAGCTTCTCCAACCGGAGGTAAAGTTCTTGGGCCACGTTGTAGACAAAGAGGGAGTGCGCCCGGACCCTGAAAAGTTGGCTGCGGTAAGAGACTGGAACCCACCCTCGACTGTCCGCGAGGTCCGCGCTTTTCTAGGTCTGGCTGGTTATTATCGCCGCTTCGTGTCCTCATTTGCTGCCATAGCTAGGCCGTTAAATAGTTTGTTGATCGGAGTCCCGAATGATGTGAAGTCCCATCAGTGTAAAATAGAGTGGTCCCCTGAATGCCAAAACTCGTTTGATGCTCTTAAAACTGCCCTTACGCAGGCTCCAATACTGGCTTATGCAGATTATGACCGACCGTTTGTAGTGTATACTGATGCGAGTGGCCGCGGGCTCGGCGCCGTTCTGGCACAGGTCCAAGATGGCCAGGAGCGAGTAATCGCCTACGCCAGCCGAAGTCTACACCCTACCGAACAAAATGATGCAAATTATAGCTCCTTTAAATTAGAACTCTTGGCACTTAAATGGGCAGTGACCGAAAAATTTAAAGATTACTTAACTGGCGCTCATTTTACGATTTATACAGATAACAATCCTGTTGCGCATCTTCAAACAGCTCGACTAGGCGCGGTGGAACAGCGCTGGGCAGCCCAGCTAGCATCATTCACCTATGATATAAAGTACCGACCTGGAAAAAGCAATGCGAACGCAGATGCCCTGTCTAGGTTCCCTGTTCAACCTGTAGGAGTGGCCGTAGTGGAGTTGGCACCGGTGGAGAGAGAGGACGGGTGGGCTGGAGCTGAGTGGCGGGGAACACAGGATCGAGATCCGGACATCCAGATGGTGAAGAGTTGCGTAGAGCGGAGGAAACTGCCTACCCTTATGGAGAAGAGGAGTTGGTCACGGGAAGCCAGGCAAATGTTACGACAGTGGGACCGGTTGCGCATCAGAGACAATGTGTTGTATAGGCAAGTGATTGATCAGCATACACAAGAATGTTACTTACAGCTTGTTTGTCCAGGGGCGCGACGAGAGGAGGTGTGGAAAGGACTCCATGAGGCCTCGGCACACGCCGGAGTGGACCGGACTTTGGCGCAGCTTCGGCGCCGGTTCTACTGGCCGGGCATGGAGGGGGCGGTGCGACAGTTCCAGCGAGGTTGTGTTGCCTGCAGCCTACTGAAAGACAGGATAGAGCCCAGGGCCCCCTTACAGCCATTCGAAGTATCGTATCCTATGGAGGTAGTGGCTATTGATTTTCTCACATTAGGTAGGCCGAATGACGCATGGCAGAATATTCTTGTAGCAACCGATTTATTCACCAGGTACAGTTGGGCTATTCCAACGCGTGACCAAACTGCGCCCACGACTGTCCGTGCGCTTTGGACACATATTATTCAGCCATTCGGTTGCCCGGCTCGTTTCCATTCGGACCGAGGCCCGAATTTTGAATCCGAATTAATGCAGCAATTGTGTCATACATACGGTATTACTAAGAGTCGCACCACCCCTTACCACCCAGCTGGAAATGGGGGGGTGGAGAGGTTTAATCAAACACTGTTAAACATGTTGCGCTCTCTAGATACTGATCGCCAAGGCAGATGGAATGAACACTTACCTGAGTTAGTACACGCTTATAACAATACTGAACATGGTGCGACAGGTTATGCGCCTGCGTACTTAATGTTTGGTCGCCACCTGAGGCGTCCGGTAGATGTAGCATTAGGAGTACCGTTGTCACAAAATCGAATGGGAGTGGGAGATTGGGTGCAAGATCACCAGAAACGAATGGCCACAGCGTATAGGACAGCCGAGAAAAAAATGGTGCATATAGCAGGACAGCGTAAACAGGTCTATGACCGCCGAGCCGGTATGCCACCATTGTTACCTGGAGAGAGGGTGTGGGTACGAAACCGGAACCGACAGGGACAAGGTAAACTGGGCCCATGGTGGGACCCAGAACCTTTTGTGGTATTGGAGAGGGTGGGGGATGCGGGCCTAGTATACAGGATCCGACCTGAAAAAGGAGGGCGAGATAGAACGATCCATAGGAATGCATTAAAAGTGTGTATAGCCCCCAGGTCACCGATGGAGAGCCCCGAACCTGCCCCAGTAGCCGAACCGGTGGGACCAATATGGCCGCCTTATGTAGGGTTTTTCCCCGGTCCTAGGGAACCTGAAGGTCCGCGGCGCTCTGGAAGAGCGAACCAAGGACAGCCACCTGAGAGGTACGGGCATGACGTTTAGAACCAGTTGCCAGGGACTGCCAACGAAAAAGTAGGGGGGAATGTGACAAGGGTGAAATGAGGGGTTCTTAAAACTTTTGTAATTTGTTTTTATTGGTGCTTAATGTGTATAATTGCCTCATTTAACCCCACCATCTTATTATTTTTGTACCAATTATTATTACGCACTGTATTGTTTATAATTGTTTCCCCATGATCCCCTGGTCACATGTATTGAGAGACATTGAGTGGCAGAGCGGCAGTCACGCGGTCACGCCCAAGGCCACGGTCATGGCCAATGTCCCCAGACAGACTGTCACCACGGACAAATGAAAGAAGAGGGAGGTGTGGTTTGGCAGGTACAAAAGTGGAGGCGGGACCGTTTGAAAGAGAGAACAGAGCACCCAAGTGACAGAGGCGTCAGTGAGGAGAAGGACAGCAGAGGGGAAGGTTGTGCCGAGACACGGAGTAGAGGAGTGCATAGATGAAGTAGACATACCAGCCACCTAGGAGTTTGGAAGCCGAGGTGTGCCTACATTCAAAGGAGAAACCAAGAGGAGAAAGCGATCGAACCGAAGGGGAGGAAGAGGCGAGTGAGACCAGAACATATAAGGAGCGCTGAGACTGGAAAGTGGCGATAACGTTGCATACGCAACCAACTCAGCGCCAGGTGTAAAAACCTGGCTGGCGAGTGAGTATTCGAACAAGCAACGTTGAATCCCTGTATAACCACTGCCTGAGACAACGCAAATGTATCGTGTAAATGCACAGTGAACTGGTCTAGATCTCTATAATTGCAGGCGGAGAGAGAGAAGACGAAGACGACTGGCCTCAAACCCTTTCCCATCTTACCCCCATATATGGACATGCAGCATTACCCCTGAACAAACCGTGTTGAGTATCTTGAAGCACTTTATTGGCACAGCACTTTACTTGAAAAGTATTTGTTGCACAGAAACCCCCCATGCTAAGGAACCCTTGTGATTAAGCCCCGCGTAATTTGCACAACTTTATAATTTATTTTATAGTTGTTGTGTAGATTAATTGTGTTTTGTATGTTTATATAGGTTTTATTAGTATAGTGTTTATTTGATTGTTTTTAAGGCACAGAAGCCAATGTATTAGGGACCCAATAAATATGACTTACCTTTTTTTGATACACTGTATTCGTGTCCAGTTTCTTAAAGGGATATTCTCATGCCAGTGTTGTATTCTCAAAAACCAAAAGTATTGAAACTTACCAGTTAACCTCGAACCTGTGAAAGCCTGAAGAAGAAGTTAAAGTGTATTCAAAGGGGACTTCCCTCTATAACAAAAGTGGCGTAGTCGACAAACAATTAGTTCAGATAGGACTCACAGTAATTACGCACCCAGCACTTTATTGTGCATTTATATTTTATTGTTGTGAGTTTTATTCTGGATTATTTATTAAAGGAGAAGAGTGCAATAGTACAAACAAATTGCAAGTCAAATGTGATACAATTTCGGCCCTGTTCACATTTACACCCTCCCCAGACTAGCAGTAGGGGTTGGGGATATAAACATGGGTAGAATTAGCATTATGACTAAATTGGGGAGGGAACAGAAATAAAAGGTGATCGAAAAATATATTATAATGATAATACACTTACAGTCATGTGTAAAAGATATTTGGAACACACCGTTGATATTGTGATTCCTTGCATTACTATCGTTATTATGCTCTGCTGTGCATTACTGTTCTCAACAATAAGAAAGGGCAATAACACTAAACTATCAATCTTATCAATTCATTTAAGTTTTCACTCACTGCTTTCTCCATTTCTGCAAGGCATTTGGTCTGAGCAATGAGTTCTTCCTTTAAATCCCTGCAGGTTTGGTTGCTTTGGGTCAACTCGGCTCTTTGGGACTATAAACACACAACAAGAACAATGGTTATGGAGGGTTAAGGGCCGCCCACACCAAGCACTATAACTATACCTATAACTATGACTGTACAGTATATCATCCACCACGTCCACTGTCTTATTATAGTTGTGGTGTGGACTCTACCATCCACTTGAGTTATAAGTTAGTTTGTTTAAACTATATATTTATAGTAGGGCTGCAACTATCAATTATTAACTTAGCGAATATTCAATCTATTACTTTTTTGATCAATCGAATAATTGATGAAGCACTTAAGCCGATGTACAAGCTCACAACGTGTCGCATTGTCGTGAGCATGTAGATAAACTATTTTCAATATATTATATATTTTTTTACATTTTGCCTATATTAACAAGCCCAAAATTGGGATACATTATCAATCGATTATTTGATCAACTCATCGATTATCGATACTCTTTTTATAATCAATTAAATCGATTAGTTAGAAATGTTGCACCCCTAATTATAGATATAGTTACAGTGTTTGGTGTGGACGGCCCCTCATGTAGGTTTATATTGTTGGTGAAAGTGTACGGTGACACCTACTTTAGCCAGTTCATTGGCCTGGTCAGCCTGGGTCTGTACCGTCAGGAGCTGCTGCTGATGAGCCTGCTGCTGCTCATGTAGCGCGCCTTCGATTCGACTTACTTCCTTCTGCAGCGATACCGCCTGAGTGAAGAAAAATCTATCAATCAATATATTTCAGTCAGGGCAACTCACATTATTAGTACAATAATGTGTCAAATAGCATCTGCTATTTTCAAAAGGTTTTGTGAAATGGGAAATTCTGCATATAGTACTTTAAGTGTAATTTGATGCCAATATTTTTGTACTTTTACTTTAGTACAATTTTGCATACAGGACTTTTACTTGTAATTTCTACATTGTGTTATTGCTGCTTTTACTTAAAGGCATAGTGTGCCACTTTGCCCTGTGTTTACATAACAAATGAAAAATTATGTTTTTACCAATCATTTCCCTCTATACCTGCAGTTATCAGCTACTGGAGTAGTGTGGTGGCGTTTACCTGCAGAAACGCATTGCCCTCTCACTGTATTTTGGTGTTGGTTTTGGTAGACAGGGATGTTTTTGGGCTACCAGAACAAACAGTGAAAACACCAAAATATATCAGAGGGCAATGTGTTTCTGCAAGTAAACACCACCATGCTACTCCAGTGGCTGATAACTGCTGGTATAAAGGGAAAATATGGGTAGAATTGTATTTATTGTTTTGTTATGTAAACACGCAAAGTTAGATACTATGCTTTTAAGTAAACAATCAGAGTAGTTCTTCCATCACTGCTGATGAACTGTCAAATAAGTGCATTACAAGGATGCAAAGATGCATCCTTATAAGTGGACACATGCTCCCCCTGCTGGTCACCTACCGTCTCTTGACAGGACCTCTTCTCTGCATCGAGGGCTCGTACCCTGGTCCTCAGGGCTCTAATCTCCTGGTCTAGGCGCTCGTTTAACTCTTTGGCTTTTCGTAGTTCCACCATGTCTTCAGGAACACAGAAGGGTAACACAAATACAAATGCTGTCTGTGTGTGTGTGTGTGTGTGTGTGTGTGTGTGTGTGTGTGTGTGTGTGTGTGTGTGTGTGTGTGTGTGTGTGTGTGTGTGTGCGTGCGTGACCAAAGGGAAAACCATACCATGTTTCTTCAGTTTTTCCACTTCTTGTCTGAGTTTCTCTACCTCCTGCTCGGCTCCCTGCAACTCAGGCTCTGAAAACATGTGTGCAGGATGATATTTCAGACAGCTTATACCAGTTTTTACCCTATGTTGTGTGTGTGCGTGCGCGTGCGTGTGTCTGTGTGTGTGCGCATGTGTGTGTGTGTGTGTGTGTGTGTGTGTGTGTGTGCATACATTTTTGTATGAGTTAAAAAGCCTTTATAAAGCTGCAGAACCAGATCTACATCTCTCACCGTAAGCTCTCTGAGTCAAGTGGGCAGATTCAAGCTCATCAGTCAAACGGCGGATCTCTTTGTGGGCCATGGCTAGTCGACGGGATCCCTCCTCCAGATCCCTCTCCAGACGGGCACACTCCTGATCCAAACTGACTCCAGACCGCTGCATGGCCTCTGCCTGAAGACAGCAACACACACCAAATGAATCAGGATGGAGAGACAGTCAGTCAGGTCATAGTGATCACTATGGTCTGAAGGATAACTGTGAGTTGAATTGCATGTTGTTCAGAGGGTGAATAAGCCCAACTGCCAAGCATGCAGGGTTGGATTCTCTGTGGGGCATGGGGGATCTATACTTCTTTATTTATGTTATTATGTCATTAATTAAGAATACACTCTTATTTACAACTGAGGTCTGGCAAGGCAAGGCCTATTAAGGGCAAGGGGGCTAAAAGAAACCAACAATCAAGTTAAAACAATAAAAACAACACAATAAAAACACAGTGTACTACAGAGTCGAATAGACAACAATAATTAAGGACCTTACACACCGAGGGTGTTTTTTTCATACGAATAATACGTTTTTTTTTTAACCTTATAAAGTCAATGAAAGCTTCCACATCAGTTTCGGAGCGAAAAAGCGTCTTTTATTTATTCGGACCGAGTCCGAATTTTGCGTATATTCGCATAATCGCCGGTGTGTAATGACCTTTAGGGATAACAGTCTGAGGGACAGCAGTAGTTGTCTTTAAGAATGTCCATAACAGAGACTTTAAAAGCCAACTTAGAAATGAAAGCATCCAGTTTTAACGTTTTTTTTGTCGGTTATTCCAGTCTCTGGCTGCAGCTGATTGAGAGGACAACAAACTTTGCACAGAGGGGACCTTCAGCAGAATCAAATGGGGTGAGCGGGTGTTTTAGGCAGAAGATGAGGTGTGCAACAGCTGACACAGATAGGGGGGAGTTGATATCCCACTTCTGGTCAGAAAGAATCAAATACATGCATTTCCTTTTGGGAAATGTAGTCTGTCTGATATGTTTGACATTCATGTTTGATGAAAACATTAAGTTAACCACATTAACCCTGGCATCCCTATTTTTGGCAAATTTGAAAAAGAAAAAAACAACAAAAAACAGACGTAATTAAACAATAACAAAAATAGCAAATCTACAAACTCACAGCAGTTTGTAGATTGGCTATTTTTGCAATTTGTCATAATGAAGAATAGGGTCCAAGTGGTCGAGAAAATCCAACCCTGCATGCAAGTGTACATGTACTGATAAATGCTGTAACAAGGCACCTCATAAATGCCCCAGGAGGCTAAGAATTCCATTTACAGGGCTGTTAATAGTTGTTAAAGACAGAGAAACACAGCAGAGGAGACAGTGGACATGCTGCTGAATAGAACACATGCAAAGAGGACCTCGCATTCATGCTTTCATAGGTTCTGGACAGAAAGGAATGCCAGTAAATGCGTCTGTAAAACCTAATGTATACCTTCACAAAGCATGAATTAGGCTTTAGTGAAACTTTTGTTTCAGTGCCACTTTCATTCAGTTTGCTAGTCTTGTGGGGCATGCAGTAAGGTTACCCTTCATCAATGGACATACTGGAATGAAGGTGGTTTTGCTCTGAGCAGCCTTGTGCAGTCCGAAGAGTCTCTTCCATGGGCTCTGGCCACGCTGTGGTGCCACCTTGTGGGGAGACTGTGGGATAGGTTTTAATCACAAAGTTAGACAGTGGTGGTTGTCAAATCCAGTCCAGACTTAGATTACAGGTTTCTATCCGGTGGTACTGTACATTGCAGTCATCTGTCCCAAATCTAAATGTTTCCCTGTTCAGATGGGTGCAATGAAAAGCAGCAGTACATGGAGAATGTGGTCTCTCCAACACAGACATTTACAAATGAAGACTCATATGCAGATATGTCATGCCTTGTTCATAGGAATCTTACTGTCCTGAGGCTCTTAAAAATAAAGAAATAACATCAAACACTAGAAAAAGACACATCTCTACCTGAAAAGTCATAAGAGGAAAGCAATGATGCAAGCTCCCAGCAGTCCTCACCACTTGGCAATTATACAGAATGCAAGAAGTTCAAATTTTAGCAAAAGAGCATAATGTCTGAAATTGTTTTCAGTAGCTGCACTCCAACCGGAAGAGCTTATTATAATATATTATAATATTGCTAAAAGTAGCTAAAATAAAACCATGTTACGGTAGCACAGGGGGCTGGCAGAGGGCTCAGGGAGTTCCACTTACCTGGCCTACATGCTCTTTAAGGGCTTTGGCCTCGGCCTCCAGCTGCTTAACTGCTGGATTGTCTCCATGACCCTTGGGTCTGTCACTTTCCCTCCTGTCTAACAGGGAGGCTCTCTCCACAAGCAGGTAAGCTACCTGTTCACTGGGGCTGCAATGGATGATCTCTGCCAGACCCTGCTGGTACAGCATCTCAGCCACCTCACTTATCTGGGCATCTGCGAGAGTAGAGAAGACAAGTAGTGTGTACGTTATGCAAATGATAGCGAGTATAAAGTAACTCATCCTCTATGCTGTGGAATTGCCTAAAGTTTGGAATAGCAGGGAAGAGATCAGAGAATTGTCGTCCTTGATACAAGGACGAGCTAGTGAGTATGTGACAACCAATATGACTGGCAATGTGTCACAGGGTGGGAACATTGGAAACCCTGAAGTTCCCTGGATCCCACTTTGAGAACCACTGACTTATGTTTTACGTCTGCTAAGAGATGTCTCTTACAGTACTTGCTCAAGATACTGTGATATTCTGCCTAATTTGTAGTACTTTTTTGAATATACGTACATTTGATATTGCTGTCCTGTTATCGGACTTTGTCCTTGTTTTTTTCCTTCTCTAATTTGTACTATATTTTATAATTGAAAATCGTTGGGAGCTTGTGCGGAAAATAACTTCATCCATTACACCTGTAAGCTGCAGGAAGCTAGCGTTGAAGAAATTAAAGTTGACAGACATATTCCTGGTATGTATAGATGGATTTGTCAGCTGTGACTAATTGGCTGTGAACAATGGCTGACTGTCAGCCAAATGTTTGCGTGTCAGTACAAAGTGTACTTTATTACTGTGTCTGTTGTTGTATGGTTTGTTAGTGTATTTATTTTGTATTGTGCACTTATTTTTTACTCTTTTACTTTTTGCTGTTGTGACTCTTGTATTTCCATCCCAGCGTACAGAGTTAACTGAATTACTATGTCATTTTTGTGATTACAAAAAGGTTATTTAGCGAAACATTGCTGATCGACAAGCTCACTACATGTCACATTGCATCTACTATTTTCAAAAGGTTTTGTGAACTGGGACATTACATGCATAATACTGTACTTTAAGTGTAAAGTTTGATGCCAATACTTTTACTGAAGTAAAATCTTGCATACAGGACTTTTACTTGTAACTCGTTACATATATAATATAATAATATTTTTTAACCAATCATTTCCCTCTATACCAGCAGTTATGACTAAAAGTTGTTTTTGTGGAAATTTGATCTGGGACCCCAAAACAGACGTTATTGTACAGTGTGTTGTCACCTTAAGACAGCCACTGTTGTACAATATAGTGTTTCTAAATGCTGAAGTTAAGCAGACCTTTATTTTGAGTTCAGATGATATAAGAATGTTGAAAAAAGAAGAAGCCTGGATTGAAGCAAACCCCTAATTGTCATATAAAAGTTATATCAGGACTCTCAGGGATTTCACATAATTTAAACTAATGGTGTATTTATTTTATTTTATCTCCTAAAGATATACTGTGTTGTAAATGGGGCATTTAGCACACGCTCTTATACAGAACAACTTGCTCTGTGCACAAAGTGCCAGGTGGAGTAAACACCATGAATGCTGGCCAACCTTCAACTGTGAGTGTAATTAGATTGCTCAGAAAACAATGTGCTACAAAGTAACCGGGTAGCAGCCTAGCAAGTAGACTTCAAACCTCTAAATGACACTTATTCACATATTTGGCATCTATGAACAAGCTGTAACAAGCTGTAATAATAATAAAGTTGGATTCTGATTCTAATAAGTCATTGTTATTCTCTGGAGCTATGCTTTAAACTTGTGGCGCTTTATACTATAGCCTTATAGCCTTATAGTTAACGTTGACCCACCTTGCAGGAACATGAGGCGATGTAGCTGTAACCTCAGCTGGTCATTTTCGTCTTGTATCTCCTGAGCCAACGCATCCTTTTCTGCTGTGTACGTACGGATTTGCTCCAGTGACTTACGCACCTGAAAGACACGGGTGCAGTAAGACACAGGCAACCTGTCAACCCAGGCCATACTGGTAACTTCACGCGCGCACGCACGCACTCACGGTGGCTTGCTACTCGCTCACTCTCCTCACGCCTCCCTCATGTACCAGAGAACTGCAGAGCGGATCACGACTGTTTGATTCTGTTGTACAAGTGCCACGGTGGGATTACTGTGGTTCTATGCCTGGGCCCCACCATGGAATCACTTGAACCCTAGAATTCGTATTCTGGGTGTTTCATAAAAGGTAAACATTCTGCGAAAATAGCAGATAATAAGCTCACAACGTTTTGCAACACGATGCGTTTCTGAGGTTGTAGATCAGCTATTTCCAGCAAAGAGATTTGCTGTATAGGGAAAAAAAACTAGTGGACAGAGGAGAGACCCCTGTGGAATCAGGCTCACTTACCTCAGTCATCTCTACAACGTGTTGTGAGTGCTGTGAGTCCAGATCACGACTCACAGTGACCAGCTGACCCTCTCTGTGTTGGAGGGTATGCCACAGGAAGCACATCTGACCCCTCAAAGGGGTGCTAGGAGCAAGCCCCCTCTCCTGGAGCCAGCTAGCAACCTGGTTCAGCTCATCCTCCTCCAAGGCATTGCAGAGACAAGGGACACAGACACACATAGCAGCATTAGTATGGATTGGTGGAGGCAGAGTAGGTTACATTTGGTTTTATTCTTTGTATCGCAGTCAGTATCTGAAAAAGTTGAATTATAACCTGTCATACCGCTTTGATAGGGGGAGAGATATCGTTTTACATCAGAAACGGATTCCAATACAGCAGGTACATTTATGTGGGCTAGATATTTCATTTGGACAAATTGACAGACCCGGGTTGGATAATCGACGTATGGGGCAATTAGATCAGAGAGGTGTGCCGAGTTTTAAACTGGGAAAACTTGTCTCGGAAGAGCAGCGTAGGGCCAGGAGGGCTGCCAACCCTCCTGGATCCTGCAGGAGTCTCATTGATTTCGACCACATCTCCTTCTGGACTCCTGGATTGTCATTTCTCCTTGATTTGGTATCAAACTCCCAAAATTCACCAGAACACAGGAAATTACATCTACTATACGTTAAAAAGTTTCTGGGGGAGGACAACCAAACACCCTGCTTGGGGGGTGTGGTTAGTGCATGCAATCATGCAGAGATATTCACTTTTAACTAATGAATGCTCCTTTTTAAAGATGGATCTTACATTGCTTAAGTCATAAAATCAATTTCTAAAGGCCTAATCTTTGCGTTTTAATGGATGACATTGTACCCATCATTTTCCAATGCTAGTAAAGCAGCCTAAGCAGGCAAGCCTGATAAAAGAATCAAACGCACAAAATTCACCAGAATACAGGAAATCACATCTACTCTGTTAAAAAGTATTCGGGGGAGGACCCCCAGAGGGCCCAGACCCCCGCTTGGGGAGTCCCCCCTCCCCAAAGAAAAGCCCTGCATACAGTGGCTGTGTGTGTGTGTGTGTGTGTGTGTGTGTGTGTGTGTGTGTGTGTGTGTGTGTGTGTGTGTGTGTGTGTGTGTGTGTGTGTGTGTGTGTGTGTGTGTGTGTGTGCGCGCGCGCGCGCGCGCGTGCGTGGACACACGAGTAAATGAGCGGCGTCAACAAATAAAGGGAAACGTGACAAACGCTACAGCTGTGTGTGTGGTGACTCTGAGCTTTTGTACTGCTGTGCTAGTATATGGATAACGTTCTTCTATCCTGCTTAAACCCCTATGGCTTAAACACTCTCACTGCTGCCATTGTCCGTAGCTGGTCTTCAAACCTAAAGCAACATCGTGGAGAAGCAGCTTTTCTCCAGCCAGTCTGCTGCTCTCTGGTAAACAACTGCTCATCAACTCTTTCTACTACTCTGCAGCCAACTGGGACTAATGTGGGACTGCAGAGACAGCTGTGAATGCTTCTTACTGCAGCTGTCTCGGTCTATAATAATAACTCTTATCACCGAAACATACATATTATACATTCAGCCACATATTTTAGTTGGTGCAGTTTGCAGTGCGAATAAGCCACATATATAGGCCTACAGTATAAACCACTTTTAGGAAATGGAGGGAAATTAAATAAATCTGTTGCCTACCTCTTGTTGCTCCATCTTGAACCCCGAGAAAATAGTTGATGTTTGTCGCTATTTTTTCAGTAACAATCGAGTCCGACGAAAAACATTGAATCTGTTTCAACTGTCACTTTTCACGAAATCAAATGAAAAATGTTTGCATCGCATTCCAGAACTAGATGAATGATTGTGAGTCGGACACAACGAGGCTGAGTGGAGCGCTCACGTTTCTCCTTCATGATTAGTTAAGTTAACGGTACAAGACAAAGAGTGGCAACGGGCAGCAGCTCTGTCTGGAGAATGGAATGAAGACTGGAAACACACACTGCTGCTTCACTGGCCAAACAAGGCAAATGTCTTTATGACAAGCAGTGGTGGTAAAAAGTACTCTACATTTTTTACTTTAAATAAAAGTACCAAAACTGCAATGTAGAAATACTAGTTACAAGTAAAAGTCCAGACAACTATGTACCTGAGTAAAAGTACAGAAGAATTGGCATCAAAATATACTTAAAGTACCAAAAGTAAAAGTATCCATTTCACAAATTTCAAATGTATAAAAATCTTTCGAAAATTGCAGATCTACAAGCTCACAAGTTGCATCGTCACTTGTTGTGAAATTGTGGATTGGCTATTTTCAAATAGCCAAAGTTTAAATAGGGCTGAACTGGTTAATGTATGTTTTGTAATAATAATCCAAATCTACAAAGTAGTGACTAAAGTTTTCTAATTATTGTAGTGTAGAAGTACAATATTTGACTCTGAGATATAGTGGAGTATAAGTAAAAGTATTTTTAAAAAATGTAAATACTCCAGTAAAGTAAAAGTACATCAAAATTAAAGTACAGTACTTAAGTAAATGTACAAAGCTGAATTTCTTACAAACTTTTCAAACAGTTGCATGGTGCTTGGACATACTGTGCTTTTTTTTATGTAAACATATAACTCCATATTATGCTCTCACTCAGACCGTTATTTAAACTAATAGCCACCATGTGTTTTTACTTGTGGAGTAAATAAATGGTAGCTTTATAATATGTATTACTTCGATATGGAAATCCTATCTAAGATGATAGGCTAGCCTAAAATAAAATATATTGTAGTTTATCTATAGTTTATCTGTAGCCTACTGTTATAACACTGTAAGATGAAGATCTGAGTGTTATCTGATATCTGAGTCCCTTGCTGCATATCTAGGCTGCTGATGTGTGGCTTCCTTCGTGTGTGGGGAATATTTTCGGTCTTTGGGCGGTACCAGAGAATAGTTATTTTGGGTTTTTAGCAGTCCAGACCATTGATTTTAGGGGGAGGGCAGAAGGAGCTGGGAGGAAATGGGCGTTGGGAACTCCACTGATATTCCTACTCTGCATTCCTCCTCTGTACTCTTCTCTCCCAAGGGTTTGAAGATAGAATGTGTGGGAGAAAAGCAAAAATAAGCAGAGCAGGGTAGACTCCAGAAAATACTAGAAAGAGACCACCAGTAAAGGTCACAAGACAACAAAACATTTTTCAAATCTCAAACTTGGAGCACTGAAAACCTAGAAGGTAAGAAACGTCTCTCATCATCTTCATTTGGGAAATATAACCTTGAACATTGTACCTTGAAATACAGTTAGCTTTCTAAACTAAAGTCTAAAATGTTTTGCATGTTTGTGCATGTATCTTCACTATTCATGGACATAATGCTGCAGACTAGACGCACTAAAGTGTATCTGTGAAGTGTGAACCTAAGGTAAATGTTATAAAATGCTGAGATAAGTACATTTATTGTATGGACCTTTAAAGAGAATGTTTTCCTCAATGTATCATTACACCCTTAAAATTAGAGCTCTTCCTATGGTCATCATCATCATCATGTTGGTTCTGTCTGTGCCAGGCAGGCAGCACATGAGCCATAATATAAACCAGATGTTGAGTGGTACCAAACACATACCTCTCTGAGGACTCATCATTAATCCAATAGAAACAGCATTCTGTTTCCAGGGGCAGAGCCGCAGGAGAAAATATGATTGGACAACCATGTGCAAGGCACTGAATATACAGTGATAAAAACAGGATCATAAAAAAAATCTAACTGTACCATGTTGGAAAGTCATGATTTATGAAGCCAAGGGAAAGTCTCATCTGAGGCACAGATGTAAAGTAATGACGCATTGAAATCTACAACACGATGAACGCTGCAGTTTATTTTTGCAATAGAAATGTGAATTTTATGTGCTCACAATGTTGACTATAGATTAAAAGAATAGATTGTATAATAAACACACTATTCCTTTATTCATTTGATGTCTTACTATATAGTGTTAATTGAGCAGATAACTTGTGTCTCCTTCATGACTTTATGGTCACAAGACTTTGCATTAACTTGGGAGCCAGGATTGCAACAGCCAAACTGTTTGTGTATACCATTCTAATATTAATGTAATCATTACAACTCTGGTCACTTTAGAAAAGCTTGACTTCATTGACCTTCATAGCACAACATTAATTGAATCCATTAATAACTTTTTTCAGGCTCTGAGTCATGGCAGTTTCCCCACTTATCACTATATTGTGTGTCATGGTACAGTATATAGATTATAGACAAATCTTAGATTCTTAGGTTAATCTTAGGCTAAACATTGCATTTAAACACCCAGTATGGGTCAAAGGGTAGATTTATAAGGATGAGCCAAAGTAGAAATCAGACTATCAGAAAGATGATCAGTGCAGGCATTTATGTAATGAAAGCTCAGGCCATAACAACTTTGTTTCAGTACAGAAGGCGAGGCTAGATAGCCTGAGCCTCACATCGGCTTCCTCGCACATTTCCTGAGGACAGTCTTTACCATCATTAATCTATGCATTTATCTTCCTTATTGTTAAAACATGGATAGATTATATAATTTATCCCAGGAAAAGGAAGTCAACATTGACACTTTCCAGACTCTCTGGCACCTAACAGTAATACATATGGCATCCTTACATTTCAGAGGATAAAGCTGTTCAAATATGGAAATACATGACTCTATGACTTCTGGAAACTAATGTCCTACACGATTATATAAACTATACATATCTTGGTCTGCCGCATACTTAAGATTACTTAAGTTGGCACAAATAGTTATAAATATTCCCAGCATGGTTCATTGTTGCTTTTATATTGAGATAAAGATCTTGTATTTCCAGTACAATGGTAGGTTAGGGTGGTACACAGGAAGAAGCACATGCACTTCCCACATTCTATTGCCCACACAAAAAGCACAAACCATCAGTATTGTAGATCAGTGGTTCCCAAACATTTTCACATCAAGTACCGCCAAATTCATACATATTAAGCGACATACCTCCCTGGAAGAGACCCCCAGAGAAGATCTGAGTTGTTAGATTAGATTAAGTACAGAATTCTACAACTGTCTAGGGAGAAACCTATGTGAATTGTATCGGTTTCTAGCTTCAAAATAGCGAAAATCACAGATCTACAAATTCACTATTATTGAAATAGAGCTTAAGTGGTTAAACTGTTCCCCATTTTGACCCCTTGGGGTCCCCGGAACCCACTTAAGGAACCACTGCTGTAGATGGTGTCTCTCAACTACATGCTTGTTTACGAATGTTACAGGGTCCTGGGATTGTGAAATGATCCTTAGAGGCTGGTCAGGCTCTGTAGATAAGATGGAATTCCCCTGTCTGTCTCTCTGCTGTGCCTGGGGCTTGATAGATGAGCAGAGATAGCCAGTGCAGATGCTCAGCAACTTGATCAAAGTGGACATGCTGACCTCTATGAGACATATTTCTACAGCGAAGAACCATGTGAAGTTTACAAGGATTTTCAAATCCTAGATAGACCCCATAAGAAAGGATTTGTCAACACTTTCTATGAAGCCCATGTCTATAATGTATTATAAACATCCCTATAATGCATTATCTGCTTATAACACTGTATGATTACAGTTATAAGCATTCATAAGTACTCATAATGGTTTATAACAATAATCAAAACACACAATAAAGCATTCTATAATGACTTACAAGGTACATATTAGACCTGAATTAACTTATCAGCATTGTTTGGCTTCAGTATCAGTACCCCCTTTCCCTTTCTTAATGCAAGTAGCCAACCCCTTTACCCGAGTTTACGTAGAGAAAACCATAGCTAGCATATTATTCTATGAATTAATAACGCAACTTTTGAATAATAACATTACAAATGATTACTGGAGTGAAAGAGTTGGAATTAGTGACTTTTGTGCATATTTATCTTTAATTGTGGCCATAGCATTTCACGAAGTACAGTTTTGATGTCAACATGTTCGAAATAAAACAGCATTATGAATATTGTTTTGTATTCAGTAACGGTTGTGCTTTGATTTGGTTAAACAATGTCCCACTTTCTCTCACGTACTCCCTGTTGTACGGCCGTGTTCCCTAGGCCTAGGGGTACAAGTTTGTCCATTTGAGACACTGAGTTTATATTGTATAGTGATTGGTATCGACTTCAATATTAACCACATTAACCCTCCTATGTTTGGGAAAATGTTCTAACCTTTTCTAAACAACTTGTACAACAAAGTAGGACTATATAAGGCTTAAGTGGTTAAAGGGAGGGATTTCTTGTCTGTGTGCAGGACACCTGACTACTACCTCAGAGGAATCCCCTTGAAGCCATGGTTCTGTTGCTTGTGTTCGTGACTGTGTTGCACCTGGTCACTCTGGCCATGCTCCTCATTGCCACTGTGGAGAAGGTGAGTTGTTGCACTGTGCTTTATTATTGCACTTTCTATTCAGCACTGCTTTTTTCCCATTTTTTTCTGTGTTGTTTATTTTTGGGGGGATAAAAAAAATATAGGTTAGGTCATGTATGTCACCAATTGTATTCAATCAGAGGAGAGAACCACACAAAGGTATAAACTTCACTTTGTTAGTGTCTGGTCATTTTGTATTTCATCACTTCCGGTGTCACTTGTTTGATCTGTATCCTTTAAGAGTTCCCTCTCATGACAGGATCAAATTTGTATACTGACTTGGAAATCTATTTACTGTTTACTAAAGAGTTGGAGAGACAGGGAATGGTAAAAATAAAGAGCACTTATTTTGTGGCGCCCCGGTGGCTGACCTGGTAGAGTGGCTGACCTGGTTGAGTGGCTCAGTCCATGTGCAACCAACCAGGGTTCAAATCAGGCCCGGGGCCTTCTGCTGCATGTCCTTCCCCATCTCTCTCTCTCGTGACATTTCCTGTATCTCACCATTGTCGCTATCAAATAAAGGCTTGAAAAAGCACCCCAAAAATTACTTAAAAAACAAACACTTATTTCAACCAGAAATATCACTTAAACCCCATTTAAATAAGTGAACAATGTGGAATGTTTGGTTACTATGGTACCAGTGAGTAAATCATATCCACCCACCACGTGCATATTTTGGAACAGGGAGCTACCCTGAAACCACTCAAACGAGGGCCAGGGCAGAACCACACACTGAGCTGAAATCTGGATATAAACATTGTAGCAACATAAACATTGAAATAAAAAAAACTTTCCTTTCAACTCTGTACTTATTGGGTCCAGTGCACTAATAATAATATGTGACATTTTGAGTGTAAACATAAGCACAAACATAATGTTAATTTAGAAAACCTAAACATTAACTTATCAGCTACAGTACATGGCATAGTTCAAGAGAGCCACTGTTCAGTAATGTTTGTCTTTTTAACTGGGTTGTTACAGTAGATGTCAGTGTTAAGCAATGTAACTACTATACCAGACAGCAAGGAAACCAACCACAAAAATGCATCACGTGAACTTAGCATACGTAGTATGTGGTTAAAATACTGGAATTGAAACCTGTTTTTTATAATTGGCTCTTGCGAAATGCAGTAGAAAATGCATGAACTTTCTTTCAGTTTGGCACAAGGTCAATGTCTGCAATAAACATCTAAACTGATTTGCATACTCCCCCCCCCCCCCCTCTCTCTCTCTGTAGTCCTGGTGGGTATGGACAGATTCCGAAATCACTGACCTGTGGTACAACTGCTTTCATGATAATGCAACAAATAATTGGCTGTGTGCTGCGACAGATGAAAATGGTAAAGAACTGCTTGTTTGTGGCATTGATGTATCTTATAGTTGACAGGGTTTCTTGCCTTCCTGCAAATGCATAGCTACAGTACCTTTAATATACTGAAGCCTATTTTACACGGAAATTACAAATTTTCAGATGGAAATCTGTTATTTCCATTAAGCGACAAGTCTAAATTAAAGCCCTCAGATATGTAATGGTTAATAATGTTCAGTCTGTTGTGCCAGTGGTTCTCAAAGTGTGGTCCGGGAACCGCCAGGGGTCCTTGAAGGGCTTCCAGGGGGTCCTAAGTAGAATTTGTTAATATAGCATCACAATCAGTTTAACCACTTTAATCCGATTTTATACTTCGGATATTCAAAAAAAAAAGTACAGTACAAGCTTGTAGATCGGCAATTTTCTTAAACATTTTGAAAAAGATTTTAAGAATTTGTAATAATTTTGAAATAACACAAATTATAAAGCATTCTATAATGAATGAACACAAATCTTCTCTTCTGGGGGTCCCAGGCACAATATATTTTCAAATAGGAAATAAATATCAATTTGGGGGTCCTTGACATGAAAAGGTTTGAGAACCACTGCGTTATGTCACTGTAATTCCTGCTGTCCCAGACTGGTTGCAGTCGGTCCAGGCCTTGATGGTCCTCTCCGTGGTCTTCTCTTCCATCTCCTTCCTCGTCTTCGTGGGTCAGCTGTTCACCTTGTCCACAGGAGGACTCTTCTACTTCACAGGTCTCTGCCAGGCCTTTGCAGGTAATTCAAAGTTTATCACGTACTCCTTTGGGAAAAATAAACACAGAGGCATCTTCAATTGGTAGGAATGGCAGCTTTATAAACACTTAAACTCTCTAGCCTTAATAAAATGGACCTGAGTTCCCTCTCTACGTGGACCTTTTTTCCATCTATACCAAATATCTAAACAATAAACATTGCGTTGCAATGCGTTGTGAGCTTGTAGATATGTTATTTTTGGCTAATGTTGCCCCCAAAATATGGATGCTGGGGTTCAAGTGGATAACCACTTAAACCCTTTGTACTTAGTTGACTGGGGTTCTTCAGAGCTCCCCTTTTCCTTCTACACCTCTTCTCTTCAAATAGCTACAAGCTCACAATGTGCTACGTTGCAACACATTGTGAGCTTGTATAAATGATGACAGCTAATCTCTGCGCTGTTATCATGTTAAGCTTCCGCTTGACTAAAATGTCTCTTGTGTCGCTTCAGGTTTCACAGCGTTCGCTGCGTGCCTCATCTTCACGTTCCACAGGAGGGACATCCTGGATTCCTCCAGAGACCTGAAAACGGGACACTTTGGCTACTGCTTCATCCTGGCCTGGTCGTGCATCCCCCTCCTCCTCATCAGTGGCGTCCTGTATGTCCACTTGCGGAAGAAGCAGTGAGACAAATTAGATGATGATGATAAGAAGAAGGGTAACCCAAACAGGATGTGATGCTGTTTAACCACATGAACACTAGCGTCCTTATTCTAGGGGAGAATAGGGACACGCGTCGTAACAAGATTTAGTGCAAAGGCACAAAAAAAGTAGGGGCCTAAAGACCTCTGGGAGACTCCAGTCAATGAAGTATATAGGGTTTAAGTGGTTATGGTAATAGTTTACCAGCTGTCACTAAGCACTTGAGGATTACATACCTCTTTTTAAAATGAAGCTATATTCTCTTTTTTTGCACAGGTTATTCACAAATAAAGTCTGTTTTTTGTAGTGTGTATACTGTATTACATTTTTATTCCAAAGCACATATCAGTGAATTTACTTGAATGAATGATGATTGAATGAAGATTCAATTGATGAATCTTCAATTTCATCTATAATTTCTCAGCTTCGTCACAAGTGAAAGTGCATACTTGCCTAGGAGTGGTATTCATACATGTCATTCATGTGTTTGTAATACATTTTCAGTGAGGTATGACAGAGCAGACTGATATAGCACAATTGTGCTATGGTGTGTCTGATTGTCTTATAATCAAGATTTTGATTATAGATCTTGACAAACCTAGATAGCACCATTGTGCAATATCAGGTTTGTCTGATGTGTTGTTTAGAGGTTGTGTTCATGCAAATTTTGGAAGCCCTTCATAGCCAAACGGAATGGAATATGAAAAATTTGAATGATTCATGTTCATTACATGACTCCAGAGATAATATGTACCGATTTGTATGAGTTTTGGACAACATCTGTAGGAGTAGTAGAGACATTGGTGTAGTGAAATACTATAGACTGGGATTGGGATATAATACGGGATATAGAATGGGATGTACCAAGTACAATTTAGAATTGCACATTCCCTTGGTTACTGAGGTACAATATATAAAATATACAGATATACAGAGAAAGTAGAATGTATGCATAAATTAGCAACCAAGGATATACAGAATATATTAGAATTTCATCTTCCCTTGGGTTATTGAGGTATAATAACTAGACAACACAGATATATCATCTCATGTCAATTGGACATGGGTTATTAACTAAAATATTGAACCTGGAAAGTGGTGAAAGAGGAGTGGTGGATATGTTGCAGTCAAAAAATAAGTCAGTATTATGTGGTGGACTATAAAGGTTCTGCCTTAAAGGTACAATCTAAAAACAAATTAATGCAAGGAGGTTGTGCAAGATAATGTCCAAAATGAAGGTACTCTGTTGGTGAGTGGGTATAAAGACCATCAAGGTCATCATAGGAGAATGTATTTCTGTGTCTCTCTATGTCTCTCTGTATTGGCTTTGTCACAGTGCAGGCGTTTGCCTGACCACAGCAGCACAACCGTCCAATGCTGGGGTGATGGGGGTCCTTCAGTTCAAATTCCTTTTAGCTCTGCTCAGGCACCTCCTGGAATACGAGTCCTGCAGGGAGGGGAGTTAAGTCCGAATTGGTATGCTCGACCGAGCACATCACCCTCTACAGGGCTCGCTGGTCCCGAGAGGAGCTATTCACGCTATAGCCCTAGTGTTTAAAAGCCGAGTGGAAGGATTTCAGTACCTTCTGTGAGATTATTAATTTCCTCAGCTGTCTGAAAGGTGGTACAGGCGCTGCATAGCCTTCCTCGCCACAGTGACTGTGCACAGTCCATGACAAGTGCACACTGAGGTATTTGAATCTGCCCACCATGTCCACTGGTCCTCTCTCTGCCTTTGTGTACAAAAATCCACAGCCACCTACTGAGTTGTAGAGACGTTCAAAAAGAGGCTGTTGTCCTGCACACATTGACAGGTCTGCCACCTCCTGCAGATAGGCCTTCTCATCGCTGTTTGTGATTGGGCCCACCACTGTGTCATCAGTCAACTTGATGGTAATGTTGGAGCTATGCTGTGTTCATTCTTGAAAATGTTTTTACTGTATAAGAATCACTATTCAGATCATAGGTTTCTCTCTTTGTAGAATTCTGTATCTAATCTAAGATCCTCTCTTGGGGGTTCCTAGTACCAAATCCTTTCTAATGAGTAGTCCGCAGCTATCAATTTCGCAGTCCTTCACAGGAAAATGTGTGAGAACCACTCAGCACCCAACCCTGAGGGGTTCCACACCCGGTGTTGAGGGTGAAGGTGTTAGAGGTGTGTCTGCCGACCTTGACCTGGGATGTGTCTGGCAGTCAGGAAATGCAGGACCAAGACACACACCACAGAGTTATGTGAGTTATGTCCCAGGTTAGACCAGTTTAACAGCCAATCTGGCAGGGTCTGTCTGTGGTGTTAAGCTGAACTGTCAATCAACAGCAGCCTTACCCCCCACCCACCCACCCTTGTTGAGGTGTTAATCTCTGTTTGCTTTGTGACATTCATTTACCTTTGTTGTGGATAGTGGAATAGCAAAGTAATGCCATAATCAACTGATACCAAATGGGAAACTTAATTTCTGAAGAGATATTACAGTGGTTAATTAGTTGGGACCTTAGAGCACACCTGACATTATGTCAATTAAAACGTTTGCTTGTAATAGGAGTGAATGTACAATACTTTTATTTTAAAACAAATGGATTACAAACATAAAATAAAAACAGCTGTGATAGCAGGTGACATCGGAGGAAGGAAGTGAGGTATTATGAGTCCTGCACTTGCTTGCAAACTTACCTGTCAGGATAAACCAGTCAGAGTACAGTCTCAGGAGGAGTAAACTATGACATGAATGAGAGGCTCTCTTTCATAGACTGATAATAGATTTGGTGTGTGCCGAAATATTATACAGGGGAACGCCTCAGACACTTAACATAAGTCTATAAGCTGGAACATAGAGTCACTGAGGTTTTTTGCGTTTATTGTTTATTGTTTATCGTCTATTGTTTATTTTAGATCCCCATTAGCTACTGCCTCAGCAGTGACTATTCTTCCTGGGGTCAAACAGTACAATAAAAAAAATTACAGTTCAAGTAAAAAATATAATTGACAAGCAAAAATAAAATAACAATTAAAGAACCAATACAATTTCCACGGTGGACTAAGCATGGCAGGGGCGTCCTCTTCCCTGAGCCAGGCCTAACTAAACCTAACCACATATGTAACTGGTGGCAGTTCTCAAAGGCTCTGTCAGCAGGGCTGAATACCTGGAGCCAACAAGCATTGTGCACCGGCATGGAATGATAATGTTAGGGGGAGGGAGGTGGACACTGAAGGGGAGGGAGCAAATGGAACAATCACAACTCATCTGAGCTTAACAGTATTGTTTGAGACGGAGATCTGTGAGGCATGAAGTCAACCAGGTGAGTCCCTAATTCCTATGTACTGCTAATTGCTCTTTTGTATAGAATAAAAGGTTTTAGATGACACAAAATTAAATGGCACTGTACTACAGTAGGCTACACACTTACCCTACTTCACGTAATAGTTTCTTAAGTCAACATGAGGCTCGTGACTTGCTTGAGACTGCTGATCAAATACAACTTGTTCTGTAAATGCTGCGTCTATTTCTCAGAGACAAACAGAAACTATTCACTTCACTCATGTTTGTTAATGATATTTTATGTGTTTCAGTGACGTCCTGCCCTTAAAGAGGAACATGTGTGAATGAATTTGACTGGAATCTGTACTGCAGAGGCATCGAGGCTGCTGATCACACAAGGGACGACCCCATGGCCAAAGCATGAAAACTCTCCAAACCTTTACAGGTGTGAAAGGTGACACAAACTGGCCGGACTGGAATGGTCTTCTAATACAACTTGGCAACCAGAACTCTGCACTTAGATAAATACAACTCATTCTGAAAACAAAAGACAGAGCTTCAGTTATGTCAAACTCCCAGGAGCAGAGCTTGGATGAGGATGCAGTGTTTTGGCCAGTGACTGAGTCTTGCCCAGAGTTCCTCCACTGTGAGAGGGAGCGTCATGCTGTGGAAAAACTAATGAGCGAAGGCCAAGAGGCATTTTATGCCTGCCTGGGTACAGATCGCTTGGACCGTTTCCTGTCTCCTGAGGAGGTCAGTCAGATAAGTGGCTGGACGAAAGACTACCAGGCCAGCCAGATACAGGTGGGAGCGGTGGAGAATGCAGAGGATGGCGGCGCAGGGTTGCAGGACTACAAAACCCGCTACTTTCCGTCTTTATCCGACACCCCCGCTCCGTGTCTAGACCTAGGATGGCCAGAGAAAAACTCTTGGATGGGACGGGACTATATCAAAGTCCACACAAGTCCCCCTGCTGCAGGGCAACTTTCCATCAGAGAGATCATCAGACGCCACTTGCAATGTGCCTCCCAGGTGTGGTAACACTATACACATGCAGTATGTAATAATGCAATGGATGAGCAAGGTTCTTTTCATTTTAATACAAGGTTTTTCAAATTAAGTCAAAAGATACGAACCTCTGGCATATTATGTGTGGTGACTTTCTTTGCTTGTTCCAAAAGATTTTTTTTTGTTGAACAATTCAATATTAAAGTGAGTGTTGGGCAAGAAAAATAGGTAGGAAGAGGTAGGATTGTTATTTATTAATATTTTGTGTAATGTCTCTGTTGATGTATGTGTGTAATACACTACACAGGTGATTGCCATAGTGACAGACAGATTGACAGACGGTGCGGTCATCGGTGATCTGCACAATGCAGCTTCTCGGGGTGTACCTGTTTACATTATCCTCAACCAGCGGTCCAGTGAGGAGGACTTCACGTCAAACAGGCTCAAGCATCCAGTGAGTCACTCTTGCACAGTCCACTCAAGTCTGAGTTATGCTAGTTGCGAACGAGTGTCACTCCCGCCAAAAATAGCCAATCTACAGGCTTGTAGATCTTTTCGGTGACACAGGCTTGTGACTAAGCATAAATCATGCAGGCTTCAATTGACTACACATCATCACGCACCTATCGGGAAAATATCATAGTATGTGACATTTATTTTGTGTTAATGTGCTGCCTATTGGTTACGATAATAACATTCTTGTTACAACACAGCAGCAGGCCTAGCCTATTGCATAAGGTTACTGTGCGTCACCCCTGACAGGAGGAACTCAAACTATGCAACTCAAACTAACCAAAGGGACCCTGACACACCTAATATCCACTCAGCATGAGTTCTTTGTAAATTCCTGCATTTTCTATCTCTCTTTAACCTAATCATACTAATGAGGATTAGTGCAACGTGTGCATTAAGCCACAAACGTCTAAACTGGTTGCACTGCATTCAGTGCTGTTTGTGGGTCGCTTTAGGAGAGAGAACATAACTGTGGTTAACTACAAAGGACGACACAAGGCGAGGGGGTGTTTTAACCGCAGACCACTTCAACCCTAGCGTCCCAATTCTGGGGGCGAACATTCATCAAAAATAGCAGATCTACCAGCTCAACATGACACATTGTGAGCTTGTAGATGACTATCTACAAAGATATTTATTGTAGAGCAGAAACAGGACGGAGCCTATAGAGCCCTAGGGGGATACCTGTCAAAGAAGTAAACGCCCTGGGGGATATCAGTCAACTAATTATTAAGTTGTTTCTTGTATTTGTTCTATATTGTAAAGCGTCTTTGAGTACCAAGAAAAGCGCTATATAAAATCGATGTATTATCATTATTATTAAGTAAAGGGTTTAGGTGGTTAAACCCTATACTTCATTGACTGGAGTGACCCAGGGGTGTATACTAGGACCCCTCCTTTTCTAATTTACATCAAATCTCTTCGCCGAAAATAGCCACTCGCGTCTTGTGAGCTTGTAGATCTGACTATTTCGCCAGATGTTCCACACAGAATAGGGACACTAGGGTTCATGTGGTTAATATCCATGAGCGATGGCTCAATTAAACACCATACAGTCATGCAATGTTCTGTTTGACCATGACTAAATGTCTAACGTGCTATGTACAGTAGTACAGTAGCTGCAGCGATGTAAATTACTATCATGTGTTGTGCTCCCATAGAATATGCAAGTGCGTGTTCTTGGGGGGAAAACCTTCTGTTCGAGGGAGGCAAAGATGGTGGCAGGGGAATTGAAAATGAATTTCCTCCTGGTGGACCTATTGACTGTGATTCAAGGCAACTACAGGTGACACAGACAATGCTTTCAAACCTGTTCCTATTATATCTATTGCACGCTCACTATACTGACATAACAGTCTGTTTTGTGTTCATCAGCCTCACCTGGACAGATGCCCACTTGCATCGACAACTGGTCACAATTCTAAGCGGCCCAGTTGTCGAATCCTTCGATCGGGAGTTCAGGATCCTTTTCGCCGCCTCGTCCCCCATCTCGGACACGGGGAAGGTCACCAGGTCCCCGGCGTTTGTGCCCCATCGACAGATTGAGTTCTCCAACCACCATCACCCTAAACATCATCCCCTCCTAGATTATGCCACTACGCCCCCTCCGCCTCCACCTTCAGTCCCTCCCCTGGACTGGGAGGCACTGGGGGTCTTCCAGGGACGCGGTCATTTCTCTCATAGCCCTGTCAATGATCACGAGGAGATCATCCTGCCGCTGGAAAGGCCACTGCAGAGCACGCAGACCCCTGCTGTGGAGGAAAGTGCAATCGGCGGGAAAAACATAAAACCAGTGAATGAAGCTAGGTACAGTATTCTGCTTAACATCTTAACCACATGAGCCCTAGCGTCCCTATTCTGGGCATGTCATAATAGGTGAATATTTGGCAAAAATATCAGATCTAATCCTAAACCGATTCTTTATATATATAGTGTATAGTATTAGTGTACAAAAAACTATTAGTTTATAGAGTTTATAGAGTTTATATAAAAACAATTAGTCTACTGTACCACTTTTTTGAGAAATAATGGGAATTTACTTCTTATCTCTCTGTCTTATCTCTCTCACTCTCAACTTATTTCTAATGGGTTGTCTGTAAATAACTTTACAATCATTCTCTCATTATGCGTGTGACAAAGATCTGCGTGCGAGTTGGGACATTGAGTTGTTAATAAGTAACATTACAGAGATTTTTGTGGTGGTAACATTTGTTGACATGTTCCTGATTATTATTGCAGCAGCAACACCCAACGCTCTCCGACAGATAACCACAACTCCACCACCAACCTTGAAATTCAACAGAGGTAAAAAAAAAAAGAGAGCAGAGAACACAAAAACACATATTCATACATTTTTATAATATAAAAATGCATGTCTCCCCCCTTCCAGAGTTGGACGTAAAATAGAGAGAGTCTATAACAGGCAGGTTTCTAATGAGGAGAGCACAGACTCAGACAACAGGACAACAAGACCTGGTGGAGACAGGAGGGAACAGGAGTCAAGGCACAATACAGGGAACCTTTCTTTATTTGAGAAAAGGCGCTCACGGGCAGAGAACATTTTGGAGGAGGGCAATAATATGGATGGAAATAGCGATAGCCCAGCATCTAGGGTATGTTATGAATAGACATGAACATAATTATGAATAGACAGACGGACATGGCATCATGTCACCTTTCAAAAATGCAATTGTACCTCACATAGGCATCTCTCTTCACAGAAACCAATAATATTGAGGGTGCAGGCGCAGTCGGAGAGCTTCAGTTCTCTAAGTGACATTATGAGAAAGCTAAAGCCAAAGCAGAGCTCTTCAGAACAACATGCAGGACGATCGAGGGCAGCAGTGTCAGAACTGAGCCAGTCCATGATGAACCTGAGTGTTCAGGCTACAGATCGAGAAGACATAGGCTCCGCAGTACCAAGACTACAGGGCAATGTAAGTGTGTGCATTGTTCATTTTTGTGCGTGTGTGAACACAACAGAGACAAAGAGACTGTACAAATGTCTTTCCTCATTTTGTCCTACAGTACTTTGACGCTGGGCGAATGACACCAGCCTTTGCGCTGATGAGGAAGAGGAGCAACGAAGTACAATCTGGACTGGCCAGAACTCCAAAATCGTTTCTGTCCAGTCCGAGGCCCCGGAGCTCCAGTTTTGGACTCCAAACGGACTGGCGAAGACCACAGAAAGACCAGAAAGGAGGACACAGAGAAAAGGAATGAGGGACTCCTTCTTTCACTGAGAAAAGGCAGCTATCAGTAGTCACAACTAGATAAGTTATACAATATGCAGTGTTATACAGTACACAGTTATGACTCTGAAAGCAAAAATATTTGACCACTGTAATTTGTTAAAGACCAGGATCTGTTTTATTGTTATATTTATCATTTTCTTGGAAGACACAAGCAAATAAAGTAAGCTGTGTGATAACTGACTGATTATTTCACATTTGTTTTTATCTTATCATGTTATATTATATGCCTATATATTAAACACACATGCACGCACGCGCAGGCACACACACACACACACACACACACACACACACACACACACACACACACACACACACACACACACACACACACACACACACACACACACACACACACACACACACACACACACACGTGTGAGAACATCAACATTTTAGGACGTCAATTTCCTGAATGTCATTTAAAAATCACACCCTGTGTGAAGAGAGTGGTGCCTTTGATGAGCCCTGTATTGAAACATTGATGTTGTCATCAATGTTTGTTTATTGGACAGACATACATACATACATACGGACACACGTACAAAGTCAGATATAGGAGTGGTTGGCACCACTCAAAAATTCTTGTAATTTTGAACTAGAGCCGAATATAGATCTGCAAGCTCATATGGTGTGAGCTTGTAGATCTGCTAGTGCTATATTCCATGCGTGTCACTAACACAAGAATAAATCAAGAATAACTCTAACCCTAAACCTAACCGTTAAATGTCTAATCTAAGTCTTTCTTAATTCCTATAGCCTAACTCTAAAATTCGTGTTTAACCATAAACCAATCATTTCTCTTGTGAGGACCATGAACATTGTCCTCACAACGTCTATATCTCAAATTCTATTTCTACTAGGGGATATTTGTCCCTCACAAATAGTAAATACACACGCACGCGCAGCAGACACACGCGCGCGCGCGCGCGCGCACACACACACACACACACACACACACACACACACACACACACACACACACACACACACACACACACACACACACACACACACACCATACAACCATAACCACAACCATACATTAGATTACCCGCTAGAGGGCGATATTCAAACAGAATAGGCTGTACACTATGTGTCCATCCGGTTAGAACGAAGAAGACATCCCGGAAGCACATGTGGAGCCTTGCTGGTGAATGTGTACTGCTGTGAAATGTGTTTGTGTTTTGAATACTTTTATCATTTAGAATTAAGTTAATTGTCGAATATAAAACGGTTGAATTAGTTTTACTCATAATCATATAGTTAATAATCTGGTAGCGGAATAAATTCTTGCAGTTTTACATCATGGTTCGGCAAATAAGGTAAGAAAACAACACTACAAGCAACGATTGTTAACATTTAGTTTCAGCCAACAGCACATCATGTGTCTAAAGAGCACTAATAACCTGATCAGATAAAACTGTTAAAACGTTGTCCACGTTTAACCCTTCCATTGTGTTAAGGGTCATTTTTGACCCGTTTTAAGTCTTAAGTTAAATAGGTAAAAAGTACCCTTTACATTTCTTTACTGCATGGGTTTTCAACTGGTGGTCCGTGGACCACTGGTGGTCCGTGGACCACTGGTGGTCCGGGTCCCTGACCATGCATTTAGTAATGTAGGAAAGTGAAGATTTGTATTAGATTTGATTTGATTTTATCGACCACTAGTTGAGAAACGGTATGATGTATGATAACGCATCAATGTTGTCTGTTATCTTGGAAGTCGGATGTCAAGAACTTCCACAGAAATGGGAATTTCAAGGGAAACTGTACCGATTTACCTGGTTGAGTCAACATTAGTAGGAAATGTGCCCATATCAATCACATGTGCTTGCTCATACATATGTTGCAATGAATCAGTTAACATGAGTTTAATATGGAAGGTTAAGAGAACAGAATAAGGGCAACCATGGTAAAGGAATGGATCAGTGGTTAATAATATTTAAAACAAATGGAAGCAAGCCTAAATAAGCAAGTGCTTTTAAAAACAAGCCCAAAAAACCTGCAACTACCAATTTTCACAAGCAACTTAGCAGAAAAGGAGCCGACATGGCAACACTGGTGGGAACCAAGAAAATGGAAAATGTTTTAAAAGTATACATGAACATGCTTAAACATTCGACAATTAAGGCATAAACAAGAAGTTTAAGGATAGAATTAAGTCTGATAATGATGTACCGTGCATATTCACATCATGTATACTTTACATTACTTTACTTACCATTACTTTACTTACCATTTTTTATATTTTATCTTTTAACATTTTGGACAAAATAACCAATTTTACATCGAGGTGCCCAGATGTCCTGTATCCTGAACATATGAACACTGTAACATTATAGTCTTTGATCAAGACTATCATAGATGTATTTTATCGAGTCTGACTTTTACTTAATAGATATGCAAATGTCAAAATCGATTAAAAAACATCTATGATAGTCTTGATCCGAGGCTAACTGTAACATCATCTTTAATATGCAGAGAGTGAGACGTGTTATTAGTAAACAATAACAAGTAGCTGCCTGTATATTAGTGCTGTGTTAAAATACAGCTTGTGTTGCGATGTCCAGGAGCAGATGTGTAATGTTACAAATATTAAGTAAAATAAATGACTAAACACTTCAATGCATAAACTTTCAGGTTAAAGAAAGTCAAGAAGACTTACGAGAAAGAGAAATATGATGAAGATGATCCTCGAGCCTACAAGGACATGCCTGTCCCGGATAAGGTGAGGCGGTGCAGCACATCACCAGGTTTAGGTACATGCATGTAGTAGACGTGTTGCTCATTACATGAAACTTAAACTTAAGAAAGAAGCAACACTGCCCTACAGTGTTATGCAAGAAGTTACATTATTGATTAGCATGCTAGCGATGGAAAGAGGAACGACTTGAATGCACTTTATGAGACTGTGAACAATGACATTGTGACAGGATATTGTATACGACTCATTTATTTTTCTCCCCATTATATTTTCAGTGTTTGTTATGATTTGGCTTCTATCAATTTCCTTTTAATCTCTGAGTTTAATTCAAAATAAACCATAGAGTACATTCTTGACCTGATCTGCTCTATCTGGAAAGTTTCTTTAAGTAACTTATATTGTGATTTCATACTGAACCGCTGCTAAGGGTTGACTATATTTATTGCTATTTCAGTCAAAAATCTGTATTTAACATGCGTTGTCTCATTTCTCCATACCAGACATCTGTGCAGTACACAAAGGACAAGATTGACGAATTTCACGATGCAAAGATTGCGGTAAGTTTCCATTCCCATGGATTGTTCAGTAAGGTGGGGTCAGTAATATATTCATGGTCACTAACAGTTTTTTTAAAATTTGTTATCAACTATATGATAGAACCTCCTGGCCCGAGGTGTGCATGTGGACAGCGACCAGGAAGACATCGATGATGAGGTGAGTGAATGCACTTATCTGGAAGTAATGGCCAAAAAAAAGAAATTCAAACTGATTCACAATATTTTGTTTCTCTCTACACAATGTAAAAAAGAACAAGATATAATTCCAACATAAGTAGGCCATAACCAAACCACTAATGAACACCCCGCCCCTGCCCTACTGCACGCTGATACTATACAAAACATAAAGATTGAAATTAAAACAAAGTGCAAGAAAAGTTAACCTTACTGTAATATAGAATTACATCTTTTCAAGAGAATAACCTGTACTGTAGCTCTCTGATAGTTAACTATTTTGTCCATGAAATGTGACATCATTATAAACCCAACCAGGGTGTCGCACAACGCACACTGTCTGGTATTGGTGTTCACCTAGTCTGGGAATCTTCGGCTTGGATCCTGGACAACAGGGGCGCGGCCACTGAGTTCTGATTCAAATCAACAGCCAATGAAGAAAAGGGGGCGGGATCCACATGCAGTGGGTGTTGCATCTAAATAGGATCGACGGGAAGCAATTTCCCCTTGAGAAATTTCGGCCGGCATTGTTGTGTACTGCTGTTTGCCTCTCGTCGGACTTTTTAGACGAGTTGCACAGCTCTCAGACCGGTAAGAGGCGGGTCCGCTCAGATTCTGAGCGTAAGTTACATCCCGCCCACAAATACCAGGGCTCTGGCCCAGAAGTTCCTCGCCAGAGCTGGCGAAAACTTCTGGGAACTCAGATTAGTGTTCACCAGACCACAGCATCTAGAACACACTGTTCCAAATTCAGAAATCTTTACCTGAAGATTGCTTGCCGGTACATTCCATGCACTTGACAGTTCCAGCAAGTTGAAAGTTGCCTCATTGTTGTACAAGACAAGACTACTCATATTTTCATTTATATGCCACGTGTTTACTTTGTAAGTATAAGAGAGGTGTTTAAACTAGTTGGCATTGCTTGCTGAATTCTTAGTGTGTGTCTGTCTGACTGACTGGCAGTACTTTTCATGGACGTAGTATCCGGCAATGTCTGTGAAGCTGGGCAGATTGGGGCATTGTATGTTAACAGAAAGCGATATGATACCACATTTTTGCATGTATGGTGTATAAAATCTTGTTCCTGTGATTCAGACATTTTACGCACTGTGCAGAAACATGAAATGGAATGAATCAAATTGACTAGCCCTAAATGAGTGAATCATTCGTTTGCTTCTTGGTTTGGTCGTGTCAGACTATTTGTGCTCAACAAGATGTTTGCTCTGTTTTGTTTCCGAGATCCAGCACAAGTTCTGTTAAATTTTACAGGAGGAAGTGATGGCCCTGGATGATTCTGAGTCAGGCGAGGAGGAAGAAGAGGATGGTGGGGAAGAGGAAGCTGAAGAGGAAGGTGAAGAGGAAGAAGGGACCGACATGGAGAGTGACCTGGAGGGGAAGGAGGATGGCGGTAATGAAAATAGGAAAATGCAGAAACTCAAGTTTGTACATTTGTCACCGTCCAGCTTGGCTAATTGCGCTGTGCTCCCTAGACCTCCCTAACGATATGGCATGGGGGAAACGCAAGAAGACCTTCTACGACTCTGAATACATGGCCACTAGTAAGCATCTCGGTCTTCAACCCACATTATTTATACCACAGTAAATCTGTTGCTTGTGTGTTTCTAATGCAGGCTTTGAAATTCGTACTTGTCATTGCAGAAGGGAAAACACGGGAGGAGATTGAAGCTGAGGATAAAGAGGAAGAAGAGGAAGCTAAGAACATTCAGAAACGTTTGGCTGCCAATCTGAGTGAGGAAGACTATGATCTAAACCTTTTTCAGGTACTCCTCGTAAAATAATTATAATAATTCAGCCGTGATGACAAAACTGAAATTGTGTCTACTTTGCTTTCTTTTAATCTTTCTGAGACAGGTTTAGCCTTATATTATATGTGTGTGTGTGTGTGTGTGTGTGTGTGTGTATATATGTATATCTATATCTATCATATGGCTGTGTATGTGTAGGAATTTGCTGTGGAGGAGAAGGATGAAGAGAAGGTAGTGGAAAAGGAGGAAAGGATTGTGAAGGACCTGAAGCAAATGTCCCAGAAAGAAAAGATGAAACTTTTGAAGAAGGAATCACCAGAGCTGCTCGAGCTCATCCGTGATTTCAAGACAAAGGTAAAAAACACATGCATACACAGTACACACATACATTGGGGCAACAAGCCCGAAGTTGTTTACAGGTTTGAATTTCAAAAAACAATTGCTGCTATTTGAGTTTCCATACATTCACATGAAACACTGCTGATGCATTGTGATGTTTGCAGCTTACAGAAATTAAAGATGAGCTTCAGCCCCTCATTGAGATGATCAAAGCTGGACAAATTCCTCCAGGCAAAGTGAGACTATTTAAACTCAATTTTCAACTGTCAATTTACCAAAGACAGAGAATGTATCCAAACTAGTTCACTTATCTGTAATCATGCACTTGTTTTTCTAAAGGGGGCCGATTACCTGAAGACAAAGCATCAACTCTATCTGAAGTAAGTGTTAATTAAGTTGTCACACTGCAAGTGTGTAATAGTCATTTATTGAATGTGAACTAATCATTTTTCCCGTACAGTTACTGCACAAATATCAGCTTCTACTTGGTCCTGAAAGCAAAGAGAATTCCAGCACATAACCATCCTGTGATAGAAAAACTGCTCACTTACAGAAATGTAAGTAATATATTTTTGGTTGGAAACTTCTGACAGGGTTCCCACGGTCATGAAATTCCTGTAAATGTTTAGAAATTCCAGGCCCTGGAAAAGGTTTGGAATTATTTGAATGTTTTTGGAAAATGTTTGTCTGATTATCTGTTTTGTTGCATGTACTGTAGGTGCATGTGCAACAGGGCTTCTGACTCAGGGCGGTCAGTGTGCGCCGAGGGCACCTAGATGTAGTTTTCCTATTCGCAATGCAGGCAGTGTGTCCCCTCAAATAAGGTGTGGCTTTCAAACGATAGCTTTAAGTATTAAAAACTAACTTTTTAAAACGTTAAAGGTTTTGAAAATTCATTAGTAAAAATGTCTGGGAACCCTGTTCTGATGTTAGCAGGTGTGTTTTTTAGCTTTCCAGAAGCTCTATTTTATACTTGGGCTATTTGATTATAGCCGATCTGCAAGCTCACAACACATTGTGACGAGATGCATTGTGAGCTTGTAGATCTGCTTAAAAATCTAAAATACAAAAAATATTAAAATTTGACCCAATGACCAAAATGGGGACACCAGGGCTAATGTGGTTAAACTGGTGGGTTACGGTGGATCATCAGTAATGTGAACTAAACGTGTTGCTGTTCTGTATGGCAGCTAGCAGCACTACCAAACGGAACTCCCATAGTTGACTGAAATGTGCATTTTTCTTCTTGCAGCTGATCAATGAACTTAGTGTTGTAGATTCTCGACTTGCACCACAGCTTCGTAAGCTGCTATCAGAAGAACATAAGGAAAAGACCTCTAGGCTGCCTGGTGAATGCGAGCAGGCTGAAGTCTCCAGTAAGAAGGTGAAGGTGAGATATTCCACTTGTTCTTCAATTAGGGTGTTATTAGTAGGCAGGTACATACAGCAGGATACTTGGTCCATTATGCTGTCCGCAACCTTTTTTGGCGCTCGCCGACAAAACCTCCCGATCTGACACCGATCTGATGCAGATCGGCCTTTGAACGGCGAGATAATGCTCGCTGTGTGTGAAAGGCTCAGCGAGACAGACGATCTGGCCGTGATCATCCGCTCTGCGATGGTTTTGCGACCGTTTTCAAATATCTATCTGGTTAGATATTCGGCCCTGTCGCAGACAGGAGATCAGACAGTATCATACAGTATGAAAGGGTCTGCGAGGAGATCCACGCTACAGCCAATGATAGCACATTACAGCAGCCACCGTGGCTAGGAGAGGATCACTGGACCTGACCAAACAACAACAAACAGACCCTCCCCCGCAATATTACCGTCCTAGTCCTGTTTTAAGTTAAACATTATAAAACTGAATGAGAGAGTGTGAGCTGTGTGTATTGTGTGTGTGTGTGTGTGTGTAATATGCGTGTGCGTGTCACTGTCTAGCCTCGCATGCCTTTTTTGTTTGTTGTTGCCAGATTTTGCTAGAGAAATAAGCAACCAGATCTATGAAAACAAGCCCAACAAAAGCGACTATAGGGCAGGCCACATCAGCACTTTAACCTTATATACAAATACATTGCATATTTTAAAATAGCCGATCTACAAGCTCACAACGCATCGCAGCTATTTTCAAAGACAAATCTTGAGAAAATTGTGGAGTATTTTCCAAATCCACACAGATCTTGTATGGGGGTCTATGGCACAACATATCTTCAGAAGGGGGGAGGTCTGCGGACAAATATAAATTTGGGGGTCCTTGCCATGAAAATGTTTGAGAACAACTGGCTCAAACAACATTAGGAAACAAGACCAAATAAGCAACTACACTTTCAAGCAACAGAAAAACAATCCCAAAGTCGCTTATAATAAGCGGACATGGCAACACTGACTGCTTCTGACGAGAGAGAGGGAGGGAGAGGGAGACGTCAAATTAAAATGAATTGGAATAAAAACAAATACATGTATGTATTGGGTCTGACTCTGGACAGCATCGTAGTGAACTATCCTACAGTGTGTAATCCCTGGTCGGGGATCAATCTATAGGGTGAAAACCACAACGATATATGACAGCCGATTTCAAGAAATAAACTCCTGTAGTGTGAAATGCTTAACGATCGGACGACCCCCGACCACTTTAAAAGTCCTACAGAGTGTACCTGCCCTTAGTCACCCTTGGTGTATGATAGGCATTTACCAGTAAGACTCCCTAATCGGGAGATAAGCGACCGTAGGTCACATGGCATTTTATGTGAGCTGCAGTGGCAGGGGGTCCTCCACTGGGGGCGCCACCACTTTTGCATCCGTTCTGGAGCACCAGGAGTGGGTGGTCCCCGGGAATGCCCCGTGAGCAGCCCCGTTGGGGTGGTCATTTGGTAATTTGTCCACATGTGCTCATTTTCTACACTTGGGGGTCCCCGAGGCCGCTGGGGGTCCCTGGAGCTCCGGGGGTCCTTGGAGGGTGTAGTTTGGCAGGTAAGGAGTGTGTGTGCAAAATCTGGCATGGATCGGGGCAACGGGTGCGGAGATATGAGCAGGGCAAAAGTGTGACGGACGTGTGTGACGGAGTGACGTGACGGACGGACACCTGGAGCAGGTTTCTATAGTAAGTGCGACCTACGGTCGCAATCAGACACTCTAGGACAGGCTAGATTTCAAAATGTAAATAACTAGACATGTAGGAGATGGTCATTTAGAAATAGCTTTAGAGTAAAACATGGCACTGTAATTACACAGAGAATGTACCCTAGCCTTTATTTTCATGAGCAACATTGACATATTGTTGCCAGGTGTCTGAAGCGGCTGAGGCAGACGTTGCAGGAGAGTCCGACTCTGACCTGGATGAGGAAGCAGCCCTGCGCTTCTACCAAGGAGTAGAGGAGAGGTTGAAACTAAAGAGGAGGAAGAAAAGCGCTGACCCAGAGGCTGAAGAGTGAGTGATTTGTATCAAGAGTCTTCCAAGGAGTAGAGCTGAGACAGGCTGGATGAGGGCTCTAATATCTATTGTACTTGTTTCAGATTGGAAGAGGCTGGAGAGACAGAGGAAATGGATGGAGATGCGAAGAGAGCTATCACATATGAGGTAAAGTACCATTACAACAGCACATATGGAATTATATTATGGTCCCAAATACATGGCATGAAGTCATTGTTTTGTACATCATATTTTATTACATCACATTATAGTTTTAAGATCATGATTATGTACAAAGCATCAGACCGTAAAGTAGTACATTCAATTGTCTTTCCACATTTTAACTTTTCCTGCTTTTCTGATTATGCTCTCACACTGTTTTCCACAGATGGCCAAGAACAAAGGACTCACACCAAAGAGGAAGAAGATTGACCGTAATCCCAGGGTCAAACACAGAGAGAAGTACAGACGGGCCATTATTCGCAGAAAGGGCCAGGTTAGTAATCTGCATCATGATTGGAAGATGTTATCATTGAAGCCTATATATTTCATTGACCACTATGGTTGGAAGATTTTATCATTAAAGCCTATTTATTTAATTTACCACCATGGTTGGAAGATGTTATCATTAAAGCCTATATTTCATTGACCAGTCCCCAATCGTTTTCCCCCTCTACACCAAATATTTTGGCCGAAAATAGCAGAGCTACAAGCTCACAGCGCTCAACAACACCATTTATGAGCTTGTAGATGCCTAATGTTGCCCAGAATAGGGACACTAGGGTCCAAGTGGATATTGGTAAACATTAAAGCATTATCCCTGAGGCCATTTGTTGTAGTTGGGGTGGATTACATTTTTAGAATCACATTTTAGAGAAAGAATAATCTGATACTGAACTGTTATTGTATCACATTTCAGAAGTTTAAGTTAAAAAGGTATAAACCCCTTAACTACATTATTCCTGGCATGTCATAGGCGACAATTCTCAAAAATAGCCTAGGCCTATATGCATGCCATTCTCTGGTGTTGCACGGCAAAAATGTCAGATCTATAAGCTCACAGCGACAGAGTTGTAAATCAGCTATTTTTGTCGTACGACGGTCAGGCTCATTAGGTATATTGGGTTAAAAATAGGTAATTTCAAATATTTTACAAGTACACTGTTCAGTACCCTCTACTTTTTATCTTACCCTTTTCATAAAAAAATATGTTTTTACATTATCAGTCTGGTGGAACAGGCCATACATTTCACTGCACATTCAGAGCAACAGTATAAGCAAATAAATCTTCAAACTAAATACGCTTTAACTCTTCATATTTGCCAGGTCCGTGAGGTTCGTAAGGAGGACGCTCGATACAGTGGAGAGCTGTCTGGTATCCGTGCTGGAGTCAAAAAGAGTGTCAAACTCAAGTAACCCACCCAAACCGCGGTGCCAGATGAAAAACAAAGCACGCTGCCAAGGGAGCTGACTTGTCAATCGTGACAGACTGTACCGGGCAACCTTTATATGTAAACCATGTCTTTGAATTATTCAGATGATCATTGCTTCGATTTGACGTGCAGTTGTATTTCTATTTTACTGAATTGTTTTGATGTAATATAAACAAACTTCTCAAACATGATACAGTTACATAGGCCTTTTTACACTTAACACCAGAGGTACTTTGCATATAATAATTATAAAAGGAAGGCAATATGTGTAGTAATACACTAAGTCAACATGTTTTCTTGACCTTGAAGCAAGATAAAGCTAAGCCATATTTTACAAGGTTTCTCCATAAGTCATAGATTGTATATCTCTTGTAAACTAAACCCCTTTAAAAGTCTAACTTTCAATAACAAGTAACCATTGTGAAATAAGCATAATGTTCAGTTCTCAACCTCGCCTGCCTGAAAAGAGTAGTCTATGTACGATTGTATACAGCGAACACAATTTTACAGATGTGTTGATTAAATAAACAAAATCCAACTAATGATTTGTTTAGTCATTGACAGCCCCACTCCCCAGTAGAACAAGCAAGCATGAACATCAGCCAAATTGCAAGGGTACAGGCCTACAGACAAAACCTAGCCAAGTCATTAACTTGCACACTACTAGCATTTTAAACAGTCAGCCATCTTTGGTAATGAACAGGCTGTGTGCGGCAGTCAAGTTGCTGACAATTTGATCCTCTATCTCAGCCCCTTTATTCACGTCCTCATCTGTGAGGATCAGCTCAGCCTGCGTGTCTGGGGTCACCACCACCACATAACCCCGCCTGGTATCCAGTACGTTAGCCACCACTGCCTGGTGTCTGTAGGTGTCAAGAGCGCTTCTCGCCTTTTTCAGCAGGATGGACGGATCCGTCTCCAGCTTAAAGGAAATAACGAATGCCTGTGGTGCCCAGTCCTTCACCAGTGGGGACAAGATTTTAGGAACCATTTTCATGCTGATCTGTGGATGGAGGGAAAATGTGTGTAAATCAGATGAAAGATGACGATAATGTATTAGTTTTGGTCTATTTTACTCACCTGAAGAGGTCCGTTGGAAGACTGGATTTTGTGTTCAGGCATATCAGATGCTGGGATATAGAAATCTGACACAGCTGCAGCCAAGTAAAACATGGCCTTGGAGCCTAAAAAGAGAGTGAACATAGATGCGTTAGGGGCAATTTAGACCAGACAAGGATGACATGCAGCATAATTCATACGTCAACCAACCACATACCTATTGTGCTGAGAGCCTGTGCTGCTGCTTTGAGGAGGTGCAGGTATTCTGACAGGGTGCTGAATTCGATGGGCAGAAGAAACCCATCTTCTTTCACCTCCTGGTAACGCTTCAGGACTTTGGCGATGTTGGGAAGTGCCTGCTGGTTGACCACCACTTGACCACAACTGCTGGACGATGCTCCATCTTCATGCTGTACCTGTAGAGTGTCCAGTATGTTTATGCCAGAGTACAAGCGTGTGTAAGGATAAAGGGACCGGTGCCTGTGTAGGAAGATCACAGCATAGCCAGAGTCTAGAAAGTACTCCGCTGAGGAGGCTCCACGCCTCCCACTGCTGAAATTGTCGAGGAAGCGAACAGTACGGGACTCCAGAGGAACCTTGGTCCCCCCTGACGTGATGAGGACAACCCTGCGACCAGCGGCCCCATGCCGCTCTGCAAAAGCACTCATCTGCTTCTTGACATCTTCAGCATGAGAGGGAACTGCAAACTCTTCAGCCAGCTTCCCGTCAATGGTGGCTTCTCCGTGTTCTGCCATACCTAGAATATGGGAGATATTAGACCCCTTTAACAAAGCACTCAAAACGCATGGGAAAAATACTGTCAAAGTTACTAGACAGTGACCACTGTTTCTTAATGTCTGGTCCGGGGCCCACCAGGGGTCCAAATGAAAATGCTATTATATTATCATCTTTGGGACCCTAATCTACACTGTAAAATTCTTAATGTTCATTTAACTGAGATAATGATCCATTTGTACACTCTCAGAGTTACAGACCCGTAAGGGTCCCTCCATTTGGACCCCGTGGTGGTCCCCAGACAACCCCACACTGAGAACCAGCGATCCAGAGGATTCCAGACAGTGAATCCATGTTTAGCGGGGTGAAATAAGATTCTCTTATCCGTTATATCCCCTGTGTTAGCCATGATGGTCATAATAATATTATGACCACCATTACTGTCATAACATATTATGTTATGAGTATGACAGTAATGTATCAGGGCTACCCCTATATTATTTCTTCCCCTTGGTAGTTCTTCCCAGTAAGTAGAACATGTAAAACATAAATGCTGCACAAGCGTGGCTATTTACAAAACACACAGCAAGGGGAATTTCAAGTGTGTGGTTAATTAATAGCACTTAATTTCACTAAAGAGGAAAACAATTCGAAGGATTTACCTACTTTTCGCTAAGAACGTCTGTGTCAGTATTCACCTTCTGTTGACAACTTCCACACTTCCTGAATGTTCTTCTTCGGTCAGCATTAAAACACGTGGCGTTTCCACTAAGATCGACAGCGCCGCCCAATGTCGTGGAAGTTACTCTACAGACCCTTAGGTGTATAACCAACGGATATTATACCAAGGATATTTGATAACTGAACTTTTTTGATCGTGTTAAAAAACAGAACCCTTGCTAGTGAAACAGTAATACTACAGTGGCGCGGCCCGAACGTCTAGTTTTATACAATTAAAATGTAAAATGTAAGTGACAAAATTGTGGTGTGACCAATAATTGTGACATAAAACTGTTTTTTTTTTAATATTTTTTTAAATCCCAATTCCTGGGTTTTCCTGTCCCTTTTATAGACTTTGCCGTGATGTATACGTGGTGCTCCCGCGATTAAGTGTACATCGTTCATCTCCATATTTGGGCATGGCAATGGATGATGTCCATATTTTGGATCGGTCAGACGTGACATCACATCATATGCCTGATGTCATACAAGTCCCTAGATATGCAAATTTGGGCACAGAAGGATGTCCATGATTGGAAAGTGCATAGAGGCCAACAGCACAGACCATGGCCTTTTTATTACAATAACACTTTACAAAGCTAAGCTTGGGCCTTATAAAGTTGGACCTAGCCTGTCAACCTTTACATCAAATGTGATTAAATATTATTCTTTAATATAATGTTAAATGTTCCAGAATGGGATTTTTTTTTACCCTGTGGGGATATAGGCCCTTCCCTGTCTATTTCTTAATTTAGAATTAGGTTAGTCCAAAACTCCTATAGAAGGTAGACAGCTCATTTTAATGTGCATGCATAATTTAAACCGTGTGTGTGTGTGTGTGTGTGTGTGTGTGTGTGTGTGTGTGTGTGTGGGGGGGGGGGGGGGGGGGGGGGGGTATACAATACGTGCAAACAGAATAAAACATAGGTCTTCTGCTACTACACATCATCGTAATTACATGTCAGTTGATTCGTTTTAGAATGTTTACCTATTTCTTCCGATCATCATTGGATCAAGAGAGGCGCTGTTGCACCATGAACACAAGACAAATCTGTGCTTCTACTCGGCAGTGTCTGAACACGATTATAAGCACTATATGACCTGATCAACAATCTTGGCATTGTCTATCAAGGTTGTCAGTTCAACCTTGAAGCATTTTACTATATTGAGATATTGAAAACAAGCATTTATTAACAAGGTTAGGCTATTATCAATGCTGCAATCGGTGAAACAACTGTTAATTGGAGGGTTAAAAAATATATTTGTCTAACATTGTAAATTAGCCTAAAACTGCAACTACTATTAAATAATTTGGAATGTGTCTTCTTAGATGGTAAGAAAAAAAACAAGACAATATTTTTTTAATGGGGCTGTGAGCATAATAGACATATATACATACATTTAAACGTTTTAGTTAAGTGATTTATGCATACGATAGTTTTTTCGTCATTGAATGTTTTCAGTCTGTTTGTTTTGGAGCACAATGTCTGTGGACAGCAACTAATAGACGAATATAGAACAACATTATTATGCAATGTATCACACTTTAAAGAAAACGTTGCATAATACAGTTTTAAACTTTTGAAACCATTGGACTTGAAAAACACCTCACTATTTAAGAACACATATTTTTGTTGAGCTTTCTTTGCATCCATTGCAGGGCAATATTATGCACATATTTAAGCATTGCCTTTTTGTATATGCTTAACTCAGAGGTCTTCAACAGGGGAGTTACTACAGGGGGTCCGCAAAATCTTTGTGTGATTTTTACATTAACCACTTCAACCAATTATCCCTGTTCTGAGTAGAACTTTAGCCACAAATAGCAGATCTACAAGCACACAGTGCTTGACAGTGCAATTTTCGGCAAAGAGGTTTGGTGAAGAGGGACAAAAGCGCAGAGTGAAAGGTCAAGTTTACTATAGACAGTTTGAAGTGGTTAATCTGGAAATCCACATTAACATGAATCCAATACACTGATGATAGTGCTGTCAAACAAGTCTATGGAGCTACCTATGAAATCTATGAAAAACAAATTATACAAAATATAATGGGGGTCCCTGCTTTATCTCTGACTCTCTCTCAGCCAAGGTGTCCTTGGACTGAAAAAACGTTGAAGACCCCTAGTTTAACTCAAATGTGAGTGACGCATGGTAAATAGTAAACGATTGCACTAGTTTATGTGGCAGCAGAAATGCTGAAATGTTTCTTGTTTGTCGTTCTTCTGAAAGTAGTTCCGGCCAGGCACTTATCAAACATAAGGTACTTATTTGACCAGTGTAAATTCTTAAGGCACATCTGACATGTGCCTGATGACAGCACAAAATTACTAAAAGAAATAGCAATAAACAAGTAATAAAATAGAAATAACTAAACTATATCAACAGCACACTACACACTGTAAGGTGTGCCTGAGGGTCAGTGTTCAGACTTTGAGGGGGGCCTTGAAATGCCATGGAAATGGCTTTTAGAAGTTATTATGTAGACTACTTGCATAAGCATTGATGTGTCATTTCCTCCTGTAAGCTCATTTAAACATTATCTGTACTGTAAGTTTAAAATAATACTGATCTTTTAGAATCAATATACTCTGTTATATTCAATTGTGTGAGCTATACCAGTGGTCCTTGAGGGGATTCCAGGGGGTCTCCAGCTAAATCATTGTTAGTTAGGAACTAAATGGACAATTACAGGTCTGAGAGTGTACAAATGAAACCAAATGGACCCTTATGGTGTCCATTTGGTTACATTTATACACTCTGAGAGTTATGTGGACTCTGTGACCTGATGCTAAGCTGAGGGTCCTACAAATTCAAAGATTTGAGAACTGGTGAATTTGGCCAGGGACAGATTAGACTCATGGAGGCCTTGGGCCAATTATCTTTTAGGGCCCCCTGCCCAGAACGGGTAACCGGCTGGGCTACATGCAAACATGTGTGGGTCAAGACAGGTGCTTACCTGTAGACGTTTTATCATACAGGATTTACAGTCTATAACTTAGAGTACTGGTTCTCAGCGTCAGCGTGGGGTTCAGGAACCCCTAGGCATCCTTTAGGGGGATCAAGGGGGTTCCAGGGGGTCCCCAACTAAATGATTGATGCCTCTCCACTTGCTTCTACCATAAAATGTAGCCCTACTTCTGCATACAGACACACAGACACACATGTGCAGACACGCGCACACACACATTCAACTGCACACAAAGTACTTGTTGTTTGTCGTGTCTTATGTTTGATTACTATGCTTAACTACTTGTTTATTATTTTAGGTGAGAACCTTGTATAAGCCCTATATGGGTTTCTTTTCTCACCTGTACTTATTTCTGTGTATTTTAGTGATGCTACCTTTGTACTGTTTTTATTGTGCGAATAAATAAAACAAAACAAAAAAGATTGATAGTTTTTTGGAACTAAATGGACCCTTATGGGTGTGTAATTCCAGGAGTGCACAAATGTAACCAAATGGACTGGTGGGTCCATTTGGTTCCATCTGTACACTCTAACAGCCAGTCCACACCAATGATTCACGACGCAACTCCTTGCAACAGGACAACAGCCTTTAGAGTTAAATTAACACTGATGATTTTACAGTGTAAATTACCCAGAAATACAAATCTTCAAATTAAAAAGTTTGTGCATCACTCAGAGTATTTACACTATATTTATTTGCATGTTAAAACATCTAAAAGTACTTGTCAGCTCTGTTAGTCAGACGCTAGTTCTGTTCCGGACGATGAGTGGCTCACATATTTGAACGTTAACCTTTGTAACACTAATATGTTAGGCACGTTTAAAAAGTTAAGGTCCCTGCTTTCATGACTGTCATTTGGGAATGTTATTGCTTTTGTACTTGTTCAGATTCAGAGCTTCATGCATGTCCTTTTTGTAATTGATTATTTTTTACTAGGTAGATATTTTGTATAGAAAGGCCTAACTAGGGACTGGGATCGCAAATTAGCCTCGGCTATAAACCCCATACACAATGCAACGGTTTCATGTTTTTATAACTTGATACATAGTTTTTTTTGTATTGTCCCTGTCAAAATAGACAAATACACAATATGAATACAATAAAATAAATAAGTTGTCGATTGGCCTCCAAGCCCAAGGTCCCTCAGGGGCCCCTGGTAGTCAAAGGCCCCTGCATGGTCCCTGGCCCGGTCCATAATCCATCCATGAACAATAAAACATAAATTCATCCATAAACTATTGGTTTGTCTTAAAAACATATAAGGAAGATCTGCCTGATGGCCGACACTCAAGGCCAAAAAAATACCCTATGTGTGTACCAAATGGCAGAGTCCCCGGATGTTGGCTGGGTTGTCTAGAGAGAGAGAGAGAGAGACAGAGAGAGAGAGAGAGGCGAACGGGAAAAGGCGGAGAAGTAGAGAGAGAGAGAGGGGGAAAGAGAGTGAGAGAGAGAGAGAGAAGGGACGCCACGGTCTCTGGTTCACCGGCGAAGAAAAGAGCGTTACAACACGGATCCACACAGGACAACCGTCAAGAACACACACCTAGGGGGGGAAACACACTTCTAGCTGGAGAAGAAGAGCTAGAAGAAGAAGGGGGGAGAAGTCCTTGTTCCAAAAAAGAAGAAGAAACTCCCCTGCTGGATTAAGACAGACAGCGACACACACACACACACACACACACACACACACACACACACACACACACACACACACACACACACACACACACACACACCAGCCTTCACCCAGAGAGAGTAAGTGAGCAGAAGAGAAGAGAACACGGGAATGGAAGTTGAACTCGGGCCCGTGAAATGGACGACTTCCATGGGGAAGTGAGCCGCACTGAAGTTGTGGGGATCAGGCTCCGTGAGCAGGCCCGTGCGTCGTGAAGTGGGAGAAGGAGAAGGAGAAAGGAGGGCATCCGGGGACAAGCTTTTTGGGCGACGACTCATTTCTCTTGGCGGGTCAGTATTCTATAACCACAGAGTTCTAGATTCTAACACGTTTTTAATGCCGTTTCAAAAGGTGGCTTTTTTTCCCACCGCTGCTGCTATAATAATAACTCTGCCCCAAGTTGACAGCTGTGGTGGCGCTAGCCTTTTGCTGCTAGCACACACATATAACATCCACACACACACACACACACACACACACACACACACACACACACACACACACACACACACACACACACACACACACACACACACACACACGCCGCGCGCTCAAACACACGCGCACGCACAGTGACAACTGACAGAGCAACTTTGACAGCTAGCCTAGCTGACTTTAGCAGCCTGCTAACTTGTGTGTTGTGTGTCTTGTCACTGACCAAACATGGGATCTACGACCGCGTTAAAGGGAATCTACTGCTGCTGCTGCTGCTGTGTTACAGCGACCCACTACCACTACTACTGTGTTATAAAGCCCCATTTCGCCTATGGTCCGTAGTCTCTGCTCGCCGACAAGAACAGATCCTTACAAGCTGGAACGTCAGCTTGTAAGATCTGTTCTTGTCGGCGAGCGACGCCGATCGTTCGATGGGGTGTATATATTTATAGCCTTGGATCAAGACTATCATAGATGTATTTAATCAAGTCTGACTTTTACTTTCTTATCTATATGCAAATGTCAAAATTGATAAAATACATATATAGTCTTGATCCAAGGCTAATATATTTATATATATATAAATTAAGCTCCATAATATGCCTGATCGTCTCCTCTGTCGACCTGCTGTGATGGTATTTGGTCATCAGCTGTTGGAATGCGTTGGGTTGTCTGTCAGTCCAATATTATTGTCAGTCAGAGAGCTAATACCATTCTCTTAGTCTCTGCCTTTTAAAACCTGCTGATAATGTTATGTTAGGCTCAGTTATTTTTTTCTTCTTTTTTTTGTCGCTGTGTGTGGCTGGATATTCAACAAGTGTAGACTTGTTTTAGTCAAATGTATACTGTAGTATACCACAATCATTTGAATTTCTACTGTAGTGTAGCTGCATCTGTTTGCGTTAGTGAACCTCCACAGTCTACAGTATAGTACAATGTGGGTCCTGTCTGTGCACAAGTCTCTCAGGGCATGCATCGCATGTCTCTATTTGCTTTTTCATTTTCGCATTTCACAATTCTGTGTATGCATAGTGTAATTATGTAATGCAATATATACTGTGTGTGTGTGTGTGTGTGTGTGTGTGTGTGTGTGTGTGTGTGTGTGTGTGTGTGTGTGTGTGTGTGTGTGTGTGTGTGTGTGTGTCTATATATATATATAGAGATAGATAGATAGATAGATAGATATAAAATGTATATATATGTGTGTTTGTATTCAACAAACACACAAATAGGCTATTTAAGCGTAAGTCTCCTCTTTCAAGGAAAATCAGGTTAAAGCTGGTTTGGCTTCTAGATGGGTTTATACCTATACCATTACCTAACCACAAAAGATTATGAATATCCTCCTGCGGAATGCCCTCCTTTCGCTGGTAGATTTTATGCTTCGACTAACAAATTAAAATTTCCATTATCTTAGTCAGCACCCACATTAAAAGGTCAGACCCGGTTTGCGTCTTAATCACCCAATCTTTAAATAGCAGACCTATAGCCCACTGTCTGGATCTAGGCTTTCTGTGCATGCAGCCTTGAAGAAACATGTTAAAGTTTAGATTTGACTCTACCAACAGTGTTCTGTTTAACTTAATCCCTGTTCAAAACATTTCAGAAGTAGACAATTTACGTGTCACATCATGATGGTTTTAGCTTGTACATCGGCAATTTCGTTTGAATCTTGATGTTTGCCTATAATGACAATGAAATTCCCTTAACAGGGACGTCAGGTTGAAAGTGAATAGTAGTTTCAAGAGTAGTTTCAATTTAGATTTGTCTTACACTTTCTGATTCCCTGAAATGTCTACTGTTTATACAATACGTTTTATTATATATGACTGTTATTGAAAAGACACTTAAGCTCTATTACAGTATGCAATCTTCTTGTGAATAAAATGTTATTTTGTCCAATCTGTAATCTGCATGGTAGACTATGTTAATACAATTAAATGTATACACATGGGGTGGTTGTATTTGATCCCTGCTCTGGTCGGACACGACCTTTGACACAATCCTGTTTCTGGTTTGACACATATTCAAAAATACATTTCTCCCCAGAGCAAGCAGTCAGTCAGTGGTAAACATTTCAGCACTTGCGCAGGAGACTCGGTCCAAATCCGGGATAGAACAGGAAAGTTACATAGTGCAGTTTTCATTTAGTATTTTGCTGTTATGTTACCACGCCCATTCCTTATCTATACATCTAATTTGACTTCCTGACTCTATGAATCATCTAGTAGTCGATTTGCTCTCTCAGTTTGACAGTTGACCTACAGTAGGCATGTGCTACCATGCCATTGTATGATGAAATGTTATTGGCATAATAAACATCCAGAATGTTCTTTTTTTTCTTGGGTAGCTGCTGCTAGAAAGTAGTCACAGAGTGCAACCAATTAATCCAACCCATCACATTTATAAAATGTGCTGCTTATTGCACCAGTGTGTCTGTCATCTACTGCTGATTTGTACGCTGTGTGGGTCTTCTTCATTTCTCTATGTAATTAGGTAAATGAACAGGTCATAAAGGCTGGACTTTGTGCTCTTAGCAGCTGCTGTGCTGTCTCCTTGACCCTTGAAGATATAATTGCACAGACCAGTTAGTTACTAAGATACTTGGTAACGTGATAATCCCTCATACGTTACTGTTTTTTCCTCATACAGTTGTTTCTTTTTTGTTGTTGTTGCATTTGCACCAAACACGGTCTGTAACATCTTATTGATCTCTTGCTTTAAACAGCTTCAAGGTGGTGATGAACAGACAGAGATTGGAACAGACTAAATGGCAGTGAAGGAAGTGAAAAAGACCCAGCATCTGTTTGTCCTCACTCTAACCATTTCCTTGCCTGGATGTGAAGAAGTGATAGGCTCTAGACTCTAGAGCTTCTCTTCAAGGATGGTAGTAGCCCGCAGTGTTCTTTCAAAGGCCCTACGGCTCAATAGGGCTGCAGCCTACAACTGCCTCTCCAAGGTCTTTACTTTGTGATTGCATTCGTGCACGTTGCATGTACGTGCTCGTGGAGCGAGAGTATACAAAAGCCTTTACATTGGATACAGCCGCTGACTGATGGCATCACCTTGCATTGATAAAGTTGAGCTGTTCTCCAGCTCATGCAATTTTGATGTGGCAGCTGTTGCAGTGTTTGAAATGTAATCACTTTTGTCATTTGGCAAGCTTTGTGAAGAATGTAGGTTACTCTTAGCTACGTTTTACCAATGTCTTTCTGTCACAGATGATGTTAAGCCTAAGGGTGATGACGCTGTATCATTTGATAGAATAATGACCAGGTATATGGCTAATTTGGAGAGATGTCAAGGGTCTCCAAATCGGCATAGTCTAGCAAATTAAGGGCAGGTACTCTCTACCTCTCGTATACTAGCATCTCATTTAGAATTCAGATGTGGCCCAGTGCCTAGCCCTGTCTCACTGAGAGGCTTTTTAATTTCTCCCCTTGTTGAAGTGATTATTCAAATGGCTGTCCATGAGACACAGTTATCAGACTCCTGGTGGTAGTTGAGCCTGTGGCAACATGAAAGCCCATCACCGACACCCTGTGTAGTTGGACAGCTCCCAACAGGTACACTCTCCTGCAACCCCTATTAGAGACCACCTCATCTTAGCCCAAAGGCTACAAGCCCATTTAATTCTGTGATTGGCATACAGTGATTTTTCACATGCAGAGAGCAGTATATTTTTGTGATTTAATTGATGATAGATTTGGTTTAGTTTTTTACATTTCTTACAGTCTGACTTTATAAATACTTTAACCCTCTTGTTCCTATTTTGGAAATTATTCAAATTTGTTTAAAACATCTTAAAAAATAAAGAATATAGCAGATCTACAAGCTCACATGTCATTGTTGAGACGCATTGCGATGTTGTAGATTAGCTATTTTCAGTGTTGGTGAATTGTACGACAAAGTATATTGGGCTTAAACCGTGGAAAATGATTATTGTGGCTGTTTTACTGTCTGTTCCATGAGGGCTTTTGTGTTTTTTTCGTTCAGTAAGTTACTCGTCTTGCATGAGCAAACACAGGCTCATCTGTACAGCGGCATACAGTGTTGAAGACAAGCCAGCCGCTAAACTAGCTGAGGCCAAACAACTGGATGGGTTTTGTTAGAAATCTCTCCCCGTACACTGCTTTAATCCTGTGTGAAGTTTGCTCTCTTGGAAGCCGCTGCGGTGAGAAGGGACTAGCTCAGTCTTCATTAGCAACGCTGTGCATCACTAGAATGCAGATGAGGTATGAAGCCATTCATCTCCTGGAAATGCCTCCCTGATTCCAATTTGAATCTTGTTTGCAGTCATATTGTGCGAGCCCACTTCTCCGTGGTAAAGAAGTCTCTATGTGAGAGATCAGAGGGGGATAATTGCACTTAAGTGAACCTCATTTAGTGCTGGCCAGAGCAATTACTGTAACTGCAGTTCTAGGCGTTTTTTGGGGGGGCCTGAAGCAGCTGTCACAGAGGCTCTGTAAGCTGAAATATCCAATGGTGAATTGAATGACATTGGCATGGCATCATGGGAAATGGCAGATCCTGGGATGGATTTTAATTAGGGTTTTTTTCCCAGGTTTTTTCTCAGCTGTTTTGCATCCAAAGGAAACCGTAATTAAAAATGACAATTAGAAATGCATTATTTCAGTAATGATTGAAAATAAATTATTCTCAAGGTGCTTTAAGGTGAAAAAAAAAGCTTGCACTCTTTCTTGAGGCAAAACCCCCCTGGGCTTTATCATTAATGTTATTCAGGAGGAGCCAAATTTTGAGTTTTGCTCAGCTGGGCGCTTTAATCTATTTTTTGCTATAAATTAATGAATTTTTAAAGAGACCCTCGCTGGATGCGGGAGAATGTGGGAATGCAGCAGTGGTTCAGAGTTTTCAAACAAGCCTCCACTCCACCCCCACCCCACCCTCCTCGCAGGATGGAGAGAATGCATTTACTGAAGCACCACACTTTCATTTTTTATTCATCCAGCAATACACTGCCTAGTTCTCTCCTTGTGTCGTCTTGCGTCTCCCACACCCCTTCTCCTCCGATGTGTTGTTGTTGAATGTGTCTGTAAACTCGCCTTATAGGATGTATTCACAATCCATGGCAAGGAATTAGCCATGGACATCGTGGCCCCATGAAGGAAGCATGTGATGTTTAATTAAGCTAGTTCGGGACGTACTGGACAGTATTATTGATGCATTTGGTCTAACACGATTTATCTAGGAAATGTTTAACTGTGTTCTTGCCATTTATTTTCCTCGGGCTGACTAATCATTAGGGTCTTTTTCTACAGAGAAACTAGCTACCCATACTGGGGCTTGCTGCATGAGCACACCAGAGAAAGTGTGGGCGGGGGGTGGGGGGGGGGGGGGGGGTAGGGGGTGTAGGCGAGTGGATTCGGCTCCTGCAACACATGTTAGCGTCAATGACTCCTCTTTTAACCGCATGGCAGCAATGAGGCTGATTAAATTGTGTGCTAAGTCTTCTGTGAATATTCAGTTGATTAATATCTGTATATCAAGTTTATAATTAGACCAGTAGCAGGGTCACAGGATCAGAAGTGTTTTCATGCGAAACAATATCTTGTTATACTAAATTGCTTTTTGTTTTATAGAATTGAGTTGGCCATAGTGTAAAAATGTGCAAAGAAAAGGGCATATAGATAGACTCCAAAAACAATTAGGTTGGCCATAGTCTAAAAATATGCAAAGTAGGGGTTAATCAAACTAATCGATGTAAGACCCGGACGGCTGGCGAAGTGATCCGGGCACATAGGCTGCCTGACACGGGTTCGAATCCCGATCCAGACGACCTTTGCTGCGTGTCACTCCCCTTCTCTCTCTCCCAATTTCCTGTCAGTCTGCTGTAAAAAAAAAAAAAAAAAATCAATTGAATTGATTATAATATATAATCATAATGATATAATAATATAATATAACATTTATAATTTAATCAAATCTATTAATAGTCAATCCTTATTTTGGGCATATCATAGGCAAAAAGTTTCCAAAAAGTTATAAACATTTCAAAAATGTTAAATAAACAATCCTTTAAGTCTACAAAATCTCACTACTTTTTAAAAAGAAATTGCGACAAAGTATAAAATAAGTGGTTCATTGTTTTGTTGATATATTAAAAGTATTTAAAAAAACACGCTTATTATTCAAACAATTGATAGAATAATTGCAAAGAAGAGAATTGATAGTTGCAGTCCTAGTGCAAAGAAAAGGGCCTATAGATGAATTCTAGAATTCTACTCTAGTTGGTCCTAAATTACACATAGAACAAAACACCTCAATGTAAAGGCCGTGTAGCTGTGCCACTTGAGATATTACTTACTCTGTTCTTAATGAATAGCCACGGCCTAAATGAATTGCACTGAACTCACTTCTAAATGCCTGGCAGGATTTAATAATTCATCGTATTGTATCCTGTGTCCTTGAGTTTTGATAGGCCCTTACAGTGCCAGTACTCCTCTTTGCCTTTTCTGTTCTCCGCTCAGTGGAAGCAATTGATATGCTTATATGCTTCACACTCTTAAGAGACTTTGGAGCTGTGTGCAGGGAAAGGATTTTGCTAAGCTTACACAGCTTTAAGTAATGATAATGGAGCTCTCATCGTACTATTTAGTATCTATTTTAATTACTACAGTGGCTAGCTTATGCTCTTTCAGCAAATTCAAATTTCAGCTCCAAGAAGAGGATTTAGTAAACAGCCAAAATATCATCAATATTGTTAGATGGCATAATGCGCACACCAATAAAAGCTGCTAGCCCGTTTACCGTTACCATATTAGCAGAATTTAGCACAGCAAAAATATAGACCCTGCATAGATTTGAGGCTTATTTTCTATTTTGTGTTGCTGCAGTTGATCAACTACTGTGATCATTGTGCAGCTACTGTGTATGATTTATGATCACTTTGAAATGTCTCTGAATGTCAGTCCTCAGCATGCTTTGAGAGGAAAGCCAGAGTGGGTTAGGTTTAATTAAGACCACAATCCTAAGCCTGATTAGCGAGGTTAAATGGGTTAGTGGAGTCTGAGGACACGGCTTACTGCCACCTCACATTTTCTTACTCCTTCGACAGAAGGCTTGGAGGAGATTGATCGCTTGCCATGAAATCACTAGGCTGGTCATATTCCAGTGACTTCAGGTGGTCGGGCGGGCCTGAGGATGTGCGTCGCCCCTGCGTGTGTTTTGTCACCGTAAAGTCAGACAATGCTAATGCAGACCACTCCAGAAATAGCTCCATGTTGAAGTTGTAGACTGTGTGTGATGTGGTGCGTGAGGCTCATGATCTGTGGCCGCGCTAGCCAAGTTTTGCAGATGGGTTCCTGCCTGGGTGGGAAGGCGCTGTTGGATGTCTCTGTCTCAACCCTATGATTTGACATTTTTCTTCATACCCTTGCCGGTGCCTCATCAGTCCCTCATGCATGCTCAGCAGAAAGACTTGTTGAAATTCCCTCTCTCTGCGTTGCATTGTCTTTTTTCTCCCTGCAACCTGATGGATTAGTCGTAGTTGTAGCGCTTGGAGTCTCCATCTGTGATTCAGAAAACCCCAGAAAGGAGCCAAGGACTCTCTCTCTCTGTCTCTGTGGAGTTGGAGGGAACGTACTGTAGATCTGCGTGGAGCAGAAAACCCACACAATGAGTGATGACTCGCTCTTGCCCCACTGTTCCCACCCCCTTTCTCTCTCTTATTCCTGTTCTTTCTTGCGCATTATGCGCTCGTTCTTCATTCCTGACTCTCATTCTGTCACATTCTCTAAAGCTCCCGTACAAATCTCGGCTATCTTTTCAGAGTTCTCGTCCACAAATTCTCTTTTTTTTGTATTTTTTATTCCCCTCCTTCCTTTCTCTCTCTCTCTCTCTCTCCCTCCCCTCCCCTCTCTCTCATATACTCTTGCATGCTCCTCACTCACAAACAACACGTCTGTTGAGATTTCTGAAGAATGCATCTCGTTACTCAGATGAGTCATACTTCCTCTGGCCTGCATGCTTCTCCCTCAGGGTGGATGAATGAGAGGGCGGCGAGGTTGGCTGGAGGAGGGGCATCGTGGCTGAGACGACAGGGCCTGTGCCAGTGGCCCATAATGTAATTAAGGAAGTGTTAGTGTGCCGGCAATGGGGCGTGACCCGCGCGGATCAATGCGGCCTCAGAACGGAGGCTGTCTACAGGTGGCTACGTAACAGACAGCGGGTTAGCCGGACTGAGTCACCCCTCCACCCCTTAGCCAACCCCAATCCCTCCCCACCTCCAAACACTGCTGCTGCATGGTATCCCTCCCCAGTAGACCCCCCTGCCAAGGCTGTTCTGAGCCCGGAGGACAGGTCCTGGAGATGACCTTTGCCATTAGAGAGGAAAAGAGACTGTACCTGGGCTAGTGGGAATAGGAGGAAGCTGTCTTCCTTACTGAGGGAATTTTGTTAAGTGGTAGAATGAAAACACTTAAGCCCTACGTGTATAAATGCTTTGTTGTGCAACGAATAGTGAAAATAGCTGATCTACGAACTCACAATAAGTTGTGAGTGATGTGACACTTTGTGAGCTTGTAGATTTGATATTTGTTTAGCATTAGAAATGTTGGAAATACATTTTTCACCTATAATGAAAGTGATTTATTTGTACACGTGTTGTATGAGATTGTAGCTGAAGTGGTCTTAAATGTGACTTGTATCAGACATAATGTGTACGGAGCTGTCTTCATGGCGCTATTGAGATAGTTGGTATACCATTAGGGCTCCTTTGAGCTCCAGCCCTGTCTTCCCGTGCGTACCTGCACTGCTTGGTCTCTTGCCAGGATCTGTGACTCACAGGAGACGGAGTGACCTACTTTTTAAGTCTTTGAGGAGTGCCAGAGAGATCTTCTTTTTCCTTTTTTTCCCCCTATATATTTGCAAGAGAATACAGAGGGTAAATAATCTAAGTCTATGAAAATACACTTAAACCCTTGAAGCACCCTAACGGCTGTGTCAGCACGGTTACCTCAGAGGATCCCATTCATTATCGAACGGGAGACATTTCAGCTTTGATATCTCATTAGAAGTCAAATGATTGAGTTTTAGGCTATACTGGCTTTCTTCAAACCGACTCTGCTAACACCAACCAATTTAAGCACTGAGAGAGTCTGTAATGATATGCTTTCTATTTCATGTATTCGATTCATCCAGGTTGTCAAAGATTAAGATTTCTGTTTGTGTGGATAAGGCATTTACTTTCACCAATCAATGCCACCATCATTGAATTACAGCTTGTTAACAGTTTGTTTTGGATGGCTCGCTGTACTGTAAGGGTGCAAATTGAACCGTTCCTCATAGAATTCATGTCGACTTGGAAGACTGTTGGATCTAGGGCCGTGTGATCAATCAGATTAACTGCTTTTTCTTTGCTACTATATTTTATTTTTGGAATACAGCATCGTTTGCCTGTGTGGACTGGCATTTCCACTTTAATTGCTAATTGCCGATTTTGCTCGTGTTGTGTCTCATTGAAGCAGAAACGAGCTGTGAGGTTGAATGCCGTGTCGTGGCTGCTCCATTTCCCATCTACACGGCTCCCACCGCTTTGATATGTCAGTTGTGTTTGAGTCTGCCGCCTTCGTCTTGACACCATCAGCCCTGCTCACTCCGACCCCCTGGAAACCCCCCGGCATGCCCGCCCCAGGGTGTGTGTTCAGTCATTTATTCAGCTTCCTCAAAAAGTCTGCCATGCCTTCACTTCCCTTCTAGTTTCCCTCCCCTTATTAAGATGCAGGAGGCAGAGCAGCGTTTGGTTTGAAAGGCTGAGTGCTACGGGGGGTGCTTGGTCTGGTACAGTGGGGGGTTAGGGATGGTCTGTGTGTGTGTGTGTGTGTGTGTGTGTGTGTGCGGGGACTTTAATGACTTTAATGCTCGATGTACAACCCAGCTCCCATTCCCGCTACATTCTGTAGGCAGCTCACACTGTTCTGATTACTGTCGTTTTGTGCAAGTCCAGTTGCTATCAGAATGCTAAAGATAAAATGACATTCAGACAAAAATGTTCATGATTGGAGATGAACAAATGATCGCATCTGAGATTAATACTGAATGTTCCTTGGGTTGCGTTTATCCCTGTATTTACGTACATTAGGCCTGAAGAATGTCTGCCCTTTTGTTTCCTGATAAAACATTCCTGATTTAGCATGTTTATTCAAGAGGTGCTGGTTGTGAACCACATTGATATTTTCAAGATATTAGAATAGCAATATTAGATTTGTATTTCAGTTTTATTTTGTGGGCGATGGTGTACATTCAACATGCCCCTTGTGTGATGCATGTTTATAGGAAAAAATGCACTAGATGTTTGCTATATCACATTTAAAATTGTAATGTATGGTGGAGGTACATTATACAAGTCACGAGCCAAAGCACAAGCCTTATAATTAAATGAACTATTACGCTAATGAGAGTCCCACTAACAGACTCAAACTGGCCTTACCATCGATGATGTTGCCTATGGTGAGGGAAACAGCTTGAGAAAATGTTTACTAACACAGTTAACTGGAGTGCTATCCATTTCATAGTCATCAATAATACGACTATATGAGCAAGTTCAAGTTAGTCTTGCAGTAGACGGCTGATTAGATGGGCCTAGTACATGTACAGGGGTTCCTGTACTTTTCTATGCAGCCGAAAAGCGAAATGCCTTTAATGCTCAGCTGTATCTAATATGTGCTGCAGGCAGCCACAGGTGACAACGTTGCATTTCAAAGTATTTCATGTATTCATGTATCACATCTTAATCACTGACTTCAATATGACAGCATTTCACCGAAAATTGAACACAGAGAACTTGAAACCAACATCATCTTTATTTGATCTTTCTTGCTTTTGTGATGTGTTTGTCATTATCTTGTTTTGACACACAAAACGTACAAACACATACAAAACAGGCCTATATATTTCGATCAATTATAATAAATGGTCTAAATGGCCATCTTTCAGCAAAGAATGTAATCTTTAATAGAGATTCAAAGTTTAAAAATTCTATTTCATTTCATAACCCGTCCCTTTAATTTGACTGTCAATTCCAGTCTCATCTTTATAATGCTATGATAGAAAATATGGATTTATAGATTAAAAAATAAAGGTAAAGGCATTTTCATTCCCTTCCCCAGGTTACATGCGTTGGTGAATGCAGGCAGGCGGTTGGATTTCTGTTGTTGTTAACATGATGTGGTAATGGCCTTTTAAACTCCAAATTATACAGTGCTGAGCATTTCACCATAGGCTATGTTTTATATGCATACTTTGTAGTTTTAACAATAAAGTATGGTGTGTTATATCAGTATGCCAGTTATACATTCTACTGAACTGACTCCATCTCTATGTAACCCAGATAACAGTGGTCATACTGTTATACTCTCAAGCTGTTTTTAAACATACGTGAGTTCATTTTCCACCTAATGACATGCCCAAAATACGAACCCCAGGTTTAAAGTAGTTAAATAAGTTTAACAACACAAATTGTTGCCGCCAAAGGGTGTGGGCGAAATGATTTAATGTAGCATCGATATCCGTTTAACCACTGAAACCCTACAGTACATGAGCTATTTGAAAGTAGCCGATCTACAAGAGGCCGCCACCAGAGGGGATTGTGAGGTGCAGTTCAGACGAGCAACCATGCGCAAAATTCCTTTTCAGTTGAAGGAAGCGCTATTTGTAACAATCTACCCACTGATATAAGAGAGTGTCCAACCTTTACATCTTTTAACCCACTAAGACCTGAGGCCGATTCTACAAATGCCTTCTAAATCAGTAGTTCTCACAATTTCAAGATTTTTCAAAAATAGCAGATGTTCGCAGCGCGCTGTGATTGCTTGTATATCGGCTATTTTTGAATAACAAACGCTAAAATCTAAGCTAAGGTGACACAGATGCTTTCCTGGTTTTGGTCCAAATAAAAAAATGGATCATGGACAATCAATCAAACTTGTGAACATTTTTAAATGGGCCAAAAGAAAGGCTTATCTAGTGTTCTTGGGTGTCCTTTCTTGTATTCTTGGTCAAAACTAGGCCATTTGTATTGTTAATAGTTTTTTCTCCTTTTTTGTACCCTTTTGTACTTTTTGTAATGATGCTTGTTGTCTGTATGGGGACTACGAATGGAAATTTGCATTCTTGCTAAATCCGGTGTATTTACACCACATTTTATATGTATTGTTCATCAATATGCGCTGTCCCGTCCAAATAAACATATAAATAAAATAAAGATAACGCGTCGCATCACGATGCCGTTGTCAGCTTGTAGATCTGCTATTTTCAAAAAAATCGTGAAATTCTTGTAATTGGAATATTTCTGAAAAACAAACTGCTGGGTCAATCAGTGGCAGGCAAACTTTGTATAATGCAAGCTGTCAGTAGCCCACAGAAGTACCTCCAAAATTATATTTTATTCTTTTTGAAATATTTAACTTTCATTTTATAATGGAAGTCAGTGAGGCTGTGATCTCAGAGAAACCTTGCCCAAATTCGAGACCGAGTCCGAGATCCACATTGGAGTCAAGACCGAGGTCCACATTGGAGGCACACCGTTTCCATGTGGATTCAGAGATCCACATAAGTAATAGTTCAATTTCTTACTATGTTTTGCTACTTTACAAATCAGCGAGGCATGTGCTGATGGTGGCACAGTGCAGGTCAGGAGACTGCACAGCTTGCGTAGATGCTCTCCTTCTCCCCCTCCTCTCTCCCAGTGAGTCATGTTGCATGCCACATGATGTGCCACTTTCGCCAAGTGAGTCATCCCAAACAAAAGCACCTCATGTGGAGGAGGCGAAGATGGAAGCATAGGGGACCGTTCTGTTTTTTAAATTCTGCTTTTTTTGCTATTTTATATTTAGCTTTTTAAGAAAAACGTGACCTTGTCTTGTTCTCGAACAAGTAACTGAGATGCATTGTGAAACATTTGCGATTATAGATTTGCGGCAGTTTCTGTCTGACAAGCCTCTTTGGAGAAAATCTGTAGTAATATTTTGTAAGGTTTTGATTTTTGATCGATAATCTGTGCCGGACATGGTCTTAACTTTCAACAGATTTTTATCCTTTTTTTCCCTTAGAACAAATCTCTTTGGCTAATCTACAAGCTCACAAAACATCCCATTGCAGCACTTTGTGAGCAAGTAGATCTGCCATTTTTGCTGAATGTACACGTATTCTTGCCGAATGTACACCTATTATTATGACTTGCCCCGAATACGGACGCTAGAGTTCACATGGGCTTAAGGTAAGGGCATTGGCTCCGTCCTTGACATTGTGCATTCTGTCACATCTCTGAACCAGTTGGTTAGGCACTTAACCTTTTCATAAAGGTTCAAGTCTTGCTGCGTGGAATAGTAGCCTGCCTGCTAGCAGAGCACTGTGTAAGTTGCTGTGGTTTATAGAAATATTAATTCATCCCCTGGGCTGTGGCCCATCTGCTGTGTGGGTTGCACGGCTCTCTGCGATGGCACCACTCTCTTCTCTCTGCTGTTAAACCCAAACCCTGTTGAGGACCAGACCCAGGAGAGCAATGGGGAGCTTTATTGACCTATACAGTGCTGTTTGCCCTTGACCAGCGCATGCTTTCTCATGCTTTGTCTGTAATAAAACCATAATGACAGGCAGAGAGGCCAAGATGCTCAAATGAAAAATGATCATTGTCTTGGGCATGTGATCTCGCAGAGGCAATGGAGACTGATGGGACAGGAACCTTGGTGTAATGTAATGTGTGGTCTCGTCCTCCTCTGCTGAGCAGGTTTGATTGGTAATGCGCAGGGAAGCAGTGTGCTGGAAGGCAGAATTTAGTTTTTCCAATTTATTCAGTGCACATGGATATATTTGAACTGAACACTGTGCATTGTAAATTCTTTTTTTTTTTGTCTTAGGTTGGTTGCGAGAGGGGGGGGGGACTCGTCGTCCTCGCTCGTCGACTGGATCGTGTGTGTGCATTCGTGTGCATCCGTGCACGTGTGCATATTATAATGCAGTGCATGGCCCCTTTAAGGAGCCTGCATTTGTTTGCTGGCTGTGTCTAGGGCCCTAAGTGAAGCTCTCTCTGTCAGTTGAGTGAAGCTCGGCAGAGGCAGCCACTGGGAGTTCTGTTTCATCTCCTCTCATAGCGCTCTGGAGCAGACATGCAAATCCGCTGTAATGAGCGCAGCCTGTTTGGTGGTGGTGGTGGTGAGAGGGTGTGGGTGGGTGGGGGGTAGAGGGTGGTCGGGTTGGGGAGTTGGAGGTTGGAGGTGGAGGGGGTTGTGGTGGTGCTGCTGCTGGTGGGGTGGCTGGGGATGTGCTCAGGAATTCAAAGTGGGGAAGGGGAAAGGGAAGGTGAGAGCATCCGACAGCGCTGTGCCCAGAGAGAGAGGAATAGAGAGAGGGAGACAGACAGAGAGAAGAGGGGGGGGGGGGGGTTATGCCAGGAGGCGGAGGTGATGGGAAGTCGCCCCTCTCAAATCATTCATAATCATTAGCCCACCGCTGCTCCTCTCTTCCCTTTGCTGTTATAACACTTGGAGGTGAAGACACAAACTGTGTCAGGTTAATTAGCCTGATAGTAGTAGTATTTAATTTTTATGACATTGAAAAATGCGACCTGGAAAAACCGTCTGTCAGCCTTTAGAAAGTAGAGGGCTTTCGCATTCTTTGTGTTAAAAGTTGTAGCGTCTCAAAACACTGTTTGTCAGTGATGAGTAAAATCCCCAGGTTCACATGTCATCCTTGAGGTTCCACTCGCACACACACATCCCATAGACCCAAAGTTCAGAATAATGTGGATTTCTCTACTTAGACTGAGGGTTGCAGGCAGCAGGATTTTTTCTACTGCATGCACCGCTCAAAATGCTGCAGTCCATGAAGAGTGTCAGAAACGCCATTATTCCCATTCCCCTAGCCATGCAGTAGTTGCATGTTTGTGGTTTTATTCACTCATAAAGAATTAAGTCCCCAATCAATGTTGGTGCGTAGCGGCCTCTTGCCTCCGTCCAATAATGTAAAGCACTCAAGACTTTTGATGAGCTCTGCGGATCGATAGGAGGTTAACAGCCACTCCTCATCAGCTGAGACCTACAATATGTCATGAGGTCTTTAAGTGTGTAGAATTAGTGTGTATGTGTGTGTGTGGGGGGAGGGTTAATATCAATGCATGCTATTGAATACCATGGGCTTGATCTGTGAGATGATCAGTGTTATCTGGCAAATAAAGCAGTGGGTGTCTGCGTGGATGTGATTTAAAAAGCTAAACTAAACTACAGTGCTGGTGAATGAATGCATTAGACCACCGGTGCCCAATGTGGGGTCAAGGGATCCACGGGGGTCCTTGAGAGCGTTTCAGGTGGTCCCCAGCTAATTGATAGTTAGGAAACAAAATGGAACCATTTTGCCCCTTACTGTCCATTTGGTTCCATTTGTGAAATTAACACTTTTTACAGTGTAGATTGGGATCCCATAGATGGAAAAATTGTATCGAATGGCAGTCCTTGGCATAGCGGGGGTCCTTGAAATTAAAAAAGTTGAGTCACTGCTCTAGACATAGCCTAGTACTGTCTTTGGTCGTAACTGAATTCCAAAAATGTGTGGTTGAGACGTTTCGCAAGGCACGAGTGACGGCTTGACTTGTCATGGCCCATGTTACGCCAGAGAGCAGAATAAAATGTCAGAGAGGACTCCCACGCAGCTCCCTCCCTCGCTCTTCTCCTCTTCCCCTGAAGCGCAGAGAGTTCCCCAGAAGAAGCAGCCGAGGACTAGTTTTCCTCGGCACAGCAGTAGTATCGCCTTTCTCTGTGCCCTGTTTTGTCTCCAATGAAACTTCTCAAATTACTGCCGGCCGGGCTGCCTCCTCTTCACACTGGAGGGAGTTCCTCTCTGTGTCTGATTGGCTGAGCTACCGGAGGGAGCGCTGAGTGATGATGTCACTGTGTGGAGGTCCTCGGGGTGTGTGGCCCAGGAGGCTGATGTGTGGCCAGTGTTTTGTTCAGTGCCACCGGCCCTTTACTTGGCATCGGTTTTCGTGTTTTAAAAAGGTGGGAATACTGGGGAAAGTTGAGGCCACCCAAAATGTAAAGTGTAAAAGGCAGACTTCCTAAAAGGAAAATTCCCTTCCTTTACAATCCCTACTCCGTGGGGATAATGAGAGAGAATGCAGGGCTACGCTCACAGAACTACAATTTAAGGCTACAAGTTGTGCCAGACCTGGCTAGGCTGGGGAAAAGTCCACTGGTTTAGTGCATCTTATTAGCCACAAATCTCTTCAGCTCACACAGTGGGTGTCGGCCATGTTTTGCTGTATCTTGGCTTCTCCTTTCTGTCACAATTTCATTTGTGTTTGTGTGGTCAGCTGGTTGTATGACCTGTGACCAGTTAATGACAGCAGGGAATTCCCATGAGTCATCTGCCTGGCTTCCTTTCTATAGAGGCTCTGTGCACACAGAGTATACTCTGTTGTCGAGTTAGCATCTGATAGCAGAGATGAGCCGGAATACATCCATAACATTATTATATTTAAAAAGGATAGTCCCATTCTCTTGAGATTCAAAATATATATTTCAACTGAGACCTGGCCAAGACAGGCAGCAGAACACCTTTACACATTTAAAGGAGAATTCCGGACTAGCCTTTTTCTTACCTTTATCTGATGTTACTATATCCTAGAATGAGTGGTACAGTAGAAAATGTTCATAACTCCATCCTGAGTTCGCCGCAGCTAAAAACGTGAGCGGATGGTCCTTGCGCTAAATCGCGTATTTTTATCGCTCAAAATTCTTTTGGTTGATATCTGACGTTCATAATGACAGGAACCTCACCACTGTGTTTTTGTCCCAAATTGGTCGCCGTAGTGTTTACTACGGCGGTGAAATCACGGGTGAAATCTCGTCTTGCGAGACCTCCGGAGGGGCGCAACTAACACAAACAATTTTCGAGCGATAAAAATATGCGATTTAGCGCAAGGACCATCTTTCATGTTTTTAGCTGCGCTGGACTCGAGATGGAGTTATGAAAATATTCCACTGTACCACTCGTTCTAGGATATAATAACATCAGATAAAGGTAAGAAAAAGGCTAGTCCGGAATTCTCCTTTAAACCATTTTGGGCGGGAACCCCTTTTTGTCCTTATATTTTCTGAAAGACGTTCTGGGGTGGTCTGCTATCATTCTGAAGAGAAATTGGCCAGTGATAATAGGACATATCCTCTTTAATTCTAATCAGGATTTAGAGGGAAGGTAGCTACGATATTTTGGATGGCTTTAAAGACAGGGCAATAGATAATTTTAAATGCTTGAAATTTGGATAATGTGAAAGATAGTACCTACGGTGTATATTTGGCATTATCATAAACGATAAACGATAAAGTACATTTTAGGAAATCAGTGTTCGAATAGCTAAAGCAACCCCATCCCAATATTCATAAATCATGGTGCCAGTTGAGTAGTTTTGTGATGTCAACAGTGGAAGAGGATCCACCCTGGTAAACTCACCGAAGCTTTGTATAAACAAATAGAAGAATACTTTTATCATCAATATACATTTCATTTCATATTTATCAGTAGAAACAGTTCCAGAGCATCGCAAATATAGCTGGATTTAAACGGTAGACATTTACAATGTACATTTATAGGCCAATAATATACCAAGTACAGATAGCAACTTCCTCCAGTCATGATAAATCATACTCAGCTGCTTTTTCAGCAGCTATGGAGAACCGTTCTCTAAGTAATTTACTTACACACACACATAATACGCACATACACACACACACACACACACACACACACACACACACACACACACACACACACACACACACACACACACACACACACACACACACACACACACACACACACACACACACACACACACACACACACACACACACACACACACACACACACACATTTTTTTTTGCAACTGATATTGCAGTCTAGAATCTGGACTGGTCTGTAAATATCTGAAGTTGTCAGAATGTCCTTGTAGTATTTTGTGAGAGACATTCTGTCTTCATTCCGTTTGTTCTCCAAACGAAAGGGCTGCCCATGAAATCCACTTATCAGTCATAGCTCATTTCCTTTGATGGCCCTGGATCTAAATCACTTTGCCCGCTGTTATTCTACTAAATCCTCTGGTTTTGTGATGAGACCTGTCCCTGCTGTTGTAAAGCTATAATGTGATGATGATGAATCCCTTTTTTTGCCTGGAGGTATTTTAACAGCAATGTCTAAGCTAACAATGACTGGTGCTGCTACCTCCCTCCTTCCACACCCAGATAAATAGCAACATTGTCTCCAGGAAACCAAATTAATTAAAATGACCTCGGATTGAGTGGGCGGGGTAATGAAAGGACAGGTATAGACACTGAAAGCTGTCCATCCCCAACAATAACACATCCTGGCTGTGTCACAGACAGACACAGCCTCAGTCTCAAGCGATACGCCTGCTATTCTTTCCTTAATGAGCCAAAGAAGGAACCCGAGAGCAGCAACACCCAAATTAGCATGGAATTCATCCAGAGAATGCCCGAGGAGTTTATAAACTGGCATGAACATTGACAATCTGCTGGTGACGCAGGGCAACCCTGGTTAAATTCCACAGCTGATTGTGGTTCCTACTCACTGTCATCGCGTTATTCCTGAGGTCAATGTTCACCATACGTCTGAATCCCTTAAGTAAAGCAAATGCTATATTATGAAGTATTTCGGTCTGGAATATAATATGATTTATCAACCGGGCTATATTCTAGTCTACTTTGTGTATGTGTCACCCTCTGTGTGTTTGTGTGTGACCTGTGCATCCTGGCATTTGAACCCGCCCCATGGAGGTCAGACACCTGCTGATGGACACGCAGTCGATCTATATTGGTCTGCTCTACACACCTTGTGACATCAGCAGATCTCTGGGAGCCGTCCCCATGTCAACTGGCTACATTGTCTTAGCGGAGCAGAGGCTAAGCTGGAGTGCCAACAAAAGATGAAAACTGTTTACCTGTGACTTAATCCTCTAATCTCCACTATGTTGCAGTGTTGTGTAACCACAAATGCAAGAAGCATTATCGTTCAGGGGAAAGGGCATTATTTTTTACGACCCCCCCCCCACACACTACGTGATGTGCCATCATATGTCTTGGCTGTGGCCGTTCACTCACATTTAAGTCTTATCAAGTACACGTTCACTCCTGTAGGTCAAGTGATTGCCTTAATGTTATTTCATGAGGTCTTTGTCCGTGTTCCCGAGAGAGGTCGTTCCTGAGCGTATGCACGGCATGTTTTCCAGTGACCACTGGGCTGTGTTATCGCACGCACAGGTACAGTGTGGCTCTGGGAGCATTTTAAAGAGCCTGGGAGGGGAGGTTGCAGTAAAGCAGCGAAATGGGAGTTCCAGGAGTCAAAGAGCAGCACTTCAACAGCTTAATGATGCAGCAGCATCCAGCGCTGTCAGGCAGTAAACTCTTTAATATGCTGTTAATTATTTCTGAGAGATTGGATATTGATTAAAAAGCAAAACGGTTTTAATTATAACTCCAGCGCCAGTACCATCCCAAGTGAAGACAATTTTTAGGCTTTACGTGAGGGGAACGTCTAACAAACCAACTCCAGACCCAGAGCATCACCCCCCCGCCCCCCCTCCAAACATAACATACACACATACACAAACCTGTGCACGCTCCCAACCCGACATTTGCAATTCATGACCTGATTCCTGCTCTGTGCAGTGATTTCAGAACATGCATTGCCCACTCAGGTAATTCCTTCAAATCACGCTTGGGTACCTTCAGCTTGTTTTCTTTCTAACGCATTTATAGCCTAACTCATTGTAAACATTTTAACATGGCTTTGAGTCAAAACCCAGGCTGCATCTTTTACTACATATTTCTCTCTTTCAAGTATTAAAGCACAGAGTTGCACTTGCAGTGTAAATCCAGGTGACCCACGGCAGTCTACCTCCCTGATTATGCGAGTTTGCTCTGTGGTCCCTGGCTATGTGCAGGGAATGGTTTGTTGCCCCCCAGGCGAGGCCGTGCCAAACCTTGCACTGCCATTACCTTCCTTCCTTGCCTCAGAGGCTGGCTTAGGATTTAACTGTGGCCTTGGACAGGATCTGGGGAATGCTGATGAGGGTGGGCACTCAAGACCGCCACCAAAACACTCGCTGTGCCAGCCCCAGCGCCTTAAGTGATCTATTTGTGATTCAGCAGCAGGCTGCCAGGCTGGCGTGGAGTCGAGCTCCCAGGGGGAAGTGTGTGTTAATGCAGGCCCCCCAGGCCCAGGCACTAGGGTAATTGGGTTCGCATGGTCGGTGTCAGGACACCCCTGCTGCTCCTAACACAAAGGCCATCTCCCAGCCAAGCTGTTTGGGACAGAGAAACGAACCCCTCCTGATCACTGCTCTGATTCATTGGAAAGCCTTATTGAATTACTGGAATGTCGTGTGTGTTTTTTTTTTTGTGTGAGGGCCTGCAGATTGCACAATGAGCTGAGAGCCCTGTGCTGGTGTGTGCTGCTTTCATCTGCCTAACTCCCTTTCTCTCTCTCTCTCTCTTTCTCTCTCTTCTCCTCCTCCCTCCCGCCTTCCCCCGTGCCCTCCCTCTTTGTCGCTCCAAGCGCTAGCGTGGAAAACGTCCGACTACTGAGAATATCTCTCTCTAATATCCCCAAATGACATAATTACCGCCATGTCCATTCAGATTCCTCCTTCGGTCTGACTGTGTCTGCATTCAGGGGTCACAAAGCCCGTTGTTTTGTTGCGTGGCTTCCCAACATGCCCTGCAACGCCTCGGCTGGTCCACAGTCGGCTCCCGCCTCCTAGACCACTTCAAGCCCCGGTCCCGATGCCTGCCTGTCTGTGTCTCTGTCTGTCTCTCTTTTTTTTGTCCTGCCTGCCCCCAAAGTGGCCGTCATATTCTACTGATCCCTCTATTAGTGAAGCATTGTCATAAGATGATGTACTTTGCAGACCTCACTGTTTGGCTCAGAGTAATTACAATAAAGGTGTCCTCTCTCTCGCCTTTTGTTTTGTACGGTTCAGTGGGTTTAAAGAGCCCAGCGTTTTGCTTTTCCTCGTTGACAACTCTCTCTCCCCAGCCTTATGCGCTGCGTTTAGCTGCCCCACAGCCACAGTTGCACCCTGTATTGATTGGCAGAATAATTATGGACTTGATTCGTTCAACCACAGGCGAAGTGGGATTGAGGGAGCAGGGGGAAACGGGGAGAGCGTGTTCTCCGTTTGTCTTCTTTAAGTCTGCCTGAAAACCAACACTAACTCAACCAACCCTGGATGCTACTGCTAACGCTGCATAGATATATAGTATTGTAAAATACACATGCTCTGTTAGCAGCAAGGACGCCCCGGTTGGCACCCATGCTTTGCTGTAGGCTGCAATAATAAGCTGAACAATTGTGCTCAGCAGTATGAGCAGGGAAGCCATAATTGACACATACTAAAAATGCAAGTATGGACTGGATTATTAATGAGCTCTTCCTGAAGGTGATTTCAGCAGCATCATTAAAGCTTTAATTGAGAAGGAAGACAGAAGTTAAAAGCCGCTGTCTTGGAGTTACTGTTACCTACTTTATTAAGGCGTGGATGAAGGCCAAGCTGTCTGGAACAGTGTTTGTATGCATGCCATGCATGTCCCCTCCAAATTAGACCAATCACAGCTCATGCCGCTACGTCTATGATGTCATGAAACAAAAGCACCTCCGGCCATGAACTAACACAGCATGAACAGTCTAGACTCTGCACAACCTAGAAATGCCTGGTGAAGTGAAAGTCATGAATAGTTTGACCGCAGTTGATAACCTGCATGTAAAGATTTAACAAAATGTAATTTGGTTCATCTCTTAGTTACACTGACATTGTTCTTGAGAAGCATGTTTATACTTATTAGTGACGTATTAATAAAGACAACTATTTCCATTTGCCCAAAGGAGAGATGTAGACCATCAACGAGCAGCCAGTTTGCCAATGCTTGGATGATGCCATCCTGATTTTACCTGTATATAGAGTGGTTGACAACTGGATGCTGCAGTGTGATTTGTGCGGCCTCGTTCACATTGCACAATGCACACACAGTAATTTACTATTGATAGCTAAAGATTGGAAAGGGAGGTCACCATGGCATTATTAGACTTGTCTTGTTATTTTTTAATGAACCGGGGGCTTAGGGTCGGTGGCTGCGTGATTGCAGTGTTCACGTGCAATCACAATACCAAGCCGCGTTGCTATTTTAGCTTCTGACTTTTCAAAAATAACTCCCATAAGCCCTTCGCCTCCAGGGCTGGAAAAAGTGAGGAATCTCCCTTTGAATGAAGGGCAGGTGAGTGGAGTTCCCGCCCCTCCCTGTTTTTTTTCCCTCGCAATCACTAAGAAAACAAGGGCTTCTCCCGTGCTGGAAATAAAGTTGTTGATATGGAAGGTATGGCCCGGGTTTCGGTCGGGAGTGTACAGTAGATGCCAAAGGCTTGTTACCAGGTTACATCACTGTTGTTGTTGTTGTGAGTGCGTGTGCCAGATCTTCAGGCGCAGCAGAGGGAGCTTGCTTAGCGATTCCCCTCTCTTTTGCCAAGTAACCATCCCACTACAGGAAGATCCCTGTCATAGCAAGCTTTTCTTTTGCTTCTTCTCGCTCTGTCTCTCTCTCTCAACACACACACACACACACACACACACACACACACACACACACACACACACACACACACACACACACACACACACACACGTGCACACACACTCTCACTCACTCACTCACTCACTCCATACAACATTTAACCATCAGTGGTGTAAATATTTATTGTTAGCTGTTTGAATCCCTCTGACAGTGTTTTGAGCATGGCATTCATCATGTCCAGAGCACTAGTATCACAGGTCTAATGGTCTTGTCTGTGTAGTTGTGCTGACAAATGCTGCTGCCGGAGTGTTAACCATGACAGATGCATGACTGCAGTAAAAGGGGGGATTAATTGCGGAAATTGCAGATAAGTGCAGGAGAGCTCTGGTCTGGTACCTATCAACAGTCTTGTGTCTCTGCAAGTAGGAGCTATAGAATGGAGAGCTGAAAAGCTGTATCTCTTCTCTCAGTGAGATGCCAGTAATGCACAGGTTATTGGGGGACAGCGTCAAGTTCCTACATGTATATTGGAGGAGTAAAAAGAGATATGCTCTGGTAGGGAATAGGGATTATAATTATGATTGGCTTTTCTCAAGTGTTTTTTTTGGACGGGCTAACGCCTGTAGAATCTGATCTTTTTAATACCCACATAAGCTTGATAAGTTATAGATTGGCATTATATATTACAATGAAATTCCATTCAGGCAAAGCTTCAGTCATTTAATGTTAAGATGGTAAATGACCATATTGTGGCATAATTATGAGATTTCAAATATTAGATTGTATGGCTTTTATGGTTTGGAGAAGTATAGGCACCAGTTTTGCAATAGTGGAAATGGATGTTGAGATTTAGATTGTCAGTTCCTCATTTCTATCTCACTACTTCTCTAAGCTGATGAAGTTGACGCACTCTGCTGCAGAATAGCCTGATTTATACTTGGTTGTACACCTGTGTCGTGCACCAACAATAGCAGAACTACAAGCTCGCAACGTGTCGTCATAAGTTGCAACGCATTGTGAGCTTGTAGATTGCGAGCTTGCCTTGTCGATGTACTATTATTAAGCATATAGCACAACACATGTCATGTATAAATGTATTAGGCATATGATGATGTAGCTTGTGTTCCCTGGTTGTTGCACAGCCTGTTGCCTTCGTCGAGGATACTTGAACAAAGCAAGGCTCATCACCTGATGTATAAAGCCTGTGATGTCAGTGCGATTGAGCCACTTCACACTTACTAGCAGAGAGACACAATACCGAATCACTGATTTGCTGTCGGAGCTCATATGGACAATGATAGGTCCTGTCAAGAACATGGCAAATTAAGACATTTACAAGGGGGGAAAAAAGGCTTATATTCCCATTCAGAACCACATTTGCCATTAATCCCCTGTGGAGACAGAAACTTGAGCGCTGAATTGAAAATGAATTTGACCATCCGTTTCTGCCTCTCAGCTCTCAAACACACGCCTCGGCACACTGCTCTCAAAACAAATTACGGCTGAGGAGGGGGGGAAAAGTCTTGATTTTTGGAGTCGATGACAGTGACCGAACCCCATTTTACCCCCTTGAGCCAGCTCTCGATCAAAGCGGTTCCATGTGTGTGTCTCTGAGATGACAATCTGCTCCCTTGGGCTGCTAAGTGTAGTCGCTCTGAACTCTCTGACCCCCTGAATGCAAGCCCCAGTTGTTGCTTGTGCTCTCTGCCAGGCGTGGTGCCAGTGCGTTCGTGCCTCTGTGGCCCTCTCTCTCTCTCTCGCTCTCCTTTCTGTTCTCAATCCCCTCCCCTTAACTACTACTCTTGGTTGGCCTGCCCCCAGACTCAGTGGTGAACATACTCAGACACTGTCTTCCCTGACAGGGTAGCAGGCTAGGGCCTGTCTCTGTTCTCCTGACTGCCCCAGAGCCTGGCTATGCATAATGAAGAGGGGGCTGCAGAGAGGGGCTCTGCACTGTGCTACATCATGTCTGCCACAGCCCAAGGTTCTGTAATTAAGACATGGACTCGGCCCTGCAGATTATGAGGCATCTGGATCATTAGCATGGAGGTCAAATGGCATCCCTTCTCTGTGTAATGGGCGGAGCGCTTGTCATCAACTCTTGACTGTGGGCTGCTCACCTCTGGCGGCCACCGGGATGCCTTCCCGATCCTCCCGGTCCTGTTGTAGGGGCTCTGTATTGTTAGAAAGGCTTCGACACCTGTCCTGGCCGCAGGATTTGAAATTCAACTCCGATTGTAAAATGGTTGATTTATTGATCCCTTGTGTCCCTATGTTGGCTGAAAGCATATTTCATGGTGTGATGAAGTAAAACATTTTGTGTACGTCTTTTGTACATATATCATTTGCTTTTATGAATAGAATCGGCCCATGGTCATTAGTTTTTTTTTTCTCCGTGGAAATACTGTGGGGTGGTTCCATTATAAGAATTACTTACTTTTACTTACCTTTTAAAATATGAAAGTGTCATCATCAGTACTGAGTGACACATTGTTGTCATAGGTACTGACAAAATGTTGTCATCGGTACTGACAAAATGTTGTCATCAGTACTGACAGGAACATGAAATGTTGTGTATTATTGTGTATCAGCTTAGTCTCATGTCTTGTCTGCAAACAGGACAGAGCTTGCCACGGTGGTTTACAGTGGCAGCTATTCAGGTGCCACTATGCAAATGAGAATCTTGAACAACAACACACAGACACACTGACTGATTATTATACAAACATAGCCTAATTATTCTGTCACATATGATGTTGATGGATAAATTGGATCAAAATGATTGTATTTTCATTCAGCTTCCTCTATGGCACAGTCTAGACAAGTTGCCCTTTTGCTGCCTTTTTCAGAGGAAAAGGCCTGTTACTCATTAACGCTGGGTGACTCACCTTTTATGTCAGTTACAGGGTGGAGGTGTGTTCTGCACTCAATTTGTTTATCTTTTCTCTGATGAGGAACTATCCTTCATCACCACCAACCGTGCATGTCCCTAGTTAATCAGTCAGACGGGCGGTCACCTGGGCCACTGCTACTGCAGTACCAGTCTGCTCAAGACCATAAAGGATGAGAAAGTTGGTCTGAGTATTAAATGTGTACCGATATGGTCCTGTAATTATCACACCCGCCAACACATATCCAAAGAGGTGTATCCTGCTGTATCTGCATGCATGGAAGTAAAACAGTAAAACGCATGTTGGAATGATATTCGCCTGCCGTTTCTCAAGTGAACAGGTGGTACCGTAGCATCTCTGATCACCGAAGTAAATCAAAAGAAATTGCTTCGACCCTTGTTGAGCCAAAATAATAATAAAATGAGGGGAGGTTTATGGAATCACGTGGGGGTAGATTGAACAGGGTACATAGGCCACTGCTCAGTGTCATTAATTTTTATCTCACAGAACAGATTCGACACCCCTCCCCCCCACACACACACACACATCACAATTCTGTTTAAAAACATCACAAATGCTATGATTATTGGCTGCCGCTGCCTAGAGCTCAGTGACTGCTGACACTGATTCTAGATATTGAATTGGCCACCAGGCACTTTTCTAACTCCCACTGTGAGAGATCAATTGAAATGGACTACTTCAATCTTCTCCTGAGCGCTTGCTACCAATGCAGTTTGACCAATGTAGGAACTTCTCTCTCTCTCTCAGGGGGATGAACGAGTGGTGCCTCAATCCCTCAAGCCTGAGCTGTACTTAGTTGCACACGGGTGTCGTGCACAGAAAATAGCCCATTTGCCGATCTCACAATGCCTCTGTGATGTGTCATGAGCTTGTAGATCTTGTAGATGTGCTATTTTGTTAGTGTAAGTAAGTGTAACTCAAGCAAGCTTTGCACATACAGTATATGAGCACACATATTAGACTGCAGACACAAAGGTTGTCTTTTCAACTTTTTTACATCAATTTCACTGTTTTGATGAAAGTTTTTAAATGCTGCTCTTGACTTCGAAAGAAAGCAAATTATATAGGCTATATCTCAATTCTGTGAGCAATTTTTAAACAAGTAGCAACGTTTTATAGAAAGAAAAATGGAATTGAGGGCACCCGTCTTATTTAACAAACAATATTTTATATTTTCACTCACACCGGTTTAAATATTAAGTATAGCCTATTTAACACTTATTCATCCTAAGTCTGTACATAAATGTGTGCATACATACTCACTCTAGAAAACAAAATGAACAATCTGGGGAGTTCAATCCCCCCCCTCCCCACCCCCGGCTCTTTTTCTTTTTGCCCCTTAGCCAGATTGTAGTGTCATTCCTGTACAAGGGGGCTTGTTTTGCACGCTGCCCTATATTCACCTATGCTTGTAACTTTAGGCCTGTCTCCTCTGACACTCTATTTTAAGACAGAGAGAGAGAGAGAGAGACGTGGTGGGGGCGGCTGTTTGCGGACTGCACAGCACAGCAGACACGCAAGGCCGAGGACAGGAGGATGGTTGGCAAGACCAGTGGTTCTCAAACGTTTTCATGTCAAGAACACCCCCCAGTTAATCTATATTTGACCGCGGACCCCCATCTGAAAATATTTTGTACTAAGGAACCCCGAATACAAGATTTGTGTTGTTGAAATGTCTGAAAGATATTCCGAATTGTTCAAATCTCTCAAGATTTGTGTGTATGTAGGGTAAAAGTGGTTAAACTGGACCAGGACCCCCTGGGACCCTCCCTAAGGGCCCCTTTGGGTCCCTAAACCCCATTTTGAGAACCATTGGTCAAGACGACACTGCTCTGCTTGTTTACGGCAGAGGCTCCAACGGGGGGGGGGCAGTGAGAGAGAGGGGGTGGTGGGGGGTTACTACCCTCAAGAGAGTCGGAATTCCTCCTGAGCCATTCCCCCATTTGGCTGGCACTTGTGAAAACAATTCCCTTGCATTTACTCTCTCGCTCCGTCTCTGTGTGTGTGTGCAGATGGAGTTCCAACTATGAGTCAGCTCTGTGCACAGCAAGCGGTAGGGAAAGTGGTGGGCTTGTGTTTTACTGCAGCGAGATCAGGACTGTACCTTTTTTTTTTTTTATGTTTTTTTTATAGAGAGAGTCCACTTTTGTAGTTCGTAAGCTTTCCTTGTGGGGTTGTTTTCTTTTTAACCACATGAACCCTAGCGTCCCTGTTCTGGGCATCATAATACGCCAGCATTTGGCGGAAATAGCAGATGTGTGAGCTTGTAGGTTATAGCTATTTTCGATGAAGCGATTTGGTGTATACGGGGGGGAAAAAGGACCCTTGGGGAACCCCATTCAGCGAAGTATATATGGGTTTAAGAAGTGGTTAAATAAATAACCTAGGTAAATTATGTTCACATGTAATGTTCAGAATGGTGGCTCGCTGCCACCATTCATAGCGGTGTATAACTGACAAAGTCCTGTCTGTTGTCTCCCCAGGGTTGACCTGTAGACGACGTCCTGCTAAGCTGATGTCCTGAGCTGAGGGAACACCCCCTGCCTTCATCTTCAACCTGTCTCTTGCCTCGGCTTATTACCCCCCACCCTACCCCACCCCTCCCCCACGCACGCATCGCCAGCCCACCAACAGCCACCTCCACCTTTTCCCCCCTCCCCATCCCGTCCCCCCATCTCTTCCAGCCTATAGCCCCCCTCCCGTCGTTGCCATGACGTCGGAGCTGGAGAGTAGTTTGACCTCGATGGATTGGCTGCCTCAGCTCACTATGCAGGCGGCCATCCGCAAGGCGGACGCGCAGGGCGGCGCCCATGGGCCGGGTGTGGGCAAGAAGAGCGCCCTGCTGGACCCCAACACCACGCTGGACCAGGAGGAGGTGCAGCAGCACAAGGACGGCAAGCCGCCGTACAGCTACGCCAGCCTCATCACGTTCGCCATCAACAGCTCACCAAAGAAGAAGATGACCCTGAGCGAGATCTACCAGTGGATCTGTGATAACTTCCCCTACTACAGAGAGGCAGGCAGCGGCTGGAAGGTGAGCCACAGACACTGTGTGTGTGTGTGTGGGGTAGGGCTGGACAATTAACCGGGAATATAAAACCTTATATTTAGTACCAACGACTTAGTCTTGCTCATGTAGGTTAATCGAGAAGCAGGTTCTTTTTACTTTTCCGTTTTTCTTCCTTTGATATCAACGAATCGACACGAAACATTTTTTTTTCAATAATTAACTAAATCGTCTGATTATTACCACTTAACCCTTTGTTGTACAATGGTGGCGTACAATCATTTTGAAAAAAGCCGATCTACAAGCTCTGTTATTTTCGTGGATAATTGTTCGTTAATCTTAATCAAGGAAACAGTTTGAAATAATTGTGATATTGATTTGAAGTCATATCGCCCAGCCCTAACGTGTGTGGGGGAGGGGGGTTCTGTCTTTAATAGATTAGTTTGTGAACCCATTGAACTGGGTCTCGATGACAGCGTGTGACATATAGAGCTTGTAAACATGACATGATGATGCTCAGCTGGTGAAATTGTACACAATAAAATCCTCAGTGTATTTAGTGGGCTTGATCGTGTGGGAGAGCCCATTTATGTTATTGTCATTATTCTTTATTGTAACTTTAATAGTATATATTTATTAAGACTTTGGCATGTTCTAGCACCACCAACGCTTAACCCTAAGCTGCGTTCAGGCGAGAATAGCCGGGAATCTCCTTTTTGAAATATAGTATTTTTTTTAATTGTATTTTAGGCTGTAATGTCTAGCTTTTGTTTGACAACAACTCACGAACTTGTGAGAATTTGGAACATCCTGTGTCAAAGGTCAAGAGAGCAAACTCACACTGTTTGTCCAGGAACAGTACCCGTCTAATTTAACACTGAGAGTTACAAATGGAATACATTATCAACACTGATGGTTTTACTGAGTAGTAAGT